>NC_140494.1:50489290-51089290 GCF_964271855.1 Acomys minous
GAAACAGTGAAGAGGAGAGAAGAAAGGGGGATCCACGGTAGCGAGAATCGAGCAGGCGCTGAACAGCTGGCTAAGGGAAACCAACCGTTGGTTTAACAACTAGCTAAGGGAACTAGTTGTTGAGGGAAAGCTGAGGAACAGAGGGAAAAGAAATACTTGGAGACTCAGGCTAATGTGGTACAAGCTGAAGGTCTCAAAACCCAGGAGAACTTTATCTTCTGTCTCTCTACATGTGTCTGTCTCTGTCTTGCTTGCTGTTTGTCTGACTCCTTGCCGTTCTCTTTGGGCCAACTACAGAATTTTATTAAAATGAAGTTCAGTTTTTTTCATTACAAATTAGACCATGATTTTTCTCATCTTTTACAATCAATAAGGCATTCAAAAATCAATGAAGTTGTATATATAAAACATATAAAATTTTTTAAAATGTTTAATTAGTAAAAAAAATGTCAACAAAGTAAGAGAACATTCTAACAAGGAAATACAAAAAGGTTTGTATAACCTACTAGAAAGCAAAAAGTAATTATCAATCAAATTCCCAGCAATGGTCAGCATAACCTGATTATATTTTTTTAGACAATACTCTGGAAAGTTTAATCATAACTTTCCGGGGGCTAAAGCCATTGTGTTTACAAGATTGTCATTGCAACTTAGCTTGAGCTAAATGTTTTCTAATAAAGAAAAAGCTTGACTTACTCCCAGTCCCAAACCAACAGGTTTGGTTTCCAAGCCTAGGCTAACCTTCAAGGGTTCCTCTACTATAAAATACCTGTTAGTTATGATGTTCCAGGCCCGCTTTCATTGCTCTCTAAGCATATTCTAAAGAAACTTTTTTATAGGTTACTGTATCTAACCAAGTACTGCTATGTCAAGGTCTTAACATTCTTTGACGCAGTTTCTGCTTGGGTGTTCACAGGTAGAGGGGGAAAAACCCCTTTATCATTGTTTCTAGTATTTAACCAGATGCTTTCTTTCTTTCTTTCTTTCTTTCTTTCTTTCTAAGATGCCCTTTTTCAACATTCTCTGTGGGAAAAAGTTTTCCTTGTATGAATTTCATTAGGGCTCAGAAATAAAGAGAAAAGACAGTTTTTGGAGAAAAGGGCAGAATTCTAGACAAAATTACACCTGGACTATACATAATATACATAATATTTAAGGACAATGATGATCAGCTGGAGATCTTTGGAACTTTGTCAAGCAAAGCAGTCTAGAGTGCTGTCTAGAGTGCATGCTGGACAGTTGGAGATCTCTGGAACTTTGTCAAGCAAAGTCTGTGCATCTTATCCTCGTGTGTTTGGCAGGTTACCTTCCTCACTATTGTTCTTTAAGTTCCAACTTTTATCTGCAAATTTCAAGATATCATTTTTAAACAACTGACTAATACTCCACAGGGTGAATTTGTCACATTTGATTGATTCATTCTTCTGTTAAGAGACAAGTAGGTTGTTTACAAGTTCTGGTGATAATTATTAAAGCCACAATAAGCATGGTTGAGCTAATTTTCTTGTTCTAGGATGAAGTTTCCTTCGGGTTTATGCCCAAGAATTGGATAGCTGGATCTTGAAATAGATGAACTTCCATCTTTTTGAAGCACAGCACTGATTTCCTTAGTGACTGTACAAGTTTGGACTCCCACTATCAATGGATAAATATTCTCCCTTTCTCACATCCACACATGCGTGAGTTGTCACTTGTGTTATTGATCTAAGCCATTCTGACAGTTTAAGGTGGAATTTTCATTTACAGCACTCATGCTGGTAGTGTGGATATGAAAGAAAGAACTGTCAATGGTGAAGTCTTTTAACAAGTTATTTTTATTAGTGACAATCTGAGGTTAGTGGCTCCTAATGGTCCTGGGTGTATCACAGAAGTAAACAAGAATTAAGGATCATTTTATAAATAAAATGGCTGTAATTTTCAGTTGTATTTTCAACATCTCTAGCCAGGATGTTTTCCATAGACAGGAAAGACATGAAAATTTTGAGGTTTGCATTAACACAAACATTAAATTAGAATTTAACCTATAGGTATACTGTATGCTGATAATGATGGGGTCGGTAGACGGTCTGTGAAGGAATTTGGTTAATGTACTTTATGTACTTGTATAAAAATGTCTTTTCTAGAAGTGAAATGTATCCACACCAACACAAGAAAGGAAGTTGCTATCAAATTATATTTTAAACATATTCTAACATAGAAAAAAAAGTGCAAGTTAAAAAAGAAACATGGGTTTTTAATAAGTACTAGTATTTGCAGAGGATGCAGTCACTTGAATCATTAAATTGAAGTTCCATCTGCCTGACTTTAGAACCTACTAACAATGTTAACTTTTTTACTATTTTAGTTCAGAGACAAACTAACCTCTGGCAGGAATTTCTTTTTCCTGAAATAAAATTATGGCTGAATTGTCACTAATAGAACTGTTCACTATAGAAAACAGAATGTTGCTGAGCTCACAGAACCATTCACAATGGCCTATCAGGTACATAAAATATCACTCTAGAAAATGTCATTTTAATGTAGCATAAACTAATACAATTTAATCTCTAAGCAGGTGTGACACTGAAGGGAAGCAAGCACAGTTACACTCCTCTCAATAAGTTAATAATCTCCATGCCACTTTCTTTATTGTGGAATTGTTGTTTTATAAACAAACTTACATACTTAAAAGCATTACCATTTTGTTTTCCTACTAACTGAACAGCATTATCTTAGAGAACACTATGTCTGATGTACAACCCTTTTTACACACTAAAATACTAAAATGCTGAATAAGACTTGTTTTGGCAAATCAAACCAAAGGACAACCTTTCTTTGAGTCTGATTAATATGTCTAGTGATACAAGGGATGCAGTTACCCAGCATTCCAAACCAAGTGCAGAAGAATTTATGGATGTTTTTCATTAGATTATCATGTTTTTTATACTATACATTTCAGTACTTTTTAAAAATAAATCAAGACAATACAATGCACTTTATTAATTGTTGGTTTTGTTACATATGTAATATAAAAGTTGGAGTTTAATGCTAGTATATGTGAAATCTATCACAAAATACATACAATATGCTCATCAGATAATAATAGTTTTACATTTATATAAAACATATTGGTTATTAATAAGTACATGTATTATATATTTTATTTTATAAGATATTCCAATATGTATTTATAACCTCCAAAATAAAATTTCAGTAATATAAATTGTGAGGCTTTTGGATATATTATAACCATATACGTATGTGGGCATGTGCATTAAAATTACACGTACCTACAAGAATATTTATAATTTATACTTTTGAAACTTCATTTACAAGTTCTAAAAGTGTAAAACTTTTACAAAACATGATTAAATCACTCTTAAAATTCAATACACTTAGGGAGTGAATAGAGGAGAAGGGGCTTGCTATCAGGATATAAAGTGAAGAAAGAAAGAAAGAAAGAAAGAAAGAAAGAAAGAGAAAACAATATAGAAATTTTAAAACAAACTGAACATTGATACTGCATTACAAAATATGTAGTACTCAATTATGATATATTAATGTATAAAATTGAATGTTTTAGATATTTTCCCTCATTGTTAGTTATCTACAAATACTTAAGTAATACAATGTAATTAATAACTAAGAATAATCCATATTTTCATGTAACAGGCATTTGTAGATCATTAAGTATTGTAAGAAGTTACAAGTCTTCCTTACTGCAGGAAAACAGTAGGCTGTTTTTTGGCCAGAAGATTAAGTGCATGTCTATGTCTTGAGCAAAGAACAGGCCTGAACAATAATCATAACACAGGATTAATGCCTGCATTCTTGTTTCCCTCATTGACTGCAATGCAGTGTGTGTGTGTGTGTGTGTGTGTGTGTGTATAATGCTTATCACACCTGTTTCACTGCACTGCCAGAGGAGGGGATAGAAATAATCCAATCTCTCCTGTGTCCTTCCTATGTATGATAAAGGTGTTCTCTTTCTCTGGCCTACTGCTCATGTCAACATCAATGAAACCTGGTCAAGCTAAATAGTCAATCTGATCTGCTATTGATTGCAATTATTTACAGAGAGAGCATATATGTATATGTATATATATTGGAATGTAGATATAGACACATATACCTATGTGTAGTTATACCAATTATTTAATATTTTAATACAGTTGTAATATATATCTAGCTTTATATAAACAGCAATACAAATATGAGTCCAAATTTTCCTAACACATTCATAATAGTCAAAACTGAAAATTATTTGATGAACATATAACACAATTATTTCTCAGTGACAACTCAGTATGGCTACACACACTATGAATATCACATACTTATGTAGTGTAGTAAAAGAAACAAGTTATTATGAAATATGTGGGTTTTTTTAGAGACAGCATTCTGAAAAAAAAAAACAGTGTGTAATACTGGAAGATAAATGCTTAGCATTGCAATTTAAAAAAAAAATCTGAGCCTTTAAAAGGAATGAAAATTGATTTCTAAAAACCCAATGTTCTAATTTCTCCTGTAAGTGTTGAGTATAATTGTGATCTTGTGTGTCTATTTCATTATTACTTACTATGCCATTTTTGTTCCTTTCATATTAAGTCTGAATAAAATACTAGACATATTAAACCCAACATTGACCAGGAGTTTGGGGAGTGGCCAGCTACTAAGAGTTAAAATATGTGTCCAAACTTTGGTTTTTCATCTATCAGAAAGTGTCAGGCTTGATAGGACTGTAGTCACAGAAAGAAAGTACAGTCTATAATATCTTGAATATTATATCTCAGTCAGAGTTTTGGATAAGTTTATTGTTTCTAGATTATTCCTCTACAATAAAAAGATCAAATGATTAAAGTGTTGAACAAAATAAGTCTGTTTCATATTAATACTACAACCAATACTCACACTGACTGAGTGCTTCATATTTCAAAAGATCTTTGTACAGCAGAGTAAGTCACACTAAAAAGAGTCCAGTTCTCTTTTAAAGTTATAACTATTACCCTTTAAAGATGAATACACTGAATCATAATAAGAATAAAAAGTCATGTTATTGTTTATTTGTAATTTATATTTATATTTAATGTGTCTAGGTTTTGTGTCACTAATTTAAAATATTATGGCATATGATAGTTTAACCCAACCTTAAAAATGACATAAAAATACATACTTTCAGATTAGCTAATTATATAAGAATTAGTTTGAAAGTTTTATTCAGTTTTAACTTCTTATAGAATTCCTAGTTCATTTTATGACATATTAATAAAAAAATAAAAACTCAGGTATGAAATCAGATTCATAAGTACATAATGAATTACATCAAAAACTATTTGAAAATAAAGTTATTATCAGGACATTATTGGAAGTAAAAAGCCTTCATAATAAAAACAAAAAGCAACTTGGTAGGAAAATACTTTGTAACTATTTCTGGTTAAATGTCTCCATAATAAATGGCAGCTCTAGCCAATGGGCAGAACATTCTCCACAGTTGAGTGGAGAGTGGGGACTGACTTTCACACATACTCTGGTGCCTCATATTTGACCATGTCCCCTGGAGGGGGAGACCTGGAGGCACTCAGAGGAAGGGTAGCAGGTTACTAAGAAGAGACTTGATACCCTATGAGCATATACAGGGGGAGGAAATCTCCCTCAGGAACAGTCATAGGGGAGGGGAATAAGGGGAAAATGGGAGGGAGGGAAGAATGGGAGGATACAAGTGATGGGATAACCATTGAGATGGAACAAGAATAAATTAATAAAAAATTAAAAAAATAAATGGCAAACTGATAAATTTTGTAAGATACTGGGGCTGAAGATTTTTTTTTTATATTGTTCACACATTAAGCACATAGGAAATTTCTCTAGATATGTAAAGACTTTGGCACACATGAACATACGGT
Source organism: Acomys minous (assembly GCF_964271855.1). NCBI lineage: Eukaryota > Metazoa > Chordata > Mammalia > Rodentia > Muridae > Acomys > Acomys minous. The sequence goes on from NC_140494.1 coordinate 50,495,173, forward strand.
ATAATTTCATAAATTGTTTAGACTTAGAGTCAATTCAATGACAATCTGTTTTGTTGAAAAGGTGCTGATTACCCACTTTGAGTCAGTGCATTAATAGACTTCATGGAATTCTGCCACAGTAGACTAAAAATTGAGCAACTATAGAACAAAAAAAAAGGGAGGCACATAATCAAGGTCTTAATTCTAGTTCATAAATTATTGGGTAAGTAATAGTGTTCAAGTCCCTTATCATTTACAACAAGGTTTTCCAGATAGTAAACCCAGTCTTTCCATTTTTCTTTATAATCATTGAGTAATGAAGCTCATTACAATAATTCAATTACTTTACTGTAACTATACTTTATATTAAAAAAACAATGCACACCACATACCGATTAAAGGCATCCTAATTTTACGTGTATATAAAAGTAAGCATGTATTTTTATTTATATCTATTTTGTAGTACCCAAGAGTAGTAAGAAAAAAAATGTTCTTTGTTATCTACCCTCTGTTTCTTCTTTGTAACCGGGAGCATTGCTTTAGCATCATCCTGCTTTCCAGGAGTTATCACTCACCAGCATTTGGCATTTGTTGTATAATGACTCCTTAATGAACTGAAACTTTCAGATTGTTTGGCAACCTTTTCATCTGATGCCAAACAACTGAATAAAATAAAATCAATGTTTAGCCCCAGTTGCTGAGCCGAACTAGTAAGTGTTCAATGCCCTTGGAATAACTACTTGAGTGTTTAAAGACCACCCACCTGGATGCAGAGCTCAGAAAGAGTAAGCACAAGGCTAATTGTGCACTTAAACCACATGTGGTGGCTAATACATTTCCTTAAGGGAGCATGCAGAGCTGGAATTGAAAATTATTTCTGACTTAAAAGAAAAAAAAACTTGACTAAGATGCAAATATGGCACACACTAAAAATTTGCTTGATAAAAGCAACTGGAAAATGAAAACAGTGCTGTTATTTTTCCCCTCAAGGAAAAGAAAATCAATTTCCTTTTATGCCAGCCATCAACAGAGATGTTTGGATTCTGTATTTTTAACTGCTAGGAACAAAGAGATAAAATTTTCTTAAAATATTTTATATCATATTTCCAAAGTGACAGATTAATCCAGATGACTTCATGCCATAACATCTTTTAATTGTTCACATTATATAAAATAGATGTCATACACATTTGTGGAGGTGCATCCATTTATCTTCTTTTAGTCAAGTCTAAAAATAAAAGTTGCAAAATAGAATAAGCTTTGTCTGTTTTGTATACAATGTCCTGTGTTGTATTTGAAGATTAATAAGATAGGTAGCCAACTCACCGTTTTTCTATTATATTTAAATACATGTTGCAGTTACTATATGTTCCATTAATAGCAAGATGCTTAGACAATTCAAAATTAGGTGACTTGTAATTTATTATTTCAAAATATACATTAGTTGTTTTCTACTTTCCAATCCATCATATGTTTAACACAGATAATTAATCTTTTTGTTATTATAATATATTCAGATTACATCCTGATTGTTTTTCTCCTCTCTTGTATCTTCCTGTTGCCACTCCCCCCCCTCCAATTCTGCCCTATTCCCCTCCCCTAGATGTCTGACAGAAGGGACAAACTCCCCCCACCAACTGACCACAGCCTGTCAGCTCTCATCTGGAGCATAGCCTGCTCCCCTTCCTCTGTGTGCCTCCTCTAGCTGACCAGTCAAACGAATGAGACCTCCATGTCCTTTAACCAGCTACTTTTAAGAAGAGAAAAATGACATGACAGTTGGCAGTGACCATGTCATATGTATGGGATAGTATAGACAAATTTCAAATGTCTTAACTTTACCTTTGTGTCCTAATAATTTGTGCTAAATTTGGTGAAGGCACTTTATGTACTATTAGCCTGGTTCAACTTAGTTTTTATTTCTCAATGTGGGCTCCTCCGAAAGTTTTGTGAGGTATTACAGTGAACCTCAAGTTTATCTATACAAAATTATTTCACATTAAGCATACCCTAGCAAAGCAGTAAGTCCTCATGTGTATTGTTTCCCATATTTTTTTCAAATAAATTATGACAGGTTAATCATACGAATATATGAATACCATCAAGGCATACTACTGCTATTCTAATTCATAAACTTATTTTTTCTCACAGTGGCTGATATCTTCAAAAATCTCTCTAGAAATTTTTCCTAATCTGGATTTTTAGGAATATGTTATCCATGACTCCTTCAAGTATGTAAAATGAAAACTGGGAATTTTCTTATAAACAGAGAAGCAAAACACACCTTCAAAGTTTCAGTCTGTAAAAGATAAGGTATCATTATATTACAAGCATCTTTATCTCTGTTCAACTAAATTCCATTTTTTAAGTATTTGTTTTTGTTATTTCACCCAAAAGTCATTAGTTGCCTACAGTTATTTGTCAAGTAGAACGCATCAAATTTCCCACTAACATGTCTAGTGATCTCTGAGAGGTGATCCTCATTGTTGATTGTCTAACGCAATGATTAGTATTGAAACCATATACATACAAACAACACACAAAATAAGCTAAGCATGTTGTGCATAGGTATATGCATGTCTACATATATATGTGGGTGTGTGTGTGGGTGTGTGGGTGTGGGTGTGGGTGGGTGGATGGGTGTGGGTGTGGGTGTGTGCAACAATAGTATTCAGAGCAAATGAGTTTATTAACTTAGGTGGGGTGAACATGGAGGGTTTTGAGAGAAGGTAGCTAGGGGTTCTGGAGGGAAGAAAGAGAAGGACAAAGTGAGATAATTCTATTTCAGCTAAAATATTAATATTTAAATTAAAAATACATACCAAGGTTAGGAAATATTTGATTTGTTAAGTGTGTGTGTGTGTGTGTATGTGTGTGTGTGTGTGTGTGTGTGTGTGTACAGGTACTTGTGTAGACCATGATTGGAGGTTATGGAGGCAATTGTAGTTGTACATCACGGATATTGGTGCTAGGAACTCAAGTCTTCTGAATGAGCAGCACGTTATCTTAACTGTTCAGACAGTATTCCAGCCTCTCAATTAAATTCATTATTAATAAGCACTAAAAGCATGTACAGATTCAACATGAGAATAAACAAAGTAATTTTCAAACCAACTTACTTAAACATGTATCTTCAAGCATACACCACTTTCTCAAATTACATTATTTTTTTCTAAATTCTTTTTTGTACCTGCATGAAATGCATACATTTTTTTTAACTTTTCTGTACCAAAAAGGTCTATCATCCCAGTCTTTATGTGGTTGATCAAGGAAACTTTACATTGTGGAAAATTCTATAAGCACCGTCATGGCAGAATACCTACCACTATTCCTACAATCAAACTTCATTATACTAAAATTTTTAACACTTAGATTTGAATCTTTGTTCTCTATTTTCACTTTTTCATAAGCAAAGAAGAGACATGAGGGCTGCACGCATTCTCCCTTAAAAGTATATTTCATATCCAGCTACAGTGATCCAAAATAGGTGCTCGACAGTATTAGTGTTACAATATTAACTTCACATCATAATTACAGAGAGAAAAAAGAAGGGAAGTCACTTCTCACTGGGCACTGGACAGGCTTAATTATTGAAGGAATACTTATAAAATATGCTAACCAAGGTCTACATATAGATTAACCTACAGTACTGGCATCTCCAAATGCTGGGATCTGAACTACAGCAGGCTGGATCCTTCTTCAATCATGTTTCCTTCAAGTGCTTCAGGGATTCTGACCCTACGACAGAGTGCAAAGCCTCAGCTTCTCTACATGAACCTTTCAAGCTTAGGGTATCTACTTCCTCTTGGCCAATGACCTTTCTTCGTCTTTCATGATGTCAATCATCTGCTTCTCTCCATGGCATATTAATGCCTTCAATATCAGTACCACTTGGGAGTCTGTTAAATATAAACAAATTCAGCGGTCAACACAAGGCACAGCCTTAGACAGCACTAACCCCAGCTTCTCAATGTTATTGTTCCCTTGATCACAACCTACATTTTAGCCCCAGGGGACCAATATCCATTGTCCTGGCAAAGCAAGTGCTTCACTTTAGTGGTTCTGGTGTCTTCTTAATTACAGCCGATTCTTCATCTCCAGATGATCAGTTCATATTCTTAATTCAAAAGGTCATATTCTTAATTCAAAATATCATGGAAATGGCCCTGATAGAGTGTTTACTTCACCTGAAAACTTCAAAATCTACGGTTCCTTGTTTGTACTGCTCTCAACATTTATATCTTTCTGATTCCCACTGAGAAGCCCTAATAAGTACTCAGTGGATTTTCTAGTCAAATATCCAAATGCTACCATAACCCTTCCAAAAACACATGGTCATATCTGTAATAGAAACACTTCATGATCTGTTACCAATTTCTGTCTTAATTACAGCTGATATAAAGACAATGAGCCTCTTGAGCAGGAATTTTTTTCCTTTGTTTTGGTTCTTGTTTAAACTTTCACATAACATTGCATCATCAAATAAAGTCCAATTGGAAACATGGAGGCATTAAGTAAAGCAGAAAGCATGGAGGAGTGCTGTTTACTGGTTTGATCCTTATGCCCTGCTTAATCTTCTTTCTCAGACAATCTAGGGGTACCAGCCTAGGGGTAACACCATCCCATTGAGTTGGGCCTGCACACATTAATCATTAATAAAATGGAATAAACTCTTGTCTAAAGGACAAAATTGTAGTAATTTTCTAAATTAAGAATCTGATTATTGAGAAGATAAGCTTGGATAATGATGAGGTGCAGTTAATCAATGATCTGGTGACCTCCTTATAAAATGGAATTCACAGAGCTGTCTTCTTGTTTTACTATGTAAAGACAAAGCAAGTTATCATCAACATGTAGCTCCCCAGCCCCTATAGCTTAACTCATAGACACCTGAGCTCAGACACTCATGTGTTTTGTTTATAAATAACCCTGATCAAGATACTTTACTGTAGAAAACAGCACAGGTTATGATACAGCTTCATCAATAAAATGTATTCTCAATAGTCCATGTGCCTACCAGCTAATCCTATGACCATGAACTTTCAGAGTCATAGAAGTCTCATCATTGAGAATGTCCTTCAAAGCTCCTTCCTTAAGATTATTGACACAAAGACAGTGGCCATATTGCAAGGCCATGTTTTGGTATGCAATAAAAATATATGTATAGGCCAGATGAGGATGACAATCTTGTGTGATTAAGAGAAATCAAGATGGAGCCACTTGCTTGAGTCTGCCTTTCTTTTCATGGGTTTTATGTATTGTCAGTTAAGGTCTCGAAAAACTACCTATATTCTGTGGGCACATTCTGAATTTCTCTGAGAGTGACTTACTTTTTTTTTTGTTTTTGTTTTTGTTTTTGTTTGTTTTTTTTTTTTTTTGCTTTTCTTTTTTTCCCCTTTATTAATTTATTCTTGTTACATCTCAATGGTTATCCCATCCCTTGTATCCTCCCATTCTTCCCTCCCTCCCATTTTCCCCTTATTCCCCTCCCCTATGACTGTTCCTGAGGGGGATTACCTCCCCCTGTATATGCTCATAGGGTATCAAGTCTCTTCTTGGTAACCTGCTGTCCTTCCTCTGAGTGCCACCAGGTCTCCCCCTCCAGGGGATTCTATTGGGACTCTAGATGAGAGAAGCATGGGAAAATGGCAAAGTAGAAGGATACAGAGGGTCCTAGAAACCTACAAGTCGAACATTATGATAGGCAGATTTGGGCTCAGGGGTCCCACTCAAACTAAGACACCAGCCAAGGACAATACAGGCGGTAAGCCTTAAACCCCTACCCAGATCTAGCCAATGGGCAGAACACTCTCCACAGTAGAGTGGAGAGTGGGATATTACTTTCTCACATACTCTGGTGCCTCACCTTAGTTTTTGTTTTTTGTTTTGTTTAGTTTTTGTTGTTGAAAATGATTTATTTTGTATATAATTAAATTGTGCAATAGTAGCTGTTCATAGGCATATAGCTGAAGCTGACAATGTTTTTTAAAACATTAAATAAGTTGGAAATATGTTCAGAAAAGAAAATTATATATTGGCAATTTAAGTTTTGTTATAAATCATTTTAATTGGAAGACCTGAAAAAATACTCACATGACTCTCCCTATTCCCAATATACCTGTGTGTCCATTGCTTTATCAGGCAATTTCATTTCTATTTTCTTTAGACCCATATGGTTTTTTTGTATCATTCCTAATATTTAGCATATTGAAGTATATTAAACATATCCTTAAATAAATCTTTCTTTGGTAAAATAATTTGCAAATAAAATATTAGAGGGGATTTACTAAAGAGGATCTATATTATTAAGAAATTAGGTTTATGAATTCCCAATTTTTGTAAATAATAATAAATGTTAATAAAAGATAATAAAGAAAATATAACAAACCTATGAATAATTTTGTTGTCTGATAATCAGCATTATACATTTAAATTATGCATGAACAGGATTCTGGTGAACACACACACACACCAACAAGTTTAAAAAAGTAATATATCAAAAGATTCAAATGGACTAAAGACTCAATTTTTATTGTTGCTATATAAATTATTTTAAAGGGCAAGAGAAGGTATTTGGTATTAAATAATAGAAAGTCCGTTTCCCTGCCCATAACTAAAAACACAGCTTGAAAATAAAAATAAAACAGAGAGAGGTTTCTCTGAAGTATGTGTAAGTGTCTCTCCGTGAGTATCTAGGTTTGCAAATTATATTTCATTTGAAGTTTTTCAGTGAGAGAGACTTCATCACTTAACTTAGGCACATTCTATTGTTTTTCAACAGGCCGCCAGAGTATTAAAAACAAGAATTACAAAGTCAATCTCAGGATAGGCTACTCTTCAATATCAGTGATACTTAGTGATAGTACAATGATTTCTCCCCTACTCAATGAATCAGTGGAACAGGTCCAAGCATCAGGAGAGTTCTATCTCATTTTAGCTGGCAAAATGAAAATATATATTGGGACTCCTGGGATAGGAAGAGAGAATGAAATTGCTTTGAGCCACTGTGGTGGTTGATGGATGGCACAGTAACTGGAAAATATAACTTTCTTTGTCCATCAGCCCAAAGCTAGCTAAATGTGTTGCATATATAAAAATGGATAAAAAGTTACAAGTTCATCATGTTAAATATGAATAAATTTCTAAAACATTCCAGTCTAGAAGATATTATAAGCGCCATCTCTTTCAAACAAATAAATGAATGCTTGTATTCTTAATTGTTGAGAGAAAAGGAACATGATAACTAAATTTTTTAACAACTAAAAACCAAAGGACAAAAAGACATGAGAATGAATCAGAAATTAGGAAAATACCTATTATCATATTTTATTGGTATTTTCTTTGGAGAATATTGGATTAATCAATTAATAAATCTTTCATATAACTCTAAATCAGTCAGAATCAGCAAGGTAAGCCAAAATATCAGAGTCACACTTTTGGAAATATTTCAGCAACATTGGAGACATTCAGGTATACTATACACAACTAAAAAAAAAAAAAAAAAACGATATGAAGGAATGCTTTATAAGAATAATTTTTACAAGGAAATACTTTGAAATATTTATTTATTTTGATAACTTTATAGATAAATGCTTTATGTCACACACATAAAAAACACAAAAGTATGTAAATATATATGTATGTATATCATCTCACATGTATATTAATGTTTAGTGATTTACATTTGGATTGTTGGCTGTAGGAGGCTGAGATGAGAAGATTGTTTATATTAGTGTCCATGATTAAGGTGGGGCCAATATGGTGAATCTATGAATGAAAGAAAGAAAACAGACAGATAGGCAGAGAAAAAACAGAAAGGAAGAAGAAACAAGAAATAAACAAAGTGACTTTTAAAATCTTTATTTTTTTGATGAAACCATAACTCTAAAAATGAGTTATATTAAGAAAATAAAGAGTACATCACCAAAATAAGCTTCATTTCTAACACTGTTTCTGACACTATTGAGTGTGAGAAAATAAAATTGATATCTAATATCAATTGTGTCTTCTATCAGGATTTAGAAGTTAAAATTTTCATGCCTATATTTCTGCAAATTAACCAAGCTAATTTCTACTAATATTGAATTTACTCTTTTTCATATAAATTAATCATGTTTTAAAAATATTGAAATTTATTATTTTATATATATGAGACCTATTTGGTGGACAGAATCAAATTCATTGAAGTTTGGATCAATTCACCTAGTAGTAGGCACTTCAGAGGGGATTCTCTTACCTCTTTTTTCTGTCTGAAAACCTGTTCATAAATAATTAATTTGTCAATTACTTTAGCACTACTATGCAGTCTTGGGTAACTTTTAAATACATCCTTCAACTTCTGGTCAATATCTAAAGCTGCAGGCAATTGAACAGCAATACTAAAATATGGAACGGTGATGGATAATCCCATATACAGTTTAATATGCCCTATAGCAATGACTACTTTTTAGGACTGAGAGTTCCAGGCTCTCTCCCTGACTGCGTAATGTTAGAATGTGGATTTCTTTATTTGTTTCCATCTGCTCCAGGAGGAAACTTCTCTGATGATGGCTTCATGAATCACTGATCTATGAGTATAGAACATTAGCATTATGTTTCTCATTATCATTATAGAAATAGCCATATAGACAGACAGACAGATAGATATCAATTTAAACATATAGATATAGATACAGGTGTACATATAAATATAGGTAGATATAGATATGATAGAATGTAAGAGCCAGAGTGATGGAAGAAACCAAGAATAAGAGACCCTCAAAATCAGTGATTATCTGCTTTTCTAATTCTGTGATCGTTTAATATAGTTTCTCATGTTGTGGTGACCCACAACCATAAAATTACTTTCATTGCTACTTCATAAAGGTAAATTTGCTACTTAAATTAATCATAATGTAAATATATGATATGCAATCTCTGTGATAGGGTGACATGACCTCACAAAGGGGTCACAACCCATGGGTTGAGAAGCACCACTCTACATCAGCATGAGCAAAATGCACATGAACTCACAGAGACTGAGGCATGGGTAGAGCATGTATAGATCTGCACCAGGGGCTCTCTACTTATATTATGACTTCTAGTTTAATTTTTATGGGATACTTGAGAATATACATGAATGGGTCTCTGACTCCTGTGCCTTCTCTGGTGCCCTTTTTCTTCTGTTGGGTTGTCTTGACCAACTTCAATATGATAGTTTTTGTTCCAACTTTTTATGTTTTATTTTGTTTACATTAGTGAATTAATGCAAACCTACCCACTATGGTAAAAGCTAACAGCTGGACTATCACTTATGCTCACAGGGAGAGGACAAATTAGTTTTCTCTAATCAATTGACAGTGGATATATCAATTACTCCATGCCAGGCCACATATTCAGTAGTAGCTGAGCAATGCATAATGTATTTATTGATTTTTCTCTTTTGTTCATTTGTTTTGATCTTCATATTTTTAACAAAATAAAATGTAATGAACAACAAAAATAATACAGCAATGTTGAACAAGGCAAACAAAAAGAAGGAAAAGTGGTCACAGTAAGAAACAAAAATCAAAACCACTCTGGTTCACGTACTCATGAGTTCCATAAAAATGCTAAACTGCAAGCTATACAATATATACAGAGGAACTTGCTCTATTATTTTCATAGCAGCTTTATTTGTAAAGATAAAATGACCTACATGTCTCTCAGCCAAAGAATGGATAAAGAAACTGTGGTACACTTACACAATGGAACACTATTCTGCAATTAAAAACAAAGACATCATGCAATTTGCAGATAAATGGATGGTCCTGGAAAAGATCATCCTTGTGACATAACTCAGACCCAGAAAGACAAATATGGCATGCACTCAGGTGTGCATACAGTACAAGAGAACTATGCTACAATCCATAGACTCAAAGAAGCCGAGAAGGACCCAAGGGAGGATGCATGAATCTCACTCAGAAGAAGAAAAAAAAAATAGACATAAGAAACAGGTGGAAGGAGAGAACAGGGTAAAAAAGGGGGCAGAGAGGGTAACAGTGGTGAGGATCAGGCATGTGGAAAGGGGGTGAGGTGTGGATGAGAACTAGGAGAAAGAATAGAAATTGGTGGGGGCATCTCTGGGACTCCCCCTGGAAGTCTTTGGGGATGATCCTAGCTGAGATTTTTAGCAGTGGAGTTTAAGGAGCTGAAAGCAATGCCTCCTGTAACCAGACATGACTTACAGTAGAGGGAGGGGGAGACCAACCACCCATAAAACCTTAGACACAAAATTTGTCTTCTCTACAACAAATGTAGGGATAAAAATGGAGCAGAGATTGAGGGACTGGAAAACCAACAACTTGAGACTCACTGCATAGCAGAGAAGTACCCCTGTAGTGATACTCTGCTATGCTTGCAGACAGTATCCTAGCATAACTGTCATCTGAGGGCCTTCATCCAGCAGCTGTTTCAACAGTAGCAGAGACCCATGGCCGAACAACAGGCTGAGCTCAGAGAGTCTTGTGGGAGAATGGAAGGAGTGGAGGGAGCTAGAGGTGTCAAAGATACCACAGGAAAACCTACAAAGTAAACTAACCTGGGCCCATGGCTGCTCACAGAGACCAAACCACCAACCAAAGAGCATTGGCTGGACCTAGACCCCTTACACATAAGTAGCGGATGTGCAGCCTGGTCAAGATGTGGGTGCCCTAAAAATGGGCTGTCTCTAACTCTGTTGCCTGCTACTGGATCCCTTTCCCACAGCTCGGCTGCCTTGTCAGGCAAGTGGGAAAGAATACATTTAGTCCTGCTGCAACTTAAGATGCCAGGGTGAGTTGGTACCCCTTAGAGATCTCCACTTTTCTGAAAAGGAGAAGAGGGGATGGGGAAAGGGCCATGAGGGTCAGACTGAGAGAAGTGGAGAGAAGGGCCTGGCGTCAGGCTTTAAAGTGATTTAATAAGAGAAGGAAAAACTATTTTTAAAAATGTAGTAAGAGAAAATAAAAAATCACAGTAGACTTGGATAAGTTAAACAGGAGGAAAAGCTCCCACATAAGAAGGCACAAAAATCAGAACAGCATTGTCTCACGTACTCATGAGTCCATAAAGACACTAAACTGATAAAAAAAAAAAAGACTATTAATTGATATGAGAATGATTTGATCAACTATCAACTTGTATAACTTATTTATCCTAACCAGCCTGCAATAGCACTTTCAAAGTATTGGAGTTAAACCTTGTATTATATTTGAGTTATATGGGTACAATACCTCATATTAGAGTAGAAATATATATAATGTGTGTGAGGAACAGTCTTACATTTGAATTCTATTCCTCTGTATCTAAAATTAAATTTATTATTTTTATCACAAGAATATACATCTTAGGTGTAATATATACATATGATTCTATAGAGAGATAAGTTAATGTAGTTATATAAGGTCTTCAAAAACCTCAGAGACATGCAGAATATGGCATTTAAAAATGTTTTTTTTATCATGGTGGCCCACTCCTTTAATCCCAGCACTCCAGAGGAAAAGGCAAGTGGATCACTGTGAGTTTGAGGCCAGTCTGGTCCACAAAGTGAGTCCAGGACAGCCAAGGCTACATAGAGAAACCCTGTCTGTAAAAAAACAAAAACAAAAACAAAAGGTTTTTATTATTTTAAAGGCTATTATTTAAAGGCCAAATACAAATAGCCCAAAACACAAAGTATGTAACATTTATATAATTCCTGATTCTGTCATGGTTCTTCTTGCTATAGGCAGTTTATTGTATATATGTATAATAATATAAATGCATATGTAAAATATTCATTTAAAAAGTTTTTAAAAGACACTAAACAGGAAGCTCTACAATATATATGGAGGAACTGGTACAGACCATGTTATCCCTGCTCTTCTCATTTCAATTTCTGTGAGTTCACATGACCTTTGCTTAGTTGATGGAGAGAGCCAGGGGCTTCTGGTGTCCTCCATCCCATCCGCCTCTTACATTTTTGTTGTTTGTTTATTTATTTGTTTGTTTGTTTTTTCACTTCTTCTTCATCAGGCTTGTTTTCTGAGCTCTGAGCAGAGGAATTCAATGGAGACATTCCAGTTAGAGTTGTGTGCTCCAAGAGCTCTCCCTGTGTGTAATGTGTGGCTTTGGGTCGCTACATCTATCCCCAGGTGCTGCAGCAGGAAGGTTCCCTGATGATGACTGGATAAGGCACTGATCTATGAGTATGGCAGAATATTACTAGGAGTCATTTTACTGTCTCTTTTTGTTAACCAGTAGCTTGTTTTATCTTTGTAGGAAGACCAGTGCTATTTTCAAATATTTTGTTTGTTTGTTTGGTTTTGTTTTATTTTGTGTGTATTTTAATTAGTATTGCTTGCATAAGCCAGAATGAAAGTATACTTGTCCACTGGCAAGTTAACAGTGGCTACAGCACTAAAGAAAATCATTACTATCCCTCCAGCAATCACTAACTGGCACTAGCACCATAGTGAGGGGTAGCACCTTAAGATACCATGATGAAGACAATTTATAAAAGAAAGAGTTTATTTAGGGCTTATCACTTAACAAACTGGAGTCCATGACTGTCACGGATGGAAACATGCCCTCAGGCAGGCCACCATGGCACTGAAGTAGCTGAAAGCTCATGGCTTGAGACATAACCTTGAGATAGAAGAGGCTCTTTGGAAATGGTTGGATTTTTGAAGCTTCAAAGTGAGGAGACCTTCCCCCCAGCAACCCCAGACTCCACCAAAGACCCCTATTTGCTTGCCTAGACTAACACCATGACAGGCTTCAGGTTTTTATTCTGAGTAAGTAGGCCAAGTTTCTAACAACTCCTGGAAAAACTACAACTCATAAGCGGCTCAAGGGCAGCTAATCAGCTTACAGGTCAAAATGACCAGATACCATGTTTTTGTTACTTCATGGCCTTGTTAAAGAACACAGCTGGCTCAATCCAATCAAATTAAATACCAACTCATGAATAAGAGCGAGAACCCTAATGACTCAAGAAGTCCCCAGTGACCAAATAAGCAGCCAATCCTAAATATCCTCATATACTCTGACTCTCTTCTGACCAATCAATTAAAGCTTGTCACAAATCCTTCTAACTGTTTATAAATTGAACTTGCATGCTCATTTCAGGGCTGCCCTCCACAGGAGAGAGGCAATCCAAGCATGCTGGAATAAAATACTCTTTGCTTTTGCATGCTGCCTTGGGGTCTCTCTTCAGCAAATCAGGAGACCCAAACAAAAGGCCACTCCCAGTGGCATACCTCCTCCATCAAAGCCATGCCTCTTCTAATAAGAGTTTACCTCCTTGTGGAGCTTCTGAACCCCACCTCCCATCTCTTGCTGGTGGATCTGGACATGGGGGGAGGGGAGACTGCACAAACTGATACACCAAGCAAGGACACTGCATGGCTAGAACCAAGAACCCCTGTTCAGATGTATCTCATGGACAGCTCATTCTCCAATGAAGAAGGGGAGGAGAGAATGAGTGGCTGCCTCTAACATGAACTCTGGTGCCCGAGTTTTGATTATTGCCCCTTGCCAGAGAGGCCCTGTGGGAACACAGAAGAAGGGGATTCAGGCTATCTAGATGAGACCTGATAGGCTGTGGACAGATGGTAGGGGAAGAAGACCCCACTGGCCTGAGGTCTAGGGGAGAGGAATAGGATAAAGGAGGGAGAGCGTGAGAACAGGATGATAAGAGTGAGGGGATTAAAATCAAGATGTAATATAAATAAAGTATAATAATATAAGTAATTAAAAAGAGTTTATCTCCAAATCCTTCCCAGTTGTTCCAATTGGGGACCAAGCCTATGGACCCATAGGACTCTCTTACTCAATGTACCAGATGTCTCAGGAGCCACCCTGCATTCACACTAGAATGGAGACTGGTTCCCACCTTCAGCTGTCACAAAGGCAGTTTGTAGCTGCTACGAATTTATGACTGCAACAGCCTTGCCATTCCCAGAAGGCAGTGTTTCTCAGAATTTTCTTTCTTTCCTCTTCTGCAATGTTCAATTAGCCTTGTTAGAGAAGATAAAGCCACAGAGTGCAGACACACAGAATCATGATACAGTTACAGAGCAAAACACACACTTTAATTTCTTTGATTTTTTGATTATCAAGCAAAATAGTCAAGTCTAAATGAAATATCCTGGAAGTATGAAAAGCAATAAAAAGGTATCTTTCAAAACATGAATAATAATAAAATACACATTGAAATGTTATATCAGGAAATGTTGGATGTTAAATATCAAAAAATAATAATTGAAACAGTCATTTCTGAAACACGTGCAGTATTTGGTCATCAGCATCCTAGGAAGTAGATGCTCTTAGTACAATAATGACATGTCACTCTTTTGCCTCAGTAGGTTAACAAGACAAAAGATATGGAAACTTTCCTTCCAAGTGATATAATTAAAGATATACTTCATAGGACTAGTTACCTCACTTGGAATTATTTTTTCTAGCTTCATCCATTTACTTTAGAATTTTATAACTTTGTTCTTCTTATCAGGTCAATAATATTTAATTAGGCATATATAAGATATCCCCGCTATTCATCCTTCTACTACATTTAGGCTCTTTATGTTTTCTGGCCATTGAAAATAGAGCTGGGATGGACATGGATGAGCAAATCTCCATGAAGCAACGTGTAGAGTTCTTAGGGAATATGTTTAATAGTTATCTAGCTGAATCATATAATAAATCAAATTCCAGCTTTTTTAGGGAAACTCTACACTCCTGGTTCTCAATCTATGGGTTGTGACCTCTTTGGAGTCAAATAATCTTTTCACAAGGGTCATCTATCATATATCCGGCATATCATATACTTACACTACAAATTTATCAGTAGCAAAATTACAGCTGTGAAGTTGTAATAAAATAATGCTATAGCTGGGGATCATCACAACCTGAGAAACTTTATTAAAGGATTACATCTTTGGGAGGCTGAGAATCACTGCCCTATACTCTTCCACAGTGGCTGCACCAGCTTGCCTTCCAACTAGCAATAAACGTGCTCTTCTTTTCCCACCTCAGTGGCAGTGTACAGCTCATAGGTAGAGCATTTACTTACAAAGCAGTCCCTTGATTCAATGCCTAGTGCTGGGGGTGGGGGATATGATGATATTTACCTGTAATCCCAGCACTGTAGAAGGTCAGAGATGAAACATGAATCTGAGGCCAGCTGGGGTTACACAGAGAAAAAACAATAATAAATATTGTTCCCTGTAACAAAAGTTCTATAGACTTTATGACAGGTAAAATAAGACAGAGAAGTCAATAAAGACAGAGATAAATGAATAAGAAAGTAAGTCCTGACTTTTGGAATTCCATAAAGTCTTAGGCAAATCAGTAATTGTGAAAATGTGAGCCATATATAGGTAAGATAAAGATGTAATTTGTATCTGTCAAAACTATGGAATTCTTTCCAAATAAACACATATAAGGATTATAATATTGTAATTTTGAACAAAGTTGACAATTCTGTTAAAAAACAGTGAAAGGTGAGTTCATATTCCAGAGTCTCCGTCTCTATGATAGCTTTCAAATGGGAATTTAATTCACTGAAGGAAAGAACTGAATCAAGAATATTCAAGATTTAAGAGTTTAAGTATCTCCTATAGCCTTAGTCTTTTTCTCCTGGCTAAACTTATGTGTTAATTTCTTTATAGCCCAAAGAATGTGCTCAGCTGATCTTCTAACCACAAATCACACACACACACACACACACACACACACACACACACACACACACACACACGAGGAGGGGGTGAGAGAGAGATGTTATTTGCTTCATTTTTTTCTAAAGAAAATTTAAGGAACAGAAGAGATTACTCAACCATTATGAGCAATCAGAAGTTTGTCAGATAACCTCATTTTGGGTCCCAGGACACACATCAGCTTGAAAACATTTATAACTCTAGTACGGGTATATGTCACACATCCTTCTGCTCTCAGTGTTTTTCAGCATCCTCATGGTTATGAAAACTCCTACAGGGACACACACACACACACACACACACACACACACACACACACATTTAAAAAATTGTTTTCAAAACAAAAGAAGCTCAACCCAGACATCTGTATTCCCTTCCCACACTCTTCTGGCAAGTTTGAGAAGAGTGAAACCTACGCATCTTATTTCTGTGGTAAGTCCTCCCTATGTTAGGAACTTGATCCAATAAATTATTGGCACAAAAAAAGTGAAAAATGAAAGCATTAAACACACAATGAACAAAATAATACTGCCTTAACAAAGACCATATGTGAAAGTTACATGCCTAACACCATGCTTCGTGTTGTTAGGAAATGACAGATGACTAAACTGAGGTTAGTAACTCCAAGCTAAAATCGTGAGAATCACTTTGCAACCAGGCATTAAGCATTTGACAAAAAGTTTCAGTGAGAGCCCAAGGTGACTGTCAGGAAATCTTGACAGATGTCTCATGATCTTTGATAAACCTCCGGGTCACAGCAGGGGTATGAGATGTACGTAGCTTGAAATTGGAGGGACTGAGTCTTCTGTTATATAAAACTAGAAATTTTATGTAAGATTGGAAGGGAGAGTCATGTTATTCGCTTCTCTCTAATTAAAATATGAACTGAGAATTCATAAAAGGTTAATGTAAAGAGAAATTGCAACTGTTGAAATGTAGTCAGATCTTGATGACTTAGAAGATCTAATTTTTTTTTTACATAGTAAATGATGCTGAAAGGAAGTGACTGTGATAAAAATAGTATATATGTCAGTGGAAATATCACAATATATCCTGTGTACAGTGCCCATATGTTAATTCTAAATGAGCTATTTACATTAGAAAAGTTATTTAAACCCACCTCACCAAAAATGAATGAGTAAATAAATAAGCAAATAATGAAATAAAAAGCTTCACAGAAATAACGTGTTCAAAACAGGAAAGTTACTGTGTGGTGGTTAAAACTTTGATTACTGTTGTTTGATATTCTTTTTAATCGGATAAAAGGATGATTTGCATCCAGAATCTTGACATTCTAATACACACAAATTCTTTTAAGGAGGTCTAAATTCTGAGGTACTTAGGACCATCTCTACTGAGCAATCACAACAGAAGTCTGAAAGGGGAGAAGGCACTGAGTCAGATCCCGTGGGAATGGCTGTTGCTTGATGGTCTGAAC
Organism: Acomys minous; assembly: GCF_964271855.1. Lineage (NCBI taxonomy): Eukaryota > Metazoa > Chordata > Mammalia > Rodentia > Muridae > Acomys > Acomys minous. The sequence goes on from NC_140494.1 coordinate 50,512,288, forward strand.
ACAACTCTGAATGCATAACAACATATTATACTAGTTACATTAATAGAATAACCCTAAAAAAATAAGAAAACATCTGACTTTCAGGAACTCCAAACTTTATGTGCAGCAGGCTCAGAAGCATGAGGGATAGACACAAAAACATGCTAAGTAACTTAAATAGAATGACTTGATTTAGAAGAAGAATCAGATTTCCAGCATATGGAACAGGACAAACTCACAGAGTATACTTAGCTGGATTGAATATCAAACTGAAAACTCATCTGGGTTTTGAGGGGTATCTCAGTCTCAGAAATTAAGAGTACTTTCTCTTCTTACGAGGGCCTCAGGATTAGAGTCCAGTACCTTGATAAACAACAGCACCTAAACAACCATTTGTAACTCCAGTTTGTGGGGATCTGACAACCTCTTCTGGCATCTGCAGGCACCAGTCATAGATGTGGTGTATGTGTGTAAATGTAGGTAAACACTCATACATGTAAAATAAAAACCAATAAATTTTTTCTAATTTTCATAATTCACATAGGGGGCTCTCAAAACAGTTCAGAGTTTATGACACTTATATACCACTTTCTTCCTTTCTAGGAAAAGTTTAAGTAGGTGGTGGTTTTGGATTTCCTACCTTTATTTGTTGAATGAAGAATGATAGCGAGATGCTACTGATTCCTCGTATCTCACTGGTCTCACCAAGAAGAAATTTATTTGAGGAATTATACTTGAAAATACAATCACCAAAGAATCATGTTCACATGTGAATAAGATGGCAAGACATATTAATTTCAATGCTGACACACAATGATGGGAAATCATGCATGAAACAGCCATGGAAAATCTTGGAGTGAACACATTTTGCATGCAGAAATGATGTATTACATTCTGAGACAGATGAAGATAATATCTAGTTTTCAAAGTTGTCCTTAATACACTGGATTCTCGTAGCCAGACATGTGCCAGATTGTCAGTATCCAGAGTTAGAAATTAAGTGTCAATAAAGAACTAAGTCAGAACTCATAGTCCTCATTGAGTCAAGGAGCCTCTATGGGTCTAATATATATCTACATATATGTGATGGTTGTGTAGCTTGGTGTTTTTGTGGGACTACTAACAGAGTCAGTAGGGCTGTTTCTCATGCTTTTTCCTGATTTGGGAAACCTTGTCCTCTTACTGGGCTGCCTTGTTCAGCCTTAACCAGAGGGGATGTGTCAACTCTTATTGCAACTTGATATGCAATTTTTGGTTGATAACCCTGGGGGACCTACCCTCCTCTAAATGGAAAGGGAGAAGTGGATGTGAGGAGATGAGAGAGGGGAGGTAGGGTGAAAGGACTGGGAGAAAAATAGGAAGAGGAAACTGTGCTTGGGATGTAATATATGAGAGAATAGATTAATTTAAAAAGTATTAAAAAAAAAAACCAACTACATACCAAAGAAAAATGCTAATGTCTGTCCTGGGAAGAAGGTACTTTGGGACTAAAACTTGAATCTTAAATGTAAATAATATATACAGTGTGATGATTTGTGTACTGGTGCTTTTATGATATAGTTTTGCTTCAATAAGGAATTTTATTGTTGTTGTTTTTTTTTAAAGACCTAAGCCAGAAATACAGAAAAAAGTAATCGCAGGTTTCCTGAACTTCAAGGATTATGTGACAAATTGTTATAAACAAGTGTCAATGCACACAGCAACAGTAGCTACCTTTTCTAAGTGTCTCCACTTCTCAAATAAGATTTAGCTTCACTCTGATGATTAATCAAATTGTAGGAATAATATAAATCATAGCTTAATATGCAATGCATTTATAAATGGATAAGATCCCCTGAAGTGCTAAATAAAATAATAGACGACCTTTTATACTTCATATTTCTTTCTTTAAGGAAAATTAAATTATCAAGAAGAAATTCTAAGTCTTAATAATTATTTTCTTTGTCTTAAGGAAAACCAAAAGTAAAGAACAACATGCATTCTCCCTTAAGTTTCAGATAAACCACAGTAACAAAAAGGGGAATAAAAATAGTATCATTGGTAATTTTATTCAAGAACGTGTACATTCAGGTCTTCTTTTCATAGTTCATGTATTCCATCTCAGACCTCTCAAGTATTTCTTTGCAACCTTTGTGTGTCAATAAAGGACAAAAACACACTGCCACATATAAGACTTCTAATAATATTTTAGAAACACAAACACACACATACAAACACACACACACACACACACACACACACACACACACACACACACACACACACAAAATAACCTAGGATCACTTCAACACTTGAAAACAGAACAAAAGTTACCTAAATGACATACTACATGTTAAAGAAACATCCCCAGAGTATGCTGCATGCCCTATCTCTGACTGGAAATCTTTTTGGTCATTTTCACTAGTGCATATTGGTGGTATTGTTTGGACAAATGAAAAAGATTACTGTAGAGGAAACAACTGTGCTAAAAGGACATAGGACCAAATTCTCAGTATTTCTTCCCCCAAAATTGTAAAGGTCATACTGCAATGTTTTTCCTTCTTTCTTCTACTGTTTTTACTCCCCAATCACATATGTAGAATTTTATATCTATCAAGTATTTACCTTGTTTATGAGACATATGTCATTGGAAAATTGGATTTGCTGTTTAAAATCCATTATTTTAGCAAATCTTTAAAAATTTCAACTCCTGGTAAAAGGTAACATCACTCTGGAAAAATTACTTAGCATCAGTGATCTTTTTAAAATGCTAATCTGATAGTAAGAAAATGTGTTCTTGGTGTACCTGTATAAAAATTTAGGTCTTTGTACACTTCTGAAGCAAAATCTCTTACTTATAATTTTGTCAGCCTAAGTATTTCTTTGGCAATAGCCTTAATTTTCTCAAATTTTCTCAATCTAGTATGCCAAGTCCTAGGTTTGTGTGTGTGTGTGTGGTTGTGTGTGTGTGTGTGTGTGTGTGTGTGTGTGTGTGTGTTACTTTAAAATATGTCTTCCTCACATGACTACCTGGCACGCACACACAATGAACACACACACAATGAATGTGTAAGGACATCACACACACATCCCCAGCATAGTTAAATAAACCGTAATGTTCTAGTTTCAGCTTTAATAGGTATTTCTCCTTTTACCACAAGTTCCCTGTATCCCTTCTCAACCACAGCCATACATTATGTAGATTTTACTGCAGGCATTCTATACAGAAGGTATGGCACTATTGTTTGTGGTATCAACAGGTGTTGTTTTTTTGTATTTTATGGACAGCAACATTTCTACAAAATTTTGAGATAAAAAAGAGTTAGGCATTCTTGGCCTCAAAATGCTGTTCTTGTGCAGACTGGCACTTTGGGAGTAGAGATTAGTACTTATTCTCTAACATAACTAAGAGTTTATGGAAATTTACTTTAGATTAATTCCTTGAATAAAATTTTATGACAGTTACATCTTTCACAAGACATACAGAAAATTGATTGTTTCAAAAAGAAATCATTTATAGTGGAAGTTGATCTGTTTCCTTTCACTGTGAAACATTTTCATTGACAAAAAATAAGATACAGATGAGTAGAAAAAAAATCAAGAGAAGAGTCATTGTGCAGTAGCTTGTTTGTATGAGTTGGGGGATTATTGCTTTCCTAGGAATCAATTATTTCAGTATATTTTATATTTTTTATATTAGCCTGAGCAGGAGTCTTAAATAATGTGTCATATAACATCTTGGTACTGATATTTTACCAAAAGTTAATTCTGAACAATACTGTGTTAAAATAGTAGGTTTTCCCTTTCACCCCTATAGATTCCTGGAAAAAGTTACTTGTGAGACCTAAAATTTTAAAAAATTTTCCTCCTTCCCCACCCATCAAAAAAGCTCCCTTCCACTATGCCATCCCAGCACTTCACGTCTCATCAGGCCTGAGGAAATCCTCTTCCACGAGGGCCTTGCAAGGCAGTCCCTCAGAAACAGCCCCTGAAACCCTTACTAGAGGGCCCACAAGAAGAGCAAGTTTCCCATGGGATATATATTTGAAGGGGCCTTAGATCCAGTCCACACGTGGTCCTTGTTTGGTGTTTCAGTCTCTGCAAGCCTCCCTGGACCCAGGTTATTTGGATCTGTCAATGTTCTTGTGAAGCCACTGTCCCATCTGGGTCTTTCTATCCTTCCCCCAGCTCTTTGACAAGGTTCCCTGAACTCTTCTCAATTTTTGGCTGTGTGTTTCAGTCCTCTGTTTCAATCCTTTACTGGGTGAAGCCTCCTACGAAGACAGCTATGCTAGTTTCCCTTCTGTAAGCATAGTTGAGTGTCATTTTTAGTGTCTGGGTTTGGCTCTCTCTCACATGGTGTGGGTCTCAATCTGAGCCAGGAATTTGTTGGATATTCCCTCCATCTCTGCTCTATATTTATCCCTGCATATGATGTACACAGGGTAAATTTTGGGTTGAAGTTTTTGTGGGCAGAATAGTGTTACTTCTCCCTCCACTAGGAATCCTATCTAGTTAGAAGGTGGCCTCTTCCGTGTTCATGACACCTACTACTAGAGGTCTCATCTAGAGTCACCCACGTATTCTCCCTGGACTTTACCCTGCTGTAAGTCTCCAACTTGTCTTAGAAATACCACTGCCCACAGTTTCTCTCCTCTCTGCAGTTGCTCTTTCCTCCAACCTCTACACTCCCCACATCTGCTCACTACCCTTGCTTGCCTCCAGACTCCCTCTCCTATCCTGTTCTCTTCAATCACTTCCAGTACCTATTCCACTTCCCCTTCTGAGTGAAATTCAAGTATTGTCACCTGGGCCCTCTTTGTTGCTTAGCTTTTTTGCGTCTGTGAATTGTAGTGTGGTTATCCTGTACTATATGGCTAATATCTCCTTATAGGTGACTACATACCGTGCATGTCTTTTTGGTTTTGGCGTAAGTCACTCAAGATGATCATTTCTAGTTTCATCCATTTGCCTGCAAACTTCAAGAGCTCTTTGTTTTTAATAGCTGAGTAGTATTCCATTGTGTAAGCATACCATGTTTTCTTTATCTATTCTTTGGTTGAAGGACATCTAGAATGTTCCCAGTTTCTGGCTATTATGAATAAAGCTGTGCCAAACATAGTTGAGCAAATGTCTTTATGGTATGGTTGAGCATCTTTAGGTTATATGCCTAGGAGTGGTATTGATGTAGAACAACTGCAAATTTTTTTGAGATATTTTCAAATTGATTTCCAAACTGATTGCACAAGTTTGCACTCCCTCCAGCAAATGGAAGAGTGTCCCCATTTCTCTACATCTTCACCAGCATGTGCTGTCCCTTGAGTTTTTTAACTCACCCACTCTGATGTGTATAAGATGGAATCTCAGAGTCATTTTGACTTGCAATCCCCTGATGAATAAGGATGTTGAACATTTCTTTAAACGCTTTTTGTCCATTCAAGATTCCTCTGTTAAGAAATCTTTGTTTAGCTCTGTACTCCATTTATTCATTAGATTATTTGGTGTTTTATTTATTGAGCTCTTTACATATTTTGGATATTAGTCTTTTGTCAGATTAGGGTTGCTGAAGATCTTTCCCCAATCTGTAGGCTGTTGTTTTGTTCTAGGCATAGTGTCCTTTGCCTTACAGAAATTTTTCAGTTTTGTGAGGCTCCATTTATTAATTGTTGATCTTAGAGGTTGGTGTTCTGAGGAAGACACAAAAGAGGATTCTTAAACCTCACTGAGAATGAAAAATAATTGGCTGAAGTGGTGAAGACAGAAAACAGGTAGGACAGTGAACACAGAAACAAATGTGAGTGGAGACCAAACCTTGAAGGAATGGAGGCATGAGGACAGAGGGTTTGCAGAAAGAAGAGAAACTGCAGGTGAAGGCATCTCTGTAACAAGCTTTAGACCTACACCAGTGTACTCCCCTAGGAGAATATGGAATGACTCTAGCTGAGACTTTTAGCAGTAGATGTCATGGTGACTGAAGAGGCCAGTTTCTAACCAGAGAGGACTCCTAATGGAGGGAGGCAAACACCAACTCACCCACAAAACCTTTAACCCTAAAATTACCTTGTCTACAAGATGTACAGGAATAAAAGCATATCAGAGATTGACAGAATGTTCAACCAATGCCTGGCCCAACCTGAGATCCACCCCATCAGAGAAAGCCAACCCTTGACAATAATAATGACACTTTGCTATGCTTAGACAGAGCCTAGCACAGCTGTCCTCTGAGAGGCTCCACCCAGCAGTGGACCAGAACAGATGCTGAGAATCATAGCCAAATATTGAGTGGAGTGTGGGGAGTCTTGTGGAAAGATAGAAAGGATGGGACAGGAACTCCACCAGGAGACCAATGGGGCAAATTCCCCAGGATGCAGACGATATTACAGACACTGAAGTACCAACCAAGCATCATGAATGGACTGAACTGAGGCCACTTACACAGATGTAGCTGATGTTCAGCTTGGTCTTCATGTGGGTCTCATAATAAGGGTAGTGTGTGCTGTCTGGTCAGGCCATAGGAGAGGAGAATGTGCTCAGTGCTGATGTGACTTGATGCGCTTGGGTGGGTTGGTGGGGGGGGGGGCTACACTTTTCTGAGGCATAGGGGAGGAGTGATCTAGAGAAGACTGGAGGAGGATCTTATATAAGGACACTCACTGATCTGCTTTAGGAGCTAATCTCCCATTCTCTTGGTTCACCTAAGTGCATCACTCAGTGAGAGTATATTTTGAGATTCAGCATTGTATGTAGTCACTATAACATTTTTGTAAAGACTCACTTTAGTCTACAATACTACTGGCTATTAAGTTAATATTAATAGCAGAACATAACCATAGCTTTGCAATATATGGAAATTGCAATGTATACCTCCCATTAGCATGTATAAGTACTACTCTTCAAGATTATATTGTAACAAAAGTGAATAAACCTTATAAAACAGTGGTATATAATATAACAGATTTAAGTGGAAATATTATTCTATATGTCTATATTGTAAACATATAACTTTCTATAGACCTTAACAGAAATTGCTACACAAAGAAACAAGAAACTGAAAAATAATTTGTGCTTAGGTAAAAAGAAAAATATAAAAAAAAATAATTTCAGTGAGAATACATAAAATTAAAAAAACATGAAAGCAAAAGCAAATATTAACTCTTTGAAGATATCTAAATTGCATTCTGTTTAAGTGTATAATGAAGACATTTATTCTTGTCATATTTACTTGATAGTCAATGGAACACCACTTTCAATTTCACAATGAAATTCTTTCATACTTTACCAAAACAATTAGGCCTCTAACTATGATTTAGGCATATATATATATGAATTTTGTTGGACACAATTATTCTAGTTGAGATAGTAAAGATTTTACTATCTCATGTTAAATTGAGAGATGATTTAAAAGAGCTACACTTCTATGCATTGGAGACTTATGAAATAATTGCTTGATGGACAAATACAGAAAGAATGGTATTGACTTAAATTAGGCTACTGCACATTGTGTGTGTCGGGGATATGTGTGTGTGTGTGTACGTGTGTGTGTGTGTGTGTGTATGATGTAGAATGTTTATGTGTCTCTTATTGTATATTTATATGCTTCTATATGAATATAAACTATATATATGTATATATATATTAGATATACAGCATGGAAAGAAATTAAAAATGGAACCATAAAAATTATCTCTCTTCAAATAGTATAATCAAAACAAAATTAAATATTCAAGAGTTTAAGGAATTAATTCGATAAATTTAATAAGAAAACGTATATAACAAACATTGAGGCAAGAAATATTTTCTTATGAAGACATGAAAAAAACTATTTCTATTGAAATGAAGAGTAAATCAACATTGCAAGTAATAATTTTGGTGTATAAAAGCCTACATTAAAAGAATGGAGTGGGAAGACACAACAAAATATATTTATTGGTAATGTATTTTCATCTGCACAGAAACAAATCACTACAAATAAATTGCAGTCTATACAATACATCAGAACCTAGAAAATGTGTCCTCCTAGAGTTGCACAACAAGCTCCCAGTGCCTCTCTGAGAGTAAATCTGCATGCTTACACCATTTTTTGCCACTTGGAGCTAAGAGGAAGTGAGAAAATGGTATGCAGGAGACAAGCACCACACCTACAGAATTATCATTTGATCAGAGAGGAAGAAAATACCCCTAGAACTGTTTTAAATAACTGTAACAATATAGAATCCTATTCTTTAAGTTATAAAAATTTCTTTATTTAATATACTCAACTATATAAGATTGTCACAGCTAGAAAATAATATAGCTGGAGCCCAAGATAAAAATCTTCTCTAGAGTACTTATTTCATGCTATAGTTGAATCTTTAAGAATAAATTTGGTTACTCAGTCAAAAAAGATGAGATAAATCCTGTATTAATAATACAGTGTAAATTACAATAAGTCAGTCAAAAATAATTTTAAGGAGAGAACGAAATTCAGAAATAGTTAATAGGATAGGAAAAAAAATCCAGACTATGAGGGGACAAATGACCAAGAGAAGAAACTGTGGAAAGAGTAAAATAAAATTATCCATGAACAGGCAATTTGAACTTTAACCATGACCTTTAAGAAAAGCAAAAACCATTAATATAAAGTAAGATGTAAAACATGTTTAATGATTATAGCCAATCCAATAAAAACATAATTCGGCATTTAAACTATTTCTATCCCTTTTTATTGGTACACATGTTCAGGAAACCTTTTACTGAAGTACAGCCCTGTGGATGCTCAGACTAATAGTCAAAACCTTAAGCCAGAGTAAGAGCTCGTTTTCTGCATGGCTAGACCTTCTTATTACAAAGGTCACACCTTTGCCCTCCCTCATTTAACAGCCTAGTGAAACAGAAAAAAATATCTTCCTGAATCAGACTCTAAAACCTTGGCTTCATGCTCATAGTGATATATACATCTAGGTCACCGTTATCTGTGTTTTTATGGAACAACCCAGTAGATCTTATATATTTCAGAGAATGTATCAATTAGGGTAAGAGATGCAACTAACATTGATTTTTCTCCAGATCCAGTAGAAAGAATAAGCAGAAGTACATATTAAGTGCACAACCAGCTAAAAGAAAATAAATATAAACTAATGATTATTTTTCTGGGTCAGTATTCTAACAGTCTATGTATCATATTATGGCGTACATTAGTATTTCACATTTTTACTGCCTGCATAAATTACTGTTTAATCTTGGGAAACCCAGAAATATCATATTACTGGCTTTTATTTGGTACAAAAAATTAAACGCTCAGGTTTCTATCAAAAAGTTAAACCTTTAGCTTTTTAACATTGATCTGTAAATCAAATCTACTCACCTGATAAATTTCATCAAAAGGATGTATTTTGAGAAACATTGTCATAATAAATAATATTTTGAGCATTTGGAGCCTGTATGAGATATAATTAATAATTTGGCTGTTTTGTTTTATTTAAATGGTGTTTCAGATGTAATTTTATGCTTGGTGTGATAAGTACCTGGTTAAAGTATATGACAGGCATGCAGCAAAATGGCTAAAAGGCTTGTCCTTAACTAGCAAGTAAAACAACCTGTTCTATGACTAATTTAGTTTCAAATATTTAATCATCTCTCTATGTAAAATGTGGTTACGATTCCACAAGTTTCTGGGCGATAGATCATTTATGAAACTTTAATAAATGTTTTTCAGCTTTTGTTAAGCAAGTAATGACCCTGAGCCACAAGTCAGTCAGTAAACTATTGGCTGAAAATATGCATAGACGATCCGGGGTTTTGGGGGGTTTTGTTTTTGTTTGTTTTTCTTTATCTTCTTTTAGTGGTGTAGGCATATGTGTATGCTCAAGAAAGCACTTTAAGCATCATTAGTGCTGATACTGTGAACAGTGAAGCCATTTGTCATGAGTGGTAGCTTCTGGTGCAGTTCCACTTGGTGGAAGCGTTTGTCCATCTCTGTTATCATCTTACAGAAACAGCTAAGGATGTTCAGTCGTCACATGTATGCAGAAGGGCGGGGGGAGGTAAAAATCTCCATTCTTTTTTTTTTTTCTCCTGAAGAACTTGTGCATTTTCTCAGACTGTGCTTTTTAAGCTCAATAATAAACACAAGGCTACATAGTTCACTCCAGTTCTTTCTATGGGCTGCTACGCACATTTTAGAAAACAATAAAATACAGGAAGTGAAGTATGGAAAGGTAATAGAATGCTGCTACTTGGGGGGGGTGATTACAGTAACAGTTTCTTATCTTTAATAAGCCAAGGATGGATAAAGAGATAAAAACAGGACAAACAGAATGAATAAGTATTTGGTGCGCTCTCTCTCTCTCTCTCTCTCTCTCTCTCTCTCTCTCTCTCTCTCTCTCTCCCCCCAAATGCACACACTCTTTCTCTTTCTCTCCTGCATGCATACACCTGTATGCATGTGTGTGTGTGTGTGTATGTGTGTGTGTGTGTATCCACAGCAAGGCTCCTCCTGTGGAACAGGCAGATTTGCAGATTTGCAGGTGGGACATGATTTTCCGCACAGCAGTCTAGATAGCAGCAATATGCTCTACTTGGCGCTCCCCTGGAAGGCCTCCCAGAAACCACAGATAATGCAGAATGCAGCTGTTGGAGATCGTTAACATAAATACATTTGGCCTAGTTGGAAATTTAAAGCCTAGAACTGAAATACATATCTGCGTTCAACTGTTAGATGAAAAGCACCGAAATTAAAAATGAATGAAATAAGGAAGAGCTAAACTGTTTATATGTAAATCTGGTAAATAAGGTGATTTGAGGATCATTAAGATGATTTTTATTCCTTAAATACTGGTAGTATCCCCAATAAAGAAGTAAAGCTGTAGCATTGTTCCCCTCGGTACAGCATTCTTTCGTGTTATGAGCCTTAAAGTTATCCTTCTGGTTTATACAGCTTTAAAAATATCTAAAGACTGATGTATAAATAATAGACTCTAATTAAAATATATACAAAATGTTAACATTCACAGCTTTGACTGGAACGGGATTCTCAAGTTAAGTTGACCTACTGGTAAGAAAGGACTCACACTATGATGGGCACTCCCTAATGGCTATTACAGCAACGCCTGATCTTAAATGCTATTTCATCAGCCACACATTAGACAGATTATCTCAATATTCTACCTTTTGTGGAATGCATATTTAAGGACAACATGAAATTCCTCAATCTTCCTCTGAAGGTTTACTGAAATACATTGTCAACACAAATTGCATAGGGAAATATATACAAATATACTACCGAAGAAAACGGAGAAAAATCACACAATGGAGAATATCAATATTCTCTACTATACAAAAATTATTTAGCACTTCTCCAATAGGAGAAGACTGGAAAATGTCAGATGATGAGCTCATAAGTTTTATGAGATATCAATATGATATATAAATATAAAATGTTCTGTGACAAATTAAATATCTTTGTGAAAAAAATGACAACACCAAATAGACTATTAGTGATTGTTCATGCCGCTAAAGTAGAAGACAATGCCATATTTTAAAGCCTGCCCATCTCTTTTGATAGACACCAGAGTCTCTTCCAAATTCATGACTTTCATGAATGAAAAATTCAAATGTACACCTGACAAGAGTTGTTTACTTTCTTTCTTGAGTACTCAGATTTTAATCATATGCAACACATTTCAGAAAGTCCCTCTCTTTACTGCAAGAGGGGAAAACACAAAAAGACAAGTAAGACCTGCATCCTGGGGACACTGTTAAGCCTTTAAACTCAGAATCTGATACTTTTCCTAATTCCACTCTAAGGATATCATTGTTGTATTAACATTTAAAAGCTACTAAAGCATCATTCTTTACTGATAGTGATGATATTTACTTGAAATAGTCAATGAATGTGTTCCTTTTGTTTGAAAACCTAATTTTTTTCAGTAGTGGTTGCTTTAATAATTGGAAAGCCATTGTCAATATAACTCAGTAGGTAACTGCCACTCATTATAATACTTGATATTTTACATCAGTACCGTGTCTCATAATGTTGTGTATGGGCTCTTACTTTCTTAAAATTGATGTTACTATTTTTCATTTTTACTTTATTTAAATATTTTTCTCCTCCCTTTTTTTTCTTTTTTTTTCTTCTTCTTTTTTTTTTTCTCCTCCCTTTTATGCTTTAGGTCATTCCAGTTTTCTGGTTTTATGGTACTCCTGAATGTGTGAATGAATGGCTTCTGTTCCCTGTGCCTTCTCTTGGATTATTATTTTTTTTAAATGTTTGGTTTTTTTTTTAATTAAGATGCCTTAGTTTTTGTCTTATATTATTATATATTTTATTGCTTTATTATTATCCCATAGATGCTTGTTTGTTTTCTAACAAGACAGAGAAAATAGATAGATTTATGTGTAAGAAATAGGTGAGAAGTAACTAGGAGGGGTAGAAGGATGGGAACCCTTAATCAGAATATAGTATGTGAGGGGGAAAAAACTATATTCAGTAAAAGGAATAAATTAATGATAATGAAGCAATTTTAAGTACATTCAAAATATATTGATAATTCATTAAATTTTAGATAACCATCTAAATAAGTGTATAGTAGAAAACAATCAGGTATATCTTTCACTGAACATATTAGATCACACATTAGGAACATATAGACACATGACTTCAGTGTTAGAAGGATTCCAGGAAACAATGCATTTGGATAATTGACAAAGTACAATTACTAATATACACTTTATGGTGAAAAACAAACAAGCGAGTATATGAACAAAGATGATAACATGATGCTCCTTCTTGCTTGAAAGTAAATATAGACAATGTGTGTACTACTTATATGTGCAAAGGAGCTACAGAAAGTAAAATTGGACAAAGGAAGATTGCTAAATCTCTTTAGTGAATCTAGACTTCACATACAATTATATATTAATTTTAAATTATTAAAATGTATAACATAGGAGGGAATGAAATAATTTCATCAATATAAAGAAAGTTATACAATATTTGAAGCCCCAAGTACAGTTATATTTAAACACTATAGAAAAGCAAACCAAGCAAATGTGTGACAAGGTGAATAATTGAGAAAAGCAGAGGGAAAAGTAGATTGCATTATGTAAAGTGTATGTAAAACTGATCGTAGTAATACTTAGAATAGTGCTTAGAACTGTTTTTGAGCTTCTGAAGACATGTCAAAGAAGATAACACAATTTCCAGTAGGAATATAAGAAAAAGTATAGTTCTTTATTGATTAAATTTGATTTTAAATGCTTGTAGACACATATTTACTGCAAACTGACCACATCTTCCCTTGAATTCCCCATTACCACTGTCAACACCCTCCTTCCTACCAATCCCCCTCACATTTTCACTATTCATTTTTTCCTAATCCAGTGATATTGACCAAGGTTGCCTATATGACCATGAGTTTGGAGTGATCTGTTATGGTGTGGTGGACGGAGACATTACTAAAAACTAAAAAAACAATGATTATCTCTTTCCCAGCCACAAAACTTTTGACCTACAGTTCACCCTGCCTGCAGAGAGTATGCTGGGAATGGAGCCTAGCAGAAAGGTCATAAAAGAGACCAGATAACCAACAACTGATATGAACAGATGCCAAATACTACAGAAAAACATGAGGTGGAGCTTGTAGGGAATACTGCATAGGAGGGAGGAGGAAGGATCAGAGGATCCAAAGAAGTCAGGGTTATACAAGGAAAACATGACCTACAGCATCAACTTACAGGGACTCATGGGGGCTCACAGAGATCCAGAAGCTTTTAGGGTTCTGACCAAGGTCTTCCGCATGTGTGTTATGGCTGAGTAGCTTAGTGTTCTTGTAGGAATCCTATCAGTGGGAGACAGGGCTGTTCCTAACTCTTTTGCCTACTTTTGGGACACTTTTGCTCCTACTCAGCTGCCTTCTCAGCCTTAATGTGATGATATATATCTCGTTTTATTGTAGCTTCTTATGCTGTGTTTGGTTGATGTCCCTGGGAAGCCTGCTTTGTTCTGAAGGAAGGCAGAGAGGGTTGGTGGATCTGGCAGAGAGGAGAGGTATGGGAAGAGACTTAGAATTAAAACAACAACAGCAATAGAATGATGTGGTAAGATCTACCTATCTCTTCTCCCAGTTCCCTAGTATCCTCTAGCATATTCATTGTAAAAATGATCGTACACCTAAGATGTCTTCAAAATCCAGATGAGGGTATGATGAATTGATGTGAACTTCCCTGTTCAAAACCTAGCAAGTGGCTTGTTCAAACCTAGGAATCATAAAGTAGAAGTCTAAAAAGGTTTTATAAATGAATATATAACAAACTCAAAATACTGTTTTAGATTATTAGCTGATGGTTTCGTGGCCATGTCAATTGCTGGTCTACTTTTATCACAAGAATATACATCTTAGGAGTGGCAGGTGGCTATGATTCTATAGAAAGATAAGATAGGGTAGTTAGATAAGGTCTTCAAAAACCTCAGAGACATGCAGAATATGGCATTTTAAAATGTTTTTTTTAATTATTTTAAAGATTCACTGGCTGTGAGACAGGTTAACTCCTGGCAACACCCAGCCTATCTCAAAGAGGATGATGAGCATCAAAGAAACTCCTTATGGAGATAGTTTCAAAGGTGGCAAACAAACCACTGGACAAAATGTCATAGTTTCTACCAAAGAGAATTCTGCTTAAAAAAGGTCAAGCTTGGATGCAGGCAGAATTGATGACCAAACTCTGCTAAGACAGAGTAAGCAAGACCTCAATAGTTCCTTCCTCTCAAATATGTCTGTCAGGTATATTGGGCCAGAAGGCTGATGAAGATGCTCCAACAAAATAGAGAGTTTGGGGTGACTACTCAGGTAGAAAATTGTCTCTGTCATCTTCTAACTTGGAAAGCTACTAACCTGCACTCCGAGCATATTCAGGTAATCAAGTTTATTCCTTCTCAAGTCTCTGATGAGGTTTAAGACCAGATAGCTTAATTTTACAATGAAGCTTAGTTGTTTAAGGGTGAAGATATTTTTAGTTCTAGATAGATGTTTTAAGTTGATAATGACAAGATGTGATGGAGATTTACTTACATTCAGAATTTTAGACATACCAAGATAGGAAAGATGTTTTCTTCAAGGCTGTCAAAAAAAAATAGCCACAACACTAAAAATGTAACATATATATCATATCCGATTGTGTCATGGTTCTTCTTGCTATAGGTAGTTTACTGAATATATGTATAATAATATAAATGATTAGGTAAAAAATAAAAATGTTAAAATAATACTGTTTTAATGTCATTACCTATTAACCTCATTTCATATAACACTAACTGTAAACATATTCTGTGACTTAAATACAATTTCATTTTATTTTTTCAATTTTATTAATCTGTATTCCAACAACATTTTATTAAAACATTAAAATTTTACTGATAATGTTTTGCCTTTTTTCAACCTTCAATATAAGCTGTCAGGATCTCTCTAGTCAAATATAAATGTATTCCTAAATATTAAACAAATGAAGTATTTAGAAAACAAATTTTAGGAATAGTCAATTCTGTGAAATATTCTAATGCTTTCTCAAAATTGTGTTATGCTAGTGACTTCAGCATCACACAGTAAAAATACTTAAAGGTCAGTTACTAACTGAAACAATTTCAGAATTAATGACTTCTTCTTCTGGCCAAAGGAAAAACATAGTAAGATTTTGTAGCTAAGTCCTCAAGGCATTGGCATTTGCAATTTTTTCAGGCTCAGGAAATCAAAGATAATATGTGCTTTATTTCAACAACACTTTTATTGGAATCAGAGTGTAGTTTTGGGCTAATGATAAAAAAAAAATATCAAATTATGTCCTGAGTGCTAAAGTTAATTCTATATTTGAAAACTCATATATGTTTAAAAATATTTTAAACAGTTATTTTATTCTTATGCATTGTCCTTACTCTTACATTTGTTGTGTATGTCAGAGAGAGAGACACACACAGAGAGAGAGAGAGAGAGAGAGAGAGAGGCTAGACAGAGACACAGAGACAGAATAAGATTAGAATAATTGAAAATAGTGAAGACAAAGCATGTGGCTGTGGCATGAAAATTAGTACAAGCAATACATACATATATCAAAGAAAAAGAGAAAGAAATCCACATATAATATATAAATGGCATAGATAGATAGATAGATAGACAGACAGACAAACAGATACATATTGATGGCTCAATTATCTAGCAAATTTCATATAACCATCAAATTTCTGACTGTTACGATTAGTGAGAGGAGACAAGCTACCAATAAAGAAATAGTTATAATTCTGACAAACAGGAAGAAAACAAGTACATACATTTTCATATTTCTGGGTTTTATTTTTTAGGTTTTTGTTTGTTTGTTTGTTTGTTTCTCTTTTGGGTTCAGTAAAATTATTTGTACAGGATTGCCTCTGTCCACAAAAGGATGATGCTGGTCTAATACTCAGCAATTTGGGATTACTCTTCATTTGAAAATAAAATCTATATCTATAATAATTTTAGAGTAAGGCCAGCAAGACGGATACAACTGTGAAGTGGCCATGTCAACAGTCTCAGCAGGATTTCTATTGAGTTGAGGAGAAAAAAGAACATCATTAAGCCAACTAACAAGTTGGGAGTACAAAATGCATACATACTTGGGAGCGGGGAGGAAGGGAAGGAGAGAGAGAGGATAGATATGTGCAATTTTAGGACATAGAACAAATTAAAACCAAATCCTTAATTCATTGTGAGTGTATGATCTATTTTTAACCCATCCGTCAAAGCTCAAGAAAATTCCTGGAGCAGATGGAGTCTGGGCTATCTATACCCTTCCCTGATTATACATGCTCAAAGAGCCATATCAATCACAGTGTAATGCTTCCAAGGGTATTCTACTGCCATGAGAGAGAAAAATGATCAAGTTGCCCTCAGAAACGCTTCACATTTTTATAGCATTTCATATTCAGGGCATTCTATAGTTATTCTAAGAAGTATAGGCAAGAAGAAATATGAGACAAACTGGCTCTGCCAAATGAACTATGGAGCCACCCAGATCATGAAGGAAAGAAAATTCCATTTGAAGATAAAGACAAAGGAACAACATCATGTGAGACAAGACAAGTATAAATTGAAGCATTTCAGTTACACACTAAACAATTACAAATATTTACACTCTAGATTAAGAAGTAGACAGGATGTATTCTTGATTACAGAGCTCAGATGGAATAATCTACTGCAAATTTTTTGCTACTAGTTGACTTGATTTCTCCATGTTCCATGACTCAAGTGTATGGTATATTCAGAAACATGCATTAGGGTCCTCCATTCACTTTATATCCACCAGCATTCACTAAATCTATTAGAGTCTGGGCACAATTGCCTGTGTGTGACAACAGCTCATTAAATTTTACAGATTATTAGTTAGGAGTACTAACTATTACCTATTTACCATTTATCTATTTTCTAACCATACACACAACAAAAATGGACTCATTAAATTTTATGCACACATATGTAAAAAGTCACTAGGAAAAAAGAAGCTACCAACTTGAGATTTGGGGGAACATGGGAGAGATTCAGTGGACAGTGGCAGGGAAGAAATGACATGGAGAAAGAAATGGGAGAGGAAATGATATAATTCTGTTTCAATCAAGAATACTTTAAAAAGGAAATATGCATTAATTACCAAAGGAAGCCTGTTTGATATGGGTAGAATGCTATATTGAAGTTTGGGTATAAACCTGAGGAAAGGGAGAATCTATCAAGGGCCTAACCCATGAAGAATTACAGGTTATCAGTAACTGCGAGAGATGGAGAATCAATCTTCTGCATAAATAGTTTCCCTGATAGGCAGAGACACCGAAAGACGGCTGGACTGAGGCAGGGAAAGAGACATGGAGAGGAATGAAGCAAGGGCCATGCATTTGAGAGTGAAGTGGAGGAATTAGAAGAGGAGGAACAGGTTGATGTGACTTAAATACAGTACTTCTGTTTGATACTCTCAAAAATAAATTTAAATAACAAAGAATTATCCAAGGTCAGGTTTGTTTATTTTACTACCTGTGTTTGCTTCTCTTAGCTTATTTGTTAATGAGGCTATCACACAGATACTTGAGACTCTTTTACAAGACAAAGCTTCTGAGAGCTGAGCAGTTTAAGTCTATTCCTAATCCTTTGTGTTATTTTTGTCTCACTGTCAGCAAACATCCCAGCGATATTTGCACTTTTGTAGCTTTGCTCCTTCCTCTTCTTCCTTGGACCTCTCCTTCAGTTTCTCCCCCTGACTCCTCTCCTGGCTGGCCAGGAACTCTAGCCCTATTCTCTCCCCTGCTCATTGATTGGCTGTAAGCTGCTTTATTGACATAACCTGGGAACAATTGGGGAGCAGAGTTTACACACCATTTTGACAGGAAATCAGAATATAAACTACAAATAACCGTATGCCTACAAGATTGGCTGTCCACAGACCTTGTCTGTTCTCTCTGATCCCCCAGACCCATCCTCAGGAACGATCATAGCATGAAGACAGAACACCAGCTGAAGCCTGCCCTCCCTCCCACCCACTCCTCCTATGTATCCATGAAATCATCTTCTCGTGGCCTCACTTTCCCCTCATCACTATGTCCCAGGCCCCAATACAGACAGTCACCCCTTGCTCAACCACAAGGCACCACTGCCACAAGACCAGGTAAGCTGCCAGCAGATCTTCTCCATCTCTGTTCACTTAGACCCAGTCCTTAGGGACATCTCTAGTGCTGAAACAGAACAACAGCTGCACCTTCCCTTCCCTACTAGCCACACCTCCTGTGGATCCATCCCACAGGACCCCCTCCCCTTCCTCCAGCCTCACAAACCTTCAGGCAGTCCCTGTGACCACACCAGCCAAGCAGGGCAGTACAATAGGCAACACACAGTCAATATTTGAAAATCCAGAGAGGAAAAAGAAACCAAGCAACAAAACAGACACTTAACCAAGACAAACTGTTAAGTTCACAAGTCGTAACTATGTAATCACACCATGTGGCAGACCCACATAGGTGGCTTTATTGGAAAAGTATATATACAGAGGTGGTCTCTGGGGAGACGCAAGGAAGAATGAGAGAGGATGGTGTGAGCTCCCTTTGTAAAGTGACCTGGTGCACGCACAGAAAATGCACAGGTAACTTATGGGGACCTGAATCCTGCTGGCTGGAGGTAACATGATTCGGATGGTAGTGATGTGCTTCTGATGACAGAGACATATTTTAGGGTGGCCCTGAGGTTTCCTGGTCCTCAAGACCTTTGCGATGGCTTGTACTGCTGCCTGATTAATAACATTGCTCACTTTTAGTTATGATAAAAAAGAAAAGAACCAGAAAAGGAGTGATGGTGAGGAGGGAGAACGTGGGTGGAGTTTCGCTCATCATCCTACTTCTTGCTGATTAGGGGTATAGTTTCTATCAGCATATGGCTGATTCCTCACCATCAGGGTGTATGTGATTGTTGTCAGCATCTGGTTCTATGGAAGGCTGATAACCCTGTAAAAACAACTAATTAAAGGTTTGATTAGAGATCTTTTGTATCTTGTGTTGGAGGAATGAAGAGAAGAAGATATTAAGTTAATAAAGCAAGGTGCAAACAGCAAGATCAGTAAAATGAGCTGAAGGGGAGTCAAGAAGAGTAAATTCCATTTCCATATGGAATTCTCAAAGGCCCAGAGGCTACAAGCCTCCAGCTGTTTTCTTTGCTCCCGGAGATCTATCTGAAGTTGTTGAATTTTACCTTTTACAATACCCGACTTGTTGACATAGAAGCAGCATTCTTCTTGGGGAAAGAGATAAAGACCCTTCTTTCAGCTGTGAGGAGATCTAGTCCCCCTCGATTTTGGAGTACCATTGCTGCCAAAGAGTTGATTTGTCCCTGAAGAGTTAATATTGTCTGACCCACTTGCTGAGTTCCTGAATAAACTAAGAAGAAAGCAGACAGTATAGGGTTAGTGATGTTGTTAGTCTTGCTGTCCCAGTTCCAATACCTGCGGTGATTTCTGTAACAACAAGGAGGGACAAAATTTGAACTGCTGAATTATCCTGATGAGAAGCTTTTGAGTCCACAACAGGGACTGGTAAAGGTTCTTTGCTGTGTATTATTCCCAATTCGGGAAAGAGATGCACCAGTGTGCAAATCCCTGACCATCTAGGAGGTAGACAATGATAGACCTGAGTACCAAAGGAATTGACATGTTGTGGGCAATAGGGCACTGGGGCTGAGGCAAGTGGTCCAGGATTATAGTTTCATTGCAGTCTAGGGAACTTAACGTTCCTACAGACCATGTCCCAGATTCCTTGAAATAGCTTGTCACTCCAAAGAGGTTATATGAAAGATGTAGGGGGTCATGGCAATGCCAAAATTAAGGCAGTTAGTTAATGGTGAAGTGAAGTCATCTGACAGTTCTGTATTGGTCCAAGGAGGGACACACAGCTAACAATTTGCAAAGTGGCCAAGATGGGTGACATTAAAGAGCTTGTAGGCCAAGGTCAAGGTCTAGAATAGGAGATGAAGTGACAGGTTTGTATTGTTTAGGAGAAGGGCTCTCAGAGAGACAATAACCTTGGAGGAGTGTTTAATCACTTTCTCCACCTTCTCCATGTCAGAAATCTGGGTGATTGGGACATATTTTCTTCAGATTTGAATTTTACTTATTGGGAGTTCAGATGTGTAGCAGTGGTAGAGTTTACCACTGATGACAGGTTCCCATCTGGGTTCCCATGGGTCCCGGATATAGAAGACGAGGGTCTTTCTTTAAAGGTGAAGGAGCTTCTTCTGTGTTGGCATGTGAATCTGGCAAGACCAATAGGAGCAGCCCTCATAAGTGTCTGGTCTTTCCCTGTAATGACTTTCTGTTTGGTCAAAGAAGAAGCAAACAAGAATTCTATCAAATAATAGAGGAGGGACAGATGTGGGGTGGGGGTGATTTCAATTGGCTTTGACAGCCTCCACAGAACAATTTCCTGACCCTATGTAAAGAGACTATTTGTTGTGAATGAGGGTCCTTGAACCTCAAATCTCTGAACATCAGTGTTGCCCTGAAAAGAAGCAAACAAGAGAGGAAGGAGGGAAAATATATATCCAGCCCAGTAGAATAGAACACGATTTCTGGAGTGAAGTTTCATTCTTCTGAAGTAGCAGGCAGGGCGGTTGGTCTCGATGTCTTCTGGAGCTTACAAGAGCAGGGTCCTGTTGGAGTTGATATGTAGGAAGGGCCATTATCTTGAAAAGAAGGGTTAAAGGTTTGAGGTGGGATAAATGAATCCAGGGAGAAAAGCCTTCTGGTTTGGCAGCTGCGGGAGTCCCAATATTTACCTTGAAGGTACCCTGACAATTATGGGAAAGAGCTGAGGGACATTGGTCCAGAGGAGAGAGAAGGACCTGATCTCCAATGTTGACAGGAGATAGACAGGAGTTAGTTTATGGGCTTGGTAAGTTGTGGTCAGTAAAGTCCCATAGTAGGGGATGGAGATGACAGAGTAAGGGAGAGAGTAGATGGTCTGGGGAGGGTGAAGATTTAGGTGAGAAACCGAGAGATAGAACTGGTTGTCCATACATAAGCTCAAAGGGTGAAATAGAAACAGGTTTCTTAGAGAGGGCTCTTAGGGTAAAAAGGGCTATTGGCAGGAGTTCTACCCAGTTGAGGTGAGGTAGGTTCCTGTGAGTTTGATAAGAATATTTTTAAAAGATGGTTAGTTCGTTCTGTCTTTCCTGAGGACTGAGAGAGGTATAGAATATGGAAATGCAAAGGCAAGTTGAGAGCTTTAGATAAGGTCTGGGACACCTGAGAGGTGAACTCAGGACCATTGTCTGACTGGAGGGAGGTGGGGACTCCAAAGTGAGGGATGAGCTCATGAAGGAGGTGATCAGAAACTGTCTGAGCTTTTTGTTAGTAGTGGGAAAAGCCTCCACCCATTCTGAGAAAGTGTCTACCATCATCAGGAGGCACACGTTGGACTGTGGGCATGTTGGTAAAATCAAGTTGCCAGTCAGTCCCAAGAAGGGAGCCCCTAGCCTGGGGAGTAGGGAAAAGGTGATTATCATACCTGGAGTTGGGGTTTGACATCTGACAGGTATTACAGGAGGTAGTAATAGTCTTTAAGACTGTTTGTGGGATTTAACAAGGCTTATCTATTAGGATGAAAGTGGGTGTAGATAGGACAAAACTTGATGAATATTAGGAGGAGACGGGGTGTGTAGGGATTATAATGTGAAGATTTCTACTGGTGGGTGAGAGTTTAGGCCTCCCAGGGCCGCAGGCCTAGCTGTCTCAGCAGCCCGGTTTTTTCCTTTGCAGATTATGAAATTGTCACTCTGGTGTGACCACAGTAGATAATGCCAATAGCAATGGGATGATGGGAGGCTTCTAGAATGGCTATAATCTGGTCTGAGTTAGTTATAGATCCTCCTTTTTGCGGTTAGTAATCCTTCCTCTTTCCAGATGGCAGCATGGGACATGAGGATATAAAATGTATATTTGAAGTCAGTATAAATATTTAAGGATTGTCCCTGTGCCAATTAGAAGGTGCTAGTAACGGCTATTAGTTTAGCCTGATGATTAATGGTATAGACAGGGAGGGCCAATGTCTTAACCAACTCAGTATCTGACACTATGGTATAACCAGCCTTTCAGGCTTCTTTGTGTACAAAGGCCCTACCATCTGTGTACCACCTATGTACCAGGTACCAGGTACCATCTGTGTACCTGAGGTAATGTGCCCTCCTGTATGTGTGAAGGGTGGGGCAAAATTTACTCTAAGGTTTCAAAGCAGGTTTGAGAGGGGAGAGAGATAGCATTAGGTTGGGGAAGAAGATTAGAGATATTAAGATGTGAGCATGTTTGGAAAGTAAGTGTAGAGTCCTCTATTAGTGCCGACTGGTGAGAGAGAGCCTTAGAAGGAGGTGGAGTTTATAAGCCTTTGTACATTAAAAGATGTGACAGATTGTGAGAAGAAAAAAACTGTAATGGGTAGCCCAAATGTTAGGTTTTATTGACTCATGAATAAGGAGCTCAGCAGCAGGTAAGGCACATATGCAAGGTGCCCATCCTTGGGTGGTGAGGTCTGTTTTCTGTGACAGATCTGCTATAGGTACAAAGGAAGGACCTAGCTGGTGGCCTAGCATTCCAAGGGCAGATCCATCCTTTTCTGCTACATAGAGAGAGAACAGGCAGGTTAGGTCTGGTAAATGTAAAGCTGGTGCCTGGAGAAGGGCCTTTTGGAGCCTATGAAAGGGCTTGGTGACTGGTTGAGAAGGAGTCCCTGTATGGAGGGTTGGCTACCTCATATAGAGGCTGGGTGAGAAGGGAAAAGGAAGGGATCCAGGAACATAAGAAACCATCCATTCCTAAGAAAGACAGTATCTATTCTTTAGTGGAGGGAACTGCTAAGGACTGGATTGAGGGCTTTCTATCTAAGGTAATGGTTTTGTGGGTTGGGGTAAGTGTTAGTCCCAAATAGGTGACCTGATTAGTAGATAATTGGACCTCAAGAAGGTGAGACTCTGTAGCCATGGCTAGATAATGTCGCGCCCTCCCGCCGGCAGGAATGATGCTGACACCAGGATCCTTCTCAATCACGCTTTATTGGGAGTGCCCTTGGAACTGGAGCGAAAGACCCTGAATGCCCGGGAGCCCATGTTTAAATACCGTCTTTGTGTGGCATATGGATACCTCATGGGTTGTGGCTAGATGCCTCATTAGCAAATAGGAGTGGATTGGTTAATAACCGCCATCCACGATAGCTCATAAACATATCCCCGTTCGGGAGGGGCATGCTGAGCTGGCTCTGATTCTAGCGCATGCGCAGGAGCAATTATTTACGCACAGCGAGTTCTTGGCCGTCGCCATTATTGGGTGCGGCCGCGCCTTACAAGATAAGAAATTTAGGAGAGCAGAGGTATTAGCTAATCTGTAGAGATGGGCTACAGAGAAGGTCATCTACATCCTATATAAGCTTAGAGTTAGGGAGAGATAAAGAGAATAAATTGGAGGGAAAAGCTTGACCAAACAGGTGTGGATTGCCCCAGAATCCTTGAGGCAAGTCAGTCCAGGTGAACTGATTAGAGAAGTGGGTGTCAGGGTCAGTCTAGGTGAAGGCATAGAAGTTTAATGTCTGGACATTGAGGGGGATAGAAAAGAATGCATCCTTGATATGTAGGACTGAGAAATGGGAAGTGCCTGAGGAGATGGTAGAGAGAGGAGTATAAGGATTAGCTACCACAGTGTGGATTGAGACCACAGCAGAGTGGAGAAGTTGGAGATCTTGCACCAGGCAGTAAGTTCCATTGGCCTTGTTAATTGTGAGTGTAGGAGTATTAAAAGGAGAGGAGGTAGGGCGAGGAGGCTTTTTCTTAAGAGTTCAGATACAATAGGCTTGAGTCCCCTGAGGCTCCAAGTTTTACTGGAAGGTACCTTCCCAATAAGTGGATCGGGCAAGCTGGCATCACTAAAAAGGAGTGATTGAGAGCACCTCTAAAAATGCAATTAAGTGGTGGAGTTTAGCAAGGTTAGTAAGGCTATCCCCGTATGCCAATACTAGGGAAACGGGAAGGAGAGGTAGCCCCCAGAACTCATTCAGAACCAAGTAAGAGGCTCTGGTGTCGAGAAGGAGGGAGATGGGCTGCCCTGACACCATAATGACTACCCATGGCTCCCTTCTACAGATGGCAGTAGTCAGGCCTAGGGAACCCGGGCACCTTCAGTCATCTATGACCAGTCTAGGAATCGGCTGGAGAGTGATTTGGAAGTGATATCCCTGTGCCACAGGGGACACAGGGAACATGGGCAGTCTACAGACCAGCATCCCTCTTGGTGGCACTTTGGACATGGCCCTGGTGCCTATGGGGATCTGGGAAAGCCCAGGCACAGTGACCCTCTTATCCACATTTGAAACAGGGACCCAGTAGTCTCTTGGCAAGAGGACAACTTGAATAGTTGCCTGAGCCTGTTGGACAGCTTTAGCTAGCATCTGGTACTTTTGTTTAAGGCCTTTTTTATCTCTCACATGGTATACCTTAAATGCCTGTACTAAGACTTCCGACTGTCGAGTCCTCTCTCCAACCTTTTAAGTTTAGTCCTAATGCTGGGGTAACTCTGGGAAAAGAGGTAGGTCATTAGGAGTTGTCTGCCCTCAGTACTTTCAGGATCTAGATTAGTATATTGTTAGAGGGCTTTTGTAAGGTACTCTAGGAACTGAGGCTGATTTCGTTTTTGTCCTGGATGACACTGGGAGTTTTTCATAATTTACTGGCTTGGGTTCAGCCTTATGGAGACCAGCCAGAAGACAGAATTGATCTCTAGCTAAAATACCTTCTGGGGTATTATAATCCCAGAGTGGATCCTGATCGGCACCACCGGAGCTCCGAATGGAGGTGACGTGTTAGTCTGATGATCCTCATCTGCTTGAGTTCTGGCCTTCCCTGCACTCTTCCCTGCAAACTTCCCTGCACTCTTCAGGTAATAGGTTGTTAGTGAGATTCAGATAGATAGATAGATAGATAGATAGATAGATAGATAGATATAGATACACACATATACACACACACACACACACACATATATATATATATATATATATATATATATATATATATATATATATATATATATATATAATGGAAGGTAAGACTATATGATTGAGTGAAATTCTTTAATGCAAGCAGAATTAGAGGTATAAGACTCCAGTTTCTTTTCTGTCATGACAAAGGAGCATGTACCCTAACTAATCCATTTATACTGGCAACCTCAGGCAAAGAACTGAAGCTGGTTTAGGTTGAGTGGGGGAAGGAGGCTTTGTTGTGATAGAGACTGGGTAGTAGGGAGGCTAAAGGGTATAAGTGGGGTGAAAGTGGGTGCCAATATAGGATGATTTGAATGGACTGTTATATGAGGGGAAGAAGTAATAGCCAGAGGAGATATTGCTGGAAAGGAAGAGGAAGTAGTCAGATGTGAGGTACCTAAAGAGGAAGAGGAAGAAGCCTGAAGGGAAGGGGGCATGATTGATAAAGGGGGAAAGTACTCTGCATTGTTATGGGTTGCACTTGAGAAGAGGAGGTTCATCGGCAGGATCAAAGGTAGTAGAGGATTCTTGAGGTGGAGACTTTACAGCTAGAAGGAGCTGAGTGGGGGAGCAGGAAGAACAGAGGGAAGGTTTGGAGTGGAGAAGGAAAAACTCCTGATCATAGGGGACCTCCTTCCATTTACTGGATTGCTGGCAGTAGCTGAAGAGATCCTGTAAATTATTGGGATTTAGCGTGCAGTTAAGTAGCTATCTGGATCCGTTATCTAAGTATTATCGAGGCCTAGTTTTGTTACAAAAGTTATTAAGTCTAGAGGTCCTCAAATCGGGTGCTAAGCATGGGGTTTTAGAATTTTCTAGAAGGTAACCCAAAGGTATAGATGATTGGCCTGTTCCCATGGGGAGAGTAGAAGTCAGTGACTTGTCCTAGGCATTCCATCTGATTTAAAGATTGACGCAATCTGTACCAACAGCTCTTCAGTCAGAGAGCAAGGGCGTAGCCACAGTCACCCAGTGCTGGGATTTCGAACACAAACTAATAGGAATGAAACCATGCTGGAAGAAGGAAAATCTCATCCTCGGGAAGAGGTCCTATCTGGTAGTCAGCGAAAGGGGTCAACCATACCCAGTAAAGATTACGGTTGGAGGTTCCTCCACCTGAAGGGGTGCCAAGGAGGTTGTAGTCTCCCCAGACCCAGAAGAGCGTTTACTCTAACCAAAAAGGGAACTCACCAACTTGGTCGATGATGCATGTGGTACAGGAAAGTTGGGTCTGCAAGTGGGCAGATTGGGAACAGGATTCCTGTGGCCTGGGCAGAGAGTCTCTGCCATGGCTGCCAGAAGGGCCTATTTGAGTCACTGCACCAAATGTTAGAGTTTGTAATAGATATATAAATCACATTACACAGCAGACCCACGTAGAATACTTTATTGGAAGAATATATACAGCGGTGTTCTCTGGGGAGAGTGGAGGAAGAGGGAGAGCGAGGATGGAGTGTGCCCCCACTATAAAGTGACCGCGGGCATGCACAGAAAGTGCACAGGGAGTGGTGGCACACGCTTTTAATCCCAGCAATCGAGACGCAGAGGCAGGAGAATCTCTGTGAGTTCTAGGCTAGCCTGGTCTACAAAGTGAGTCCAGGAAAGCCAAAGCTACACAGAGAGACCCTGTCTCAACATCCCCACCCAAAAAGAAAGAGACAGAGAGAGACAGAGAGAGAGAGAGAGAGAGAGAGAGAGAGAGAGAGAGAAGAAGAAGAAGAAGAAGAAGAAGAAGAAGAAGAAGAAGAAGAAGAAGAAAAAGAAAAAGAAAGGAAGAAAGAAAGAAAGAAAGCGAGCACAGGTAACTTCTGAATACTGGTGGCTGAAGGTGACATGCTTCTGATGGCAGTGACATGCATCTGATGACAGAGGCTATTGTATTTCAGGGGGGACCTGAGGTTTCCTGTTTTCCTACCGTCGGCAGGGCCTTTGGGATGGTTTGTACTGCTGCCTATTTGTTCACAAAATCCCAAAAACCATCAGCTTAATGTATAATCAACCTGAACCCAGGTGTGTTGGCTCCAGTGTCAGAACACAATCAGTAACAGCCAGGCCGGCAAGCCTCCACCAGGGCCTAGCTTTCCTACCACAGCAGGCCTTGAATCTTCAGAGGAAAAAAAAAAGCTGAAATGTGAGAAAAAGACGTGAGAAACAAGTATGTGAAGATGATAGTGGTCTTTAAGGAGGAAATTACTAAATCTCTTAATGAAACCCAGTAAAACACAAACAATTGGAGGAAATGAATGAATGAATCCCTTTTAAAAAGCCAAGACAGGTGAAGGCTTTCGTAGGACATGTCCCTTGGGCTAGTATGCAGATATAAGTGAGTATATACCATTTGAGTCTTTCTGCTTCTGGGTTAACTCACTCATTATGATCATTTCTAGCTCAATCCATTTATCCACAAATTTTGGGAATTCCTTGTTTTTAATAGCTGAATAGTATTCCATAGTGTATATGTACCACAGCCAAGGGACAGGACATTCTCCACAGTTGAGCGGAGAGTGGGGACTGACTTTCACATGAACCTTGGTGCCTCATATTTGACCAAGTCCCCTGGATGGGGAGGCCTGGTGGCACTCAGAAGAAGGATAGCAGGCTACCAAGAAGAGACTTGATACCCTATGATCATATGCAGGGGGAGGAGGTCCCCCTCAGTCACAGTCATAGGGGAGGGGAGTAAGGGGAAAATAGGAGGAAGGGAGGAATGGGAGGATACAAGGGATGGGATAACAATTGAGGTGTAAAATGAATAAA
Source organism: Acomys minous (assembly GCF_964271855.1). Classification (NCBI taxonomy): domain Eukaryota; kingdom Metazoa; phylum Chordata; class Mammalia; order Rodentia; family Muridae; genus Acomys; species Acomys minous. The sequence goes on from NC_140494.1 coordinate 50,540,549, forward strand.
TTAATAAAATATTTTTTAAAGTAAAAAAAAATAAAGAAAGAAAGAGCCAGGACAACACGAACAGGTGAAAGAAACCAAAACAAAAGCAGTTCAAGACTTGAAAATGGAACCAGAACAAAAACAAAAGCTGAGAGAATTCGGGAAGTGAAAAACTTATAAGTGCAACCAGGACACATTTATACAGGCTCACAACCTTGATGGAGGAACTATGCGCTAACTATAGGCTTTAAGTGTTTGCAGTCTGTCTCAATTTCAAGTTCTTTTCTCTTCATTCTTGCATTCGAAATGATGTGCTCTCAGCTTCCCGTTCCTTCTGCAATGCCTACTCCTTGATGCCATTCATCCCAGTCATGATGGACTTTTACCTCCACAGAACTGTAAGACCAAATAAAGCCTTCAATTTACAGGTTGCTTTGGTCATTGCATTTTAATATGGCAACAGAAATGTGTCTAATCAATCTCTCTCTCTCTCTCTCTCTCTCTCTCTCTCTCTCTCTCTCTCTCACACACACACACACACACACACACACACACACACACACATTTCCTTCTGCTGTTGTTATATTTAGTTCTTAATACTATTATTCTATTTATTTCTACTCATGTCTGTGGCAAATTGGACTCTAAAAAATAATTACTACATTTTTAAAATTATAAAAAATATGCTACTTATTTTATGAATGGACTCCCATGTCAAGAATAAGAACTAAGAGCAACAAAGGAAAGCTTGTTTGTTGTGTTATTGGTCTGTAAGCTTCCTTTTCCTCCTCTGCCAGGATATAAGGCCCAAGCTTTACCTTAACAAAGCCCAAGTTCTTTAGCGAATGGATAATAAATGATTGTTTTTCAAAATCTTGATCCCTGAGAAAGAAAAGAATTTCTTTTGCTCTCATAATTACAACTTTGAGCCCAAAAATGATCTTTGGAAACATTATTTGTTATGAGCAGAGAGTTTAGAAATTTAAGAATTCAACAAGGTTGATGTTTACTCTTGAATCCATCAATGGGCATCTCATGATATATTTGTAGATATTTCCTTTCCCGTTGTATTTGAGCTATTTGGTCAGATATATTTTATTTTGCCAAAAACTAAAATATTAAAGTTTTTAATACAAAATATTTTATTAGACACTATTAGGAAATAAATTGGTCTAACTTGTTTTTACAACATGAGTAAGAAATACTGGAAAGCATACTGTTTTCTATGATGAAATATATTTGCTCCCAGTGAGACTTAGCATTGAAGTTTAGACTCCAATGGCATAGAGCTAAGAGGTACATGCTCTTGTGGTAAAGGAGAGAATATGTAAAAGAATCTTTAAATAATGAATAAAACTGAAGAAACAGGGATGAAGAGACTTGAGTTTCAGGCTCTTTGATTTAGCAATTTGCATGAAAAGGCAATAAAATATTAACAAACCATTGTGCAACTTGGTCTAATTGCTCTGCAGGTGGAACTCTAGCACACCAAGGGCATTCTGGTACACAAAACAACGGATGGCTAGTATGACAAATAAATAAAATGTTAGAGCTAGATTTTATGTGGCAGAGAAAAGAAAGAAAAAAAAATACAGAACATGGGCAACCTTGTTTCTCTCTTACCTTATTTGGGAGCTACCAGCTGTTGCAGTTGCAAAACCAGATTAGCTGAAAACTACATTAAGATGTACAGTTTAGGTCTTTACAGTAAAGTTAATGATCGGTAAATCCACCATAAGAGATAATTTTACAAAGGAAATATTGCATCAGTAGAGGTAGCATACGTACAACCCAAATATGCAAAATCAAATGACAGTGGCCTTCTCAAAGTAATGCCACACTCTACAACCTGCCTGCCATTTAAAATGAAACACGGTAGCACAATTCTACTCTTTTAAGGGTGACAGGAAGGATGCTGATAAAATAATTCATCCTGTTATAAAAATATGAGGTTTTTAGTGGCCTATAAAATCTTAAAACAGATCACATTTAAATTTTATTATTGTATTACATGATAACAAAATCATTCATTAAAGAATTATAATTATGCAGGACATATACTAAGGTAGTTTAATTGTGATAAAAATGGCATAATTATATACAGACAGTTTAATTTATGACATATTAAAGTCCATGAATACTTTCACAAAAATTCTAAGGACTCACTGCATTCAGATGAAATAGACCTGAACTGCTATTCTATTTTAAAACTAATTGATTCAGTTCTAGTGAACCACATCTCTGTCAGGATTTTCAGTTGGGAATATGTATCCATCATGAAATACAGAAGCTTTACAGTCCATTTGTCACGAATTTTAGAATGACAAATGATGTTAATCATTTACTTTATATCAGGTCCAAAACTCATAAATGATTAGATGATTAGAGATTCAAGCCTAATTATGACTATCACAAGCTTTTGCATACAGACACATGTTGTGTCCATTACTTTCAAACAGTTAACGTCATTCTTATTTGCCCTAATGCCACTTTGTAGAACACAAATCAAAAATAGTATTTTATCTTCCTATTGGGGAAGGATGTTAATATCAACGGATAACAGATACTTGAGTCTTGAGAAAAGTAAGGATGAGTGGATAGAGTTAATGTGAAAATAAAGGGGAAAAATAGCAAGAAAACATTGTATTATAGTTTAATGTATTGTTTGTACATAAATGTTTTACTTTTATGGAAATTTGTGCTTAGTATTTACCCCCTAAAGTCCTTTATCTATAATAGAGCATTATGCGCACCTTTTCATTTTTTAGAACCTACCTGATGGAAAGAAATTTTTAAAAGGAGGGCCTTTCTCTGTATGTAGTTCAAAGTGATAGTTCCATCACTCAGCAGCAATAAGGCAGCAGGCTACAGAGGCTGCGCAAGTGTTGAACAGTCATATTATATCCAGAGTCAGGAAGCAGATAGTGAATAGGAAACGGGGACGAGCTATAAAACTTCTAAGCCTGACCACACTTACCAACCACCTCCAGCAAGTGTCTGACTCCTCAAGTTCTACCACCTTCCCAAAGAATTTCATCAGCCTGGACCAAATACTCAACCAGCTCAGCCCAAGGAGCCATTTCACATTCAAAACCAGCAACTCTCTACGAGTAATTAACACAATGTAGAAGGTATGTGAATGCATACTGTGTATTTGTAAGAAATACACAATTGTGCATACAGTGGCAGACTAAAGAAAAGGAGTGTTTCAGTGATGAAACTAGTCACATGAAGGTTTGTATTACATTTCAGAAACATCATAAATACTGAGATATAACAAAATACTTTTGGTATGATAATGGAAGTATGTTTATTGTAAAGGATATTTTATTGGAGAAGATGTTATTCATTGTTGACAGCCAACATGTAAAACAATTTTTTTCAGTGATGTTTGCCATTAAGACCCCTGAAACACTGAAAACAAATGAGGTAGTACTTCTTGATATAAACTGTAATAAACAGTGGTGAAGTCCTGTTTATGCTACACTCTGTCACTTTTAAAAATAGATTCAGTATAATGTTTTTAAAAGTATATCCAATAGACAATATATGTTATCCAAAAAGTTATAGACAAAGGATTCTGCTTTATCTATTAATTAACCTGAAATGTTTTCTGAACTCTTGTGGAAATACTGAGCACTAATAAAATTTTATGAGCTTATCGTAATTCACATTTTGAAATATAGTGTTTAATATAACAGATGTCTAAACTGTATAAACTTTTATATCCTATGTATATGAAGCAATGTGCATTAACATTTATATACTGTTAATGATAAGATTTATAAGTTACACCTAAGGACTTTACATGACTTTAACAACTCAAATAAAAACTAAAGCACAAATCTCTTCATATACAAGCTTAAAATAAAACGTACTTGCTCATGAGAAGCACTGAAGGATAACAATTAATGCTATTCCTAATGTACAAGTTCCCTTTGTAGTAGCAACATGCATATAAATCAAAATTCTTGGTAATTTTGTTGCCCAAAATGTGTGTAATATCATATTTCAATGTACAGTGCCTTATATGTTTCAATCATCCCTTCTTGGAGCATACACGAAGAGACTATAATATTTTCTGATGATACCTCTCTATTTCCTTCTTTGAAAATGTTTGTAACAGCTATCAGTTGGTAGCTTCCAGTGAAAATCCTTAGAAAACAAATGCATTAAAGGATCATTGATGTACAAATTCAGGGACATAATGCAGAAATCCAACATATGGGTGGTTTGATCACATTGAAGACAAAGGTGTGTAGGTTCATCTGTTCGAACTCACTCTGGTGTCATTAGTATCCTCTTCTCACAGCTGCCTGGTGAGGAGGTGCGATCCTATGAAAATAATGAGCAAAATGATTGCTGTGCAGAAGGCTATGTTTCTGCTTTATTTGATAATTAACCTGTAGTACAGTTGTACATCTCAAGTTGTGGAAAATATAAAGCACTAATAAAATTTTATGAGCTTTTCTGAATTCATCACATTTTGAAATGTAATCAGTATTTAATGTAACATATGTCTAAACTATATAATTTTTTTACATTTTAACATTAATCAATAAATATCACGTTTAGCAATGAAGTTAAATGTTTATAGCTGAAAAACACCCATGATACTGCATGCCTGTCTCTATCTCATATAATGAGTGTTGAAATGATATACAATCTTTCAATTTCTAGCTTGTATCATGTTAAACTTGGTAGAAAAATCTTGGATTTTGTCATCAGCAAGTCTTTGAAACTTAATTTAAAAGTTCTCCTTCTCTTCCCAGGTAATCTGGTTGCTTTTAGCTACCTGTACTTATCCAATGGCAAAATTTTAGAGGTCCAGCAGTCTTCTTCAAGGTAGGGGGATTCTGAATGGTCATCCAGATCTATATAAGGGAATCCTGGATGACCAGACACATTACCCCAGACACACCACTGCTTTACACGCCAGAAAAAGTAACATGCTCCATTCAAACATGCTCTCTCAAGAAGGGTTTGTATTGAGAACATTTTTCTATCATTAGTAGAAATATCTCATCTCATTAGATATTTTAGTAATATTTAATAAGTAATGAAATATTTTCCTTGATCATTTCAAAACTGTCTACAAAATGTACTCATTTTGAACTTTGGCAATATAGCTATCTCTACCTAGTTGCAAAAATCTTCAGAAATAATGTTTTTAATTTATTTTGGGCAAGACTTCATAGCGTGATTTCTCATTTCTTATTTCTAAGTGCTTGACACAATCCACCTGTAAATCGTACAGGCATTCTATTTCATAGTAATATAATCATGCCCTATGAATTTTCTCAGAAGAAAGGAGCCCAAATCCAAGCTATATGATAGAATTACTATCTGTCTGTCCTAAGGTTTAATATCAAGGGGAAGGCAAGGCCCCTGGGAAATATCCACATGGACTTCAGTTGAAGTGAAAAGAATTTCTAACTTCCTAATGTCCTTTGGCTCAGAGAAATAGAGTATTATCAGCATTCATGACTAAAGACACGGCTGGCTGACTCTCGCCTCTTGGAGTTTGGCCAGCAGCAGTCCAGTGTTCCCTGCAGATCAGAGCTTTGCAGACAAAGCAGCTCCTCTTCCACAGCCAGTTCTGTCAGAATGATTTCAACACTCATATGTAAGGATGCCTTTTCCACTACCTTAGTAATTTAGCACAAGGTGTACATGACTGATACAATTAAATTCAATATTCATGAACTCAGAAAGACTATAACTATTGTTATATGTGATTTATGAAAAAAAATTTAAAACTGTTCAAGAGCTGAGAGCAATAATTTTAAGTCATAATTTACAAATGATTTTTAGAGCCTTTATAATTGGTTATTATTGTAAATTTTAAAGTATCATTCATTAAATTTTTTAATATGTGCATAAATACACACACATAAACATCACACACATATTACATCCTAATATAGAAAATAGACATAAATACAGAGTATATGGCTATATTATTTGCAAAATTAGAAGATATATGACATGTAGGTATGTGTGTATGCATGAATATCTGTGTACATATATATTTACATAGTGTTTATATAAAAATAATGAAACTGAAAGTAAAAATATGAGTAAAAATTATGTAAAAAATGATATTGATGAACAAATGAGAAAATACAAGACATTTATACAGTAAGTCCAAAACTTGTATAACAAACAATAAATGTTCTGGATAATTATAAACTGTAAGTAAATTATAAAATATTCAAAGGCCAGGGAATGAAAATGTTAAGATAATTAAAATAAGAATTCTCATGTTGATCTGTAAACTGAATGAAATATATTTTTAAAGCTCAGATCTCACGTTTTTTAAAAAAATAAAAACCAAAAAATGTGATACTGAAATAGTTGTGGAAACTCAAAACATCTGGAATCACTGAGATTATTTTGAATAAAAGCATTTTGGAAAATTATTTGCTTGAAGTGTAAGTTTGTTCCACAGCTGCAGTCATCAAAACGCATGTTATTATCAAAATGATCATCAAATACATGAAAAAAACACGATCAAAACCATAAATAGACACATTTTTGGACAACTGATTTTCTGAAGAAATACCAAGAAATTTAAGGGTAGGAAACCAAAAATTTCAAAACAATATTCTAGGAAAATTAGCTCTCTATAGGCAAGTAAGCAAACAGAACATTCTAAGCAAATCCAAAATATAAAATTTGATGTAAAAGTTAAAATTATAAAAGAAATTAGTAGATATGGTTGAAAATGTTGTTTTATTTGACTTGGGGTTGTCAAAAGTCTAATATTTCAACAAAACATAATGGTAGATGCTGGTTCAGTTTACTCATAAGAAAGAAAATTTTGAAATATAATGTTGTAAATCACATTGTGAGGATTTGACCATGTCCCCCGGAGGGGGAGATTTGGTGGCACTCAGAGGAAGGACAGCAGGTTACCAAGAAGAGACTTGATACCCTATGAGCATATACAGGGGGAGGTAATCCCCCTCAGGAACAGTCATAGGGGAGGGGAATAAGGGGAAAATGGGAGGAAGGGAAGAATGGGAGGATACAAGGGATGGGATAAACATTGAGATGTAACAAGAATAAATTAAAAAATAAATAAATAAAAATAAAACAAAAAAATCACATTGTGAGGGTACTATTTAATAGTATATCTCTGACAATGTTTTTATTAATTTTAGAAATATTAAATAGAATTTCAGCATTTGCTCCTTTCTTTCCTCCAGTCTGTCCATGGACTCAGCCTCTCTTTTGCTCTCTCTTAAATCTTTAATCTTTGCCCTTCTTCTTCTTCTTCTTCTTCTTCTTCTTCTTCTTCTTCTTCTTCTTCTTCTTCTTCTTCTTCTTCTTCTTCTCCTTTTTCTTTTTTCAAGGCAGGGTTTCTCTGGGTAGCCTTGGCTGTCCTGGACTCACTTTGTTGACCAGACTGGCGTCCAACTCGCAGTGATCCACCTGCCTGTGTCTCCCAAGTGCTGGAATTAAAGACATGCCCCACTACACCCAGCTACCTTTCTTTTCTTAACACAGACAGACACACACATATACACACACATATGTATATATACAAACATACATATTATATATATGCTTAAATATATGCAAATACATTAGTTTATTTGGCATTATTTATATGAGTGGAATTACAGAATGACTATTTGGTGTTGCATAAACAGTTGTGGGGTGACCCCTTACGAGGACTATTTCTCCTGCTCTTGGCATTTCTTAGTTGCCTTTAGTTCTTTGACTATTAATGGGGCCCCAAAATTTTTCTTCCTTTCCTATAGCATAGTAATTGGTTTTGTACTTGTTCAGGTCATATTTTAAAAAGCCATGTTGTTTGATACATCTATAACTCTGGTACTTCAGGCTCAGAGAACATTGCAGAAGAAAGAGTAGATAGTAACAGCCAGAAATTGTTTCTAATAAAAATGACAGGATATTTTACCCATGATAATATGCTTTTATCCAGAATAAACAAAGGAATTTATTTTATTTATTTATTTTAAAAAATGAATTACTTCTTATAGTGTTGACTAAATATCTATTACAAAAGAAGACATGCATATTTTTAAAAGAAAACAGTTGTCCCAAGATTTCTTAGGTGGTTAGAATGTGGAACCAGAATGTCTTTCCATGTATTTACACACACATACTCAAGGATGGCTACACACAATGAATTATGTGGAAAAGAATCTATTTTGTTTCACGAAGTTCCAAAAACTAGATTATTCCACTTAATGTACACTACCTATGATGGCATATATATGCACATTACACACACACATGGAAATATTATATGTGACTGTTTATAGGAGACATAAAATGTTATGCTATTATTTTGAACAAGATTTGTTCTGTGATAGGTATCATCCTATTGTTATACATTATATTTATCATTTGTGGGTTTCAAAACAAGGGCTTTGGAAATTATGATTTATAACATTTGCATCAATTCCTGCCATCCTTAAGGAATATGTGCTATAAATGCTACAGCAGTTAAGGAAGGAACCCAGAGCCAAGAGTTTGATCTCCCAAGTATAAGGATAAAAATCACAATAAAATGATAGACCATATGTTTTCATAGTTTACATGCTTTCTGTCAAAGCATAATAAAATTATTACCTCTGTTAAGGTTTGTACTGTTCTTATAAGACCCCACACCAAAAATCAGCTTTCAGAAGAAAGGGTTATTTCACGTTACAATTATCAGGTCAAATGCAGTCACGAAGAAAAATCAGGGCAGGTAAACATGGGAGGAAGCAAGAAGCAGGAACTGAACCTGAATTCATGAAGAAACACTGCTTACTGGCTTTCAGGTCATAGTTTGCTCAGCCTATTTTCTTATACAACTCAGGACCACTTGCCTAGGGTGTACCACTTCCTGTAGAATGAACTCACCTATATCAAATTCTAACTCCAGAAAGAGTACTCTTTCATCTTGTTCAATGCTATGTCCACTGCAATCAGCATTATTCTCCCCAACTTTCCCTATTGAATATGTTTAAACACCACAAATTTGAGACCCGTGACATCTCCCTGTGCCTCACGTGCCACAACTTCTACTCATCTTCTTACACACACTCAGAAAATTCCAAATTAATGTAGAGTCGTTCCTGGACTCTAGCAGAAAATAACATCTTTACATACCATAGAAATATCTTCCTTTTAAAACACAAACTCTGTAATTTTACCTTTGTTCTTTCAGTCTTTTCCTATGTGTGTTCCATTTTAGTGTGAGACACTTCACCAGAAACTTTCACATATATCAGGAAGGGAAGAATTGGAATTTTTACCACACTTTACTCCTCCATTCTTCAGTAAATATTTATTGAAGAAGAGGTCTCTCTCCTCTCTGCGTATCAGAATATAACATCTCTTTTGCTTGAAAAGTAAATGAAAATGAGCTAGTAGGATGAAAGTCATGATTTGGGGGCAATTGGACTTTCAGGTGAACATTTGACCTTAGTAGACCATTACATCCCATCAGCTTAATGCTAGGTGTTTCTCAAGAGCTCTAAACCTTTGGCCAGATGTTTTCCTAATTCGTTACAGCTCAGTACATTGTTACTGTCATTGTCAATGTGTAAAAATATTTTATAAGAATCAGCCCAGGGAACAAAGTCTTGTTTCAGCTATGGGTTGAAAGTACAGCCTGCCGTAATGAGAGAAACATAGGATCAAGATTGTAAGACACAGGGTCACTTACATCTGCACTCAGAAGAGAGCAATATTTTTCACACTTTCTTTTTTATGAAGTCTGGGACACCAGCCAAGGGGATGGTGTCATGCACATTCAGTATGACTTATCTCTCTTCTGTTAAGAATTTTCTATAAAGAACTTGGTAGAAAAACACAGGGGTATTTCTGTAGTAACTTTGAATAACATGGATGATTACCCATAGAAACTAGCTATACGATGTCTTACAGAGGGCCTTTGGTTATTACTCTGATTGCTATTATTGTAAAACTTGATAGAACAGAACACCTTACTCAGGTAAACCTGAGTCAATACTGCCATATTTGGCTTTGAACATACTATTGTATTCCCTTTCAAGTATGAGTTGTATTTTGTATCAAAGATTATATTAATTGCATTCAATACAAAAAAAAATTTAATCCAAAACTGATTTCAGTGGTCAAAGCTACCTAGTGGGAAATTGTATGAAATTGAAACCTAAGATTTTATAGCATGTTCCATAATATGACACATAAATGGCAATAATTATAACTATAGATGTATCAATTGTCTATAAAAGCAGTGAGTTATCTTTGGAGTAACAGCACAGAATAGAACTCATTCTAAGTATTGGTCACTGGCCTTATTTTTGAGTGAAGTTATTGGATGTATGTGGCTAAGAACTAAAGAACAGACTTTGCAGAGGCAGAAGTCCACAGTAAGGAGAAAGAGACTCTACAAATGTATGAGTTAGAGAAATGCTGAAGGAAAAACCAAAGCCTAGAATTCCAAATAGACACCTGGGCTCTCCAAAGATATTTACCAGATTTCTAGTTCATGGGGAGGAAAGGGTATTCTAGAACTTTATAAGAGCAGAGTTGAATCTCCAGAAGCCAGGAGGTGACAAGAAAACAGACATGCACGGATTTGATGCTTACTGCATCTTCATTGTGGTTTTTTTTCACCATGTCCTAAACACTTTGTAGCTGTGCATGGTAACAAGTAGAAAGAAAGCCTCAGAATAATTGTAGGGTATGCTGTTTACTCATAATTACCAATATGATGAGATTTAAAATTAGGATAGGAGGAATTTCTGGGGATGCTTTGGGGGATTATCTATGGAATATTAATTGAGGCTAGAAGACCCATTTCATGGACTAGATACAGGACCAACCAAGTAAAAAAGAGAACACAGGTTCAATTCTAGTATTCACATCCCTGTGATTCCTAGCTACGGATACAGTTGTGACCAGCTGCCTTTACCACCTGCGGTTCTGACATAACCTCCACAAGGAGACAGGCTATCCCTAAACAGTGGTTCTCAACCTGTGGGTCATGTCCCATCTTGGATCAAATGACCCTTTTAGAGGCATCCCATAAGACCATCTGAAAACATGGCTATTTATAATATGACTCATAATAGTAGCAAAATTTCAGTAGTGAAGTAGCAATGAAAATAACCTTATGGTTACAATGAAAATAACTTCATGGTTGGGTGTCACTACCACATTAGGAACTTTATTCAAGAGTCACAGCATTAGGAAGGCTGAGACCCTCTACCCCAGAACCAAAAGCCAAAATACATCCTTCCTTCCTTAATTTTTTTTAATTTGGCATTTTCTCAAAATGAGAAAAGTCTCTAATACACAGGCCATATGGATATCTGAAGCTTTGCAAAAACAAAACTAGAAATAAAATAAATCAGAGTAAACTCCCCCCTCAAAACCTTCAACTTAGGCAGGAAGAGACTCAGATAATCAATCCCCAGTTGCATGATTCAATGTCATAATCATGAAATAAGAATATTATGAGGGAGGGAAATGCACACAAATTTGAAAAGTAAGCTTATAGCTAGCACTATATAAAGAGTATATAACTGGGCTACAGCCATAATGTGGCCTACTATGGGAAATTTTTAGCTCTGGAATGGAGAATCTCAGAATTAGTAGGAAAATGTTTAGGTTAATATCTGAACAGGATACATAAGCAATATGCTAAGATGTATAATTGCCATTAAAAATATTTTATACAATAAAGTTAAAAGAAAGAAGCAACTGACCCAGCAAAGGTATGGTAGGAACAGGACTCAGGAGTCAGGCTTGTGAGTTTGTAAAGAGTCATGGGTTGGGGAGAGGGAAGTGAAAAGAAAGAGACTTAAGTAGGAAAGGAACAGTGAGTAATACACGTAGTCTAGATCCAGGCTTAGCATTTGGAGATGGTAGTGGGTTGGAAAGAAAAAACCAACTCACCTGGAAAAAGTGCCTTGAGAACTTTGGTAAGAATTCTTAATGAAGTCTCTTTCCATTTTGCATATTCTTACGAAAGGCCGCATTGTTAATATAATCTTCTCTGACATGTGACAATAATCTTCAAAGTAGACAATGATCTACTTCTGTCAAAGTAGAAAGCTGGTGACCTTGAAAGTGTAAGAGCTTAGGTTTGTAGGTCAAGCCCAACTAGGCCATAAGGATTCCCTTTCACTAAATGACCCTGCTCAAAGAACAGAAATGGGATATTTTCACAAAAACAGATCTACAGACTAGGAATTTTCAACTTGGAAATTAAAAATAAATGATAGCTTATTTTCTGCATATGTAAATTAATAAGCTGATTTTTAATTTGTTGTATGACTGAAAAGGCAAAAATCATCATAGAAACCTTAAAGAAATACACAGAACACTCTATAAAACATAAGGCTGAAAAAATTGAAGCAATTAAAAGTTCATATATTATTAACTTATTTCTATCAAAGATAACATTCTATTTCACTAGAAAAAGAATATTATTTTTCATAACATCTTGAGTTTAATGCCTAGATAGATTAAAATTACTGACTTAATACACATATGAAGATATATAAGAACAGCAACTACAAATTTTAATGCTGAAAAAAATTAACTATTCAGACATTTATGTGTACTAATAAATTGTATTTTTAGAATTTAATGCTAAATATTAATAAAAATGGCTTACAACAACCACAGGAAATAACGTATGTGAAACCTTTGAGAACCATGTAATTTCAGAGACTTAAAACATAATAAATCTTAAATAAACAGAATATATCTCTCTGGGTTTGTAGAAGATTAGACCCTTGTTACCTTAGTCACATAGAATATGGAAGGCATGTATGATGAATTTCTTCTTATGTTTGATATTCTATTATTTCTTCTTAGTGCCAAGTTTCTCAGAATTTTTCAATTATCTCATGTATCCACAGACTCATGCCACCTGAAGACACTTCCCTACAAAGTTGGGAAATTATGAATCATCGGTCACCTGTGCTTCCACACATTCAAAAACTATGGTCTGATGTTTGCTATACAACATATCTAAGAGATTAAGAAATTTCTTTCCCCCCAGAAAACATATATCCCTTTTGATAACCAGTATTTCAAGGATATTAGACAGGATAATTTTACTCTTATTTAATAGAAAGCAGGTATATAATGAAACCTTTGGTAGTACACACAGAAAAATCCCACACCAAAATACAACAAAACCTTCCCCCTAATGTCAGTGACACCAAGGTTCACAAATCATCGCCTCTAACCGGATGCTTTCACTAAACATTTCTCAGCGAAGCTCTGAAATGTCACACTGTACTGATGGTCTTGATTCCTAGGTTGTAATCCTTAGAAAAATCGGGGGATGCCACAGGCTTTATGCCATATGTTTCCTGACAAAATCCTGCCTCTCTACTTCTTTTAATTCCCTGGATGCTAATTAACCTTTACAAATACAAGTTAATGCAAATATGTGCTAATTGCTTACTTTTCCTCTGTTCCATGCTCAATACTCAGATGTTATCACTTCTAGAATGTAAATAGACCAAAATAAATATGATTAAGGACATAAAAAAACTTTTATCAAAAAAAAAAGTGTTCCTAGGTATCAACTCACTAATCTGCCCAAGTATCCAGAGATTCCTATCCAATTTACCATCCTGTTCTAATCCAGAGGATAAAGGAAAGGGAGCAGGGGAAGGCAAGGTTTTTCTAAAGCTAGCAATTTTGTTCTTTTCGGTTTCTGAACAGTATTCAGTGTTATATACAGTGAACTCAAGACATTTGAAAAGATCACCACATAAAGAAAAAGTAGTTACACCTGTCAGGTGTTTCCTTACTTGTGAGATACACAAGTGACAAAGGCAACTTGAAGAAGGGGATTTATCCTAGATCACAGATCAAAGTGCTGTGTATTATGGTGTAGATTGAGGAAGGAGAGAGAGCCAGGCAAGGAGGGAGGGTGAAAGGCAGAGAGAGAGAGAGAGAGAGAGAGAGAGAGAGAGAGAGAGAGAGAGAGAGAGAGAGAGAGAGAGCTCAGAAGCTTATAGCAACTGCTCACATTGCATCCAAAATCGAGACTCAGACTACCGCATGGGTGCCACTGCTCAGTTTATTTTCTGCATGTGTTATAGTCCAGGCTTCTAGCTAGCACACAGTAATAGCCATAGTGGGTGGGTCACTTCAGCACAGTTAATTTAAATCAAGGTAATTCTCCACAGATATACCCAGAATCCGTTCTCAAAGGTGATTCCACAATCTTTCAAGTTCATACAACATTCACATAACCACAATCAAAATTAAACAATCCAATATAAGTTCCCAGTAGGAGAATGATGCATTCTCTTGCCCAAAACTGATTTTTTTTTCCAATTACATTCATATTCCTTTCGGTACTCTATGCAGTTCTCTAACACAATATATTACAAATTATAGGGGGTTTTAGTGATGTTTAACATAAATCTAGTAAATGAGACAGTTGTACAAAGCAATTTTATTTTTACCACTTCATGAAATCCTGGAAATAATTATATGAAAAAATGTGTACTTCAATATAATGAAACACAAGATAAAGAAAAAATAATTTGCTTTGGGAAAAAATCCCAACTTAATCTTGAACTTTTATAATTGCTTGGTTTAGAAAATAAACAAAACAAAACAAAATAAAATCAAACCTTACAATAGAGAGTAACAATGTCAGCACAAATTAGCGAGAGCAGACAGTCTCCCTTCAACAAAGGAACCATCAGTTATCTTGTCCATCTAGCTACATGGAAACTGAAATTATTGGCAGGAGTGATATGTGTATATAATGAAAGAGCTCACGAGCTTCACAAGTTGGTGTGTAGGTCATTTTCCTATTGTGAACATTTGGATCAAGGAATAAATTAATTAAAACAAATGGTCCTGTTTGCCTCTCAGTTGGAAAACACATTACAGAATAAAGATAGAGTTCTAAAATATTTTAAGAGCTGTGATTATAACGTGAATACATATAGGAAACTAATATTTGGCTAGATAAGATAGGGATGTATAACAAATACTCAATTCTCACATTGAAAAAAAGAAATAAAAAGTTAAGATAAAAACACATAAAAATTTAAGAAAATTCTCACATTGGTGTCACTTGCAACTAGAAAATTTAGCAAGAAAATGAGAACAGAAGGAAATGATGTTGCATGATAAAAAAATATTTTACAGTAAAATAATATCAGTTTGTTTCACAATATTCTTCCTAAAGCATACGAATAATCTTTGGGTCAAAGCAGAGAAATTGAAGAAATTCAGTACGATAGAAATATATAGCCAGAAAAAGATCTTGTTTCTTTCTTCACATAAAGATTGAATATGACATCTCAGGCATAGGGCTTATCAATTCTGCCTCTTCTTCAGAAGAATTCTATTTTTGAGCAAGAGGCCCAAAGATGGCTGGACCTTTATCACCAATGTAGAGAGAAATAGTAATGCAGTGGGAAAGTCCTAGACACCGACTAATATGCTTTATTGTCAGATAAATTCACAGAGAAGAACACTGCAGGATTATAGAGAAACATAGAATTTCCCTGAGCAGGCACACTGTTTGAGAAAGGTTCACTATTTCACTATATGGAACTCTGAGAAAATGCGTTAAACATGATGTTTTCCTTCTTATTCTTCTAATGATTATGAGAAGTAGATAAAGCATCCATGCCTTCCTATCAGTACACTTATTCTCTGGAACCAGATGATGGTGAATACCTGCACGATTGTAGACTACAGAAGCTAGGCAAGGATGAAGATTTATCTATGGGTGTTTTGTTTGTTTGTTTTTTGGTTTTTTTGAGACATGGTTTCTCTATGCTATCTTGGCTGTCCTGGACTCACTTTGTAGACCAGGCTGGCTTCAAACTCGCAGGGATGCACCTGGCTCTGCTTCTTAGTGCTGGGATTAAAGACGTGTGCCACCATGCCTGGCTCCCATGGGTGTTTTGAAGCTTCAAATAGTGCTGTATTTATTTTAGTTATTTCTTGGTGACTGGGGAATCCCACTATGTGAAATTTATCACTGTAAATTCCTCCAGGTAGAGAAATGTAGCTACATTAGTGTAGAAATAATACAGGAAGTGTTGACCTCTTAATCTAAGAATTAAAAACTCAGCTAGGAATAATTAATGCTAGGAGTTACTAGATTTGCACATATCTGTCATTTAAATTTGTTTCTTAGGTTACTAATTCAGTCTGGTATTTCAAACACATACTTTGTCCTCCATGCATAAAGAGTTAGTTCATCTGATTGACAAAGTTCTCTGAGTTATAATCATTTTGGTTAGGCCCATTTTGGGGAACCCATCTTATGGTTTATTTGGCCAATCTTTTTCTAACCAATAATCATCTTTGCAATATTACTTATCACCTGGCAAGTAGAGAACTGCATAAGAATGTAAGAGACCACCTGTGTTGTGTTCACTCCACGAAGAAAGCAAATAGATATTCCATGTGCTAATATAGTAAAAGACTGCAGTTTGTCTATGATACAAACATTCACCTTTACATAAGCTCTAGTTTTATGTATGGTTCATGAACAAAGAAAGTGATTTAAAATCTTCACTATTTATTTGCATCCATCCCTTTTAATACAACTTTTGGCAACTTCTAAGACTGATAATTGCCTTTAGGAGCTTATTTATTACATAGTTGTTCCCCTGAAATGGAATGTGTGATGCTTGTTTTGAATCTTACAAGGTTGATGGGGCCCTGGTAACACATTCTAATTTGTTTCCTATATACTGTTCCACTCAGATTGCTTTGCTAATGAGTGCAGGTGATTCATCCAGCTCTTCTATAGACCATGGGTTAGCTATCTTATGGTTTTAAGAAGGACCTATGTCGGGTTTTACATGTAACAGAAATTTATCAATGTTTCTCTCTCTCTCTCTCTCTCTCTCTCTCTCTCTCTCTCTCTCTCTCTCTCTCTCTCTTCTCTCTCTCTCTCTCTCTCTCTCTCTCTCTGTCTCTCTCTCTCTCTCTCTGTCTCTCTTTCTGCAAACTGCACTTTTCAGTTTAAGAACATTATTTCAAAATCCAGATGCTTCTCAAAATAGCTATGTGAGGAAATAAGCACATTTTAAAGAATATGTTCACTGAGACCAAGGGTAATTAAGCAACTCAATCACTTGGAATTAACTTTCCCCGTGACAAGCTGACATTAGGTGTAAATGAAAGTTCTAAATAAAATCAGATTCCACCTAATTTTTCATGTAGCAAATTTTAGACAGGGTATTTAAAATTATTACAGTAACATTTCAACACTCTTAAAAGAAGGTCATAATAATATTGTGGGCAAGATCTCATCTGAAGAATCAATGACGTATGAAAAATTGTTATCACTATTTTTATTGTATTAAAAGTACAATGGTGATATTGACATGTAAAGTTATTTCTAATTGACAGCATCTTTTTTTAATTGTGAAAAAAATAGTAATATTTCAAAACAAATATATCCCCTTTGCAGATAGAAATTCTCTGTCAGTGTTCATTTCACATTAAGTACAAGTTATATATGTTTGAATAAATTCTATTAAAAGATACTTTTTGTTTTGTTCTTCGTATTTGGTTGCCAAGAAAACATTAATGATTACAACTACTGTGAAGGTATTCTAATTATATGGTTCTGATATTTATTGTTCTTTAGATTGTTCCAATTTAAACAATTTACTCATTAAATATTTTTATTATAATGCTTTTGTACTATTTCTCTAAGAAAAAAATATCAATTTGTCAAAACAATGTGCTTCTGGAATCTCATGGGAGAGGTGGTATTTGTGTACTCTCATCAAAGTGGAAAAAAATGAAACTGTTTATAGTAAATAAAATTCCACTCAGACTGAATTTTAAAATAATATGAATTATAAGCAATGTGTTTTTTATTCAGTGTTGTTTAAAATTTGTCTGCCTCTCAATTAGACATCACTTTCAAACATGTCTGCTTCCTTCTACCATATAACTTTATTTTGCTGTTTGGGATTTATTGTGTGTGCTAAGTGAGTGTTCATATTCTAGGCAGAGTAGCAATGTTTCTGGATTAAAATTCCTCCATACTTTCTGACCATCTGAGTGTTAAGGAGGGGATATATTTGATGCAAACTAGACAAGCTTATCTCCAGAGTTCTTATATAGGACTAAAAGAGACAGCTTTATAAGGCATTTTGAACACATTTAGAACACTGATGTGAGTAAAGTTGTTAACAACAAAAAGTTTGCAATGCTCATGATGGATTTTATGTTTTTTTGTGTGTATGCTTTACGTATGAACATACTGACCTGCAAGAAATACAGTGTTTAGTTTCTAGCTCCATGGGCTCTGTCTCACAGTGACTATCAAACTGAAAACAAACACTGAGAATAGTTGCTACATAAAGTATATTTTCAGTAAGTAAAGAGAGCATAGGGTCACTTCCAAGGCCTTGGGTTCCTGAACTCAGATAAGACTGATTATTTTATCTGATCAGAGAATTTATTTTAAGAGAGAGTAAAAGTAGAATGGCATGAACAGATAAGAAGAAATCCCAGCAGCTCGGCTTAAAAATACGTTCCCACATGTATAGCACGTTACAGAAATTAAGCTTTTGCTTACTTTGAGAGAAGATTATAATATCAAGGTGGGGCGGAAGTCACTTTATAATCACTCTACCGCTTCCTTGATATCGTCTAAGTTTTTAAATGCTTGTTACGGCATAGAATTATATGACTATTATGTCTCTTCCAAAAACTTCTTAAAAAACAAATTAAGCAGTTAATTTACAAATTTATATTTCATACAATTTATTTTACTTACTTAATTTTACTTGTTAACATAATTTTACCATTGGTATATATTAGTTATATACAATATTCAGTTATGGAAGGGTATTTTCACATAAAAATAAAGTGCATTTGAATCTTGGATTTCTATTCTCTCAGATACTAAATGGAAGGTAGGTGAATATAAGAATTGTATCAAATTCCAACACTGTGAACCATTGGATATATTGGCATTAATTATATAAGTGCAGGTGACAGCTTATTTATAGTATTATTTAAATAAATTAAATAATTATTTTAATAAAATAATTAAAAATTATTATGGCAGTATTTAAATACAACGGCATTGCTGAAAGCTCACTGGAGAAAGAATTATGGCTACTGGAAGCTGAGAAACTTGAGCTCATTACACAACTTGCAAGCAGTTGTACAGCTTTGAGGGTATCTTACTCAGGTACTTCGGCTGATCACTTCTTACAAGCAGAGCTGATAGTCTACGAGTCTCTCAGAACTCCTTACTGACCATATAACTACAGGAACAGGAGGACTAGTGGATCAGGTCAGTTTCAGGGACTTTATGAAGCTTTTGGATTGTCTACTTTCTGAGTTTAAGGAGCACCCTCCTAGAGAGAATGCTTACATTTGGAATAAATTGTTACTCAACTATCTATATTCCCCTATATTTCTACCCTCTCTTCTTCTCTTAGTCACTGTTGTCCCCTACACAATTTTCTTTCACTTTTATGTCATGCAAAGTTTCATTTTAGGAAATGTAGCAAAACATGACATAAAACAGCTTATTTACCTTTCCCAATATGACATAATTCGCTTAATATGTTATAATGAGTTTCATCCATTTTCTTATAGCATAATTTTTAGATTCTTTATGGAAGAGAAATTGGAGTGTATATCTGTATCATGTTTCATGTTTTTGTTCACCAAGGTTGGATCCATATTTAGATATTGTGAATGCCTAAGTAAACATTAATGTGCAAATATTGTGTGGAAATGAAAATTTTGGATTGGTTCCATTAGAACAGTACTGAAGAATGGAAACTTCAGGTCATCTGATAGATTTCTTTCAGGATTTTAAAATAAATCAATACTTGATTCAACACTGGACAGATTAACTAATATTCTCACTGAAAAACTTGTGGAAGACAAAGGAAACAATCAACAGAACAAAATGATATCCTACAGACTGGGAAAATATCTTCACCAACCCTACATCTGACAAAGGTCTAATATCCAAAATATATAAAGAACTCAAAAAAATTAAATACCACCAAGCCAAATATCCAAATTTAAAAATGGGGTACAGAGCTAAACAGAGAGTTCTCAACAGAAGAATGTAGAATGGCTTAGAAACACTTAAAGAAATGCTCAACATCCCTAGTCATCAGGGAAATGAAAATCAAATGGCTCTGAGATTCCATTTTACACTTATCCGAATGGGTAAGATCAAAAATTCAAGTGATGGCACCTGCTGGCTAGGATGCGGAGAAAAGGGAACACTCCTCCATTGCTAGTGAGAGTGTAAACATGTACAACCACTTTGGAAATCAATCTGGGGCTACCTCAGGAAACTGGGAATAAGTCTACCTCAGGACCCAGCCATACCACTTCTGGGCATATACCCTAACGAAGGTCTTCCATACAACAAGGACATTTGCTCAACTATGTTCATAGCAGCCTTATTCATAATAGCCAAAATCTGGAAACAACCTAGATATCCTTCCACTGAAGAATGAATAAAGAAACTATGGTTCATTTAGACAATGAAATACTATTCAACTATCACAAACAAATAAATTTTGAAATTTGTAGGCAAATGGATGGAACTAGAGAAAAATCTTCCTGAGTGAGGTAACTCAGACCCAGAAAGACACACATGGCATATTCTCACTCATAAGTGGATGCTAGCCACTTAATTCAGGTTAACTACATTATAATACAGAGACTTATATGCCAACCAAGGTCCATGTATGATGTGGACATAGACCTTCTGCTCCGATGTAGTATATAGGCAGCATAGTCTCCTTGTGGCCCCCACAATATGGGAAGTGGGGACTACTTCTGACATTGAGTCAGGACTCCTAATGTTCGCTTCTCCTGGCAGTGTGGCCTTGCCAGGCCATAGAGGAAGAGGTTACAGGTAATACAGAGGACACTGTGTAAGCTATGGTCAGATGTTAGGGGAGGAGGGCTCCCCCTTCTAAGCAATAGGGAAAGGAGGGAAAGGGGATGAGGGAGGGGATAGAATTAGGAGGTGGTGAGAGGGGGATGGGGAATGGGGAGGTAGTGAAGGAGGGGGCTGCAATTGGGATGGAAAGAATTCAAACTGCAGAACAAGCAGGTAACTAATATTGCTAATCTCACTACATGAGAATAACTCTGAGATACGAAGGTCTATGCATAGACAAAGTTTCACATTGGCCATAGAGTCTCTGTTAATTATAATTAGAGGCCGTTCTTAATATGGCATGAAGGAAGATTTGCAGAGAACCAGCCTTAATTGCTCTGTGCATCCTGACACCTCATACAATTATACTGTTAGAGCTGTATAAGGTATATGAGAAATTATGTTTTCAGAACAAAAGACTGGACACTGATGCTGGATCAGACCTGACAGGATTCATTCCTCTTGGCTGCTGCCACTGACATCCTGCATTCTCCTTTTTCCAGCCCCAGATGCCTCAGCTGCTCTTACCCATCAGAACAGGACAGTTTCTAGGACAGTGTTGTAGAAAGCTTCTGATCCTAATTGGTCCAGCATTTCAGACTGTCTCACACAGGCCTCCTATTATGCCTGGAACTTCTTAACATTTAGAAAATGAACCACAAATGCTATCCCTGGCTTGCTTAACCATTTTTCCCAATTTGGGAGGAGGGGTCTTTAAAGGTGTTATTCTCCCTAAATCAGCCTGCAGAAACCTTAAGATAATGAAGTCCCATTTCCTTTAGGGGAGTTGAGTTTCTGTTTGCTCTCTTTATCTACAGATGCTTATTTTCATTGAGAGTTGGTTATAAGTTATTATTGGTCTTATACAGAGAGAAAACTAGGTTAGACTCAGGGACATCTCTCTTTTCCTTTATATTTATTTTGTGGGTAAGGAGATAGGAGCTGAAAAGAAATAAAGGGGGATAACAATATGGAGGGAGGATAGAACAAAAGGTACATGATTGAATCTACTCCTTGACTCAAGGTTTTAAACGTTACTCACAAATAAGGTTATTTTTTATTCATTGGTAAATAATTTTATATATTGATGCAAATAATGGTCATGTCAAATACCAGTCTAATTTTATTACAAGAATATATATCCTAGGTCTAATAGATAGATATGATTCTACAGATATATGAGGTAAAATAGTTAAATAAGGTATTTAAAAGCCTCAGAGACCTACAGTATATAGCATTTAAAGATTTTTTTTATTCTAAAGGTTCTTTGACAGCAATACAAGTTAACTCCTGGCAACACCCAGCCTGCCTTAAAGAGGATGATGAGCTGGTTTCAAATGTGGCAAATAAGCCACTAAGCAAAATGTCCTCATTTCTGCCACAGACAGAATTCTGCCTAAAAATGGGCAAGCTTAGATGCTGGCAGAGATGATGGCTGAACTCTGCCAATACAGGTTAGGCAAATCTTCAATAGTTCCTGCCTCAAAATTTGTCTGCCAGATATATTGGGCTAGAAGGCCAAAGATGATGCTCCCATGTTATATGGATTGTTGTTTGACTGTTCGAGCAGCCAACTGTCTTTGTCATTTTTTTTTTTTCATTTTGGAAGCTGCTAACATGTACTTCCGGTTCATTCATGTATTTAAGTTTTACTCCTTCTCAAGTCTCTGATGGGGTTGAAGACCAAATAGTTTAGTCTTACAATTAAGCTTAGTTGGTTAAAGGTTAAAACGTTTTTAGATCAAGATAGATGTTTTAAGTTAATAGAGATGAGATATGATAGTTATTGACTTTTATTCAGAAATTTAGACCCAATAAGATAAGGAAGAGGTTGACTTCAAGTTTGTCAAATACAAATAGCCAAACCCTATGAATGTAACATTTATATAATTCTTGATTGTCTCATGGTTCTTCCTGCTGTGTGTAGTTTATTTTATTCATGTGTAATAATATAAATGTATATGTTAAAAAAAACATAATAAAAAAATCTTAGTCACAACAGAAGAATCAATCAAAGGAAGACAATCTATAAATGGAAGAAAATGTATTTTGACTATACATCTGAAAAATAATTAATTCTAGAACATATAAAAATACAAAATAATAGTAATAATAATAATAATAATAATAATAATAATAATAATAATAATAATAATTTCAACAGTGCAGAGTAAATTAGTTGGTTAAATGAACTATGAAACATCATCAAATGATTAAATGTAAAGACAATAAGCAAGAAAATATGCTTAATATCATTACACATCAAAAAATGCAACTAAGACAGTAAATCTATTGGGGATTTTCTTGTATTGAATATTGAGCTATAACATAATTTTGTTTTAAAACAATTGTTTAATTTTTTAATTATTGAGATTTTATGATTAGTTTAATATGATTAGGATCATATTAAAAATTACTTTACAATCAATTTCTCACTGCTAACACCCAAAGCTTACTTAATCTTAAGGCTGAAGTGACTGCTCACAAAGTACTGAAATGAATATGACTTGATCTGAGTAGAACAGCCTTACAAGTGACTTTTGTGAAGATACTAGAATTTAAAGGCTAAGCCTACAGAGGCAAAATGTAACTGAAGTATGGCCAAGGAGTTTGTTGATAATGAAGCCATTACCTGTAGGTAGAGGCTTGCTTGCTTGACTCAGAACTATCTCTTAGTGTCTTAGTTTATTGCATGCTGATGCTTACTTTTCTTGTGTACCTTGGAGGAGTTTCAGTTTAAACAGATGAATATGTCTATACATATTTAATTCAATATTGTAAGAAGTTTATGAAAATAAACCTGTACTTTTATGGCATTGTTTTCCCATAATTGATGCTATATTGAGCTTCAAGCTTCAGGCTCAGTATTTGGTTACTCACTGATTTGTGTTACTTCAATAAAGTATTTGCAAGGAGCAATATCAAGACAAATTTTGTTGTTAACTCAATATGTTGCTGCATTAAAATCCCTCTACACAACGATTTCAAATATTTTTTCTCATAGTAAATGAAAGTTAAATTCCAAAAGAAGGAATTTTGATAATACACATTATTTTGAGAAGTAAAAATCATATGCAAAAATATTGGAAGTTCTCTGCATAATACTCCTTATGAGAAAAGCTCTCCTCCAATAAACAAGATTGGTTAGGGACTGTCATCTTATACAGATGAAGCTCAAATAGCTATCAGTAAATATATAATGCCTTGAGTATTCTTTATTAGTTTAATCAGTTTTGTTTATAGATATCTGGTCATAATGTACATTACCCATCCATGTTTAAGTTAGTTATTAGTAGTTTCATGAGAGGCTAAAATTTTCTACCTTCTTGGGAGAAAATCAAGAACACCAACTTTGATTCTAATCAGAATCTAAATTAATTTTTACTCATTAACTATCTTGAATAATATAGATGTATAACATAGTTGCTTATATATATATATATATATATATATATATATATATATATATATATATTCTAATTTTGTAGCATTTTGATGGAAGGGCAATGGCACCTACTTAGATTAATTGCATCTCAGCAGCAATGCTCATAAAAGGATTCTTATAAATTTGTTTATCATATATAAAAAGAATGAACAAGAGAATGAACAAGATAATTCTATTATCTAAGCAGTTTGTCTAAATAAAGTATATTATCAAAATTGCTACTTTTGCAATTTAACTTTTCTTTACATTAGAAAAAAATATTTAAAATTTTTTGTGTAGAGGAATTTTAATCCAGCAACATGGACGCTCTGATCACATCAAAAGGTGTGTGTGTGTGTGTGTGTGTGTGTGTGTGTGTGTGTGTGTGTGTGTGTGTGTGTGTGATCCATCAGGAATAAAGACATACCTTTGGAACACACCTTTCATCCCAAACAATGAAGATGAACCTAATTTGTGGAAGGATGTACCCATGTTTGAAAATGATGTCAAATCAGAGAAATATTTGACAGAATAAGATTGTTCAGCTCTTGTGAGAAGAGAAAGAAAAGAAAGAACTTGGAGAGAACAGTACAGAGAGAAAGATGAGGCAATTTTACCAGGACAATTTTACTGAAACAGGTTGAAAAGAGGACAACGTAAACACAGGTAAAGGCAGAGCCCCTCAGAGAATGAAAAGCATCCAGAAGATTAGAACACACTGCTAGATTTATTTTGAGGCCAAGCAGAACAATTCATTTGGAATCAGAGAGAAGCCAGTCTGAATCAGTCAATTGGAGAGAAATTTGTGCCAGAACAATTGAGTTGAACCAGCCAGCCAGAGTTCAGAGTTGAGAAAGAACTAGTAACGGTGAGCATATTCAATAGTAAGTCTCAAAGGCTGAAAGCATTCAAGGCCTGCATAATACTGTACAGAGGCTAAACATATCCAGGACTAGACCTGGATTAACTGATGGAGGCAGTAAGCCTCGCAGACAATAATTACATCAGGTGAAAAGAAGATACAATTACATCTTGCTCTGAGGTTTACAGCGAAAGTTAAGAGAGAACACGCTAGACACAGGTGAAGACAGAATGAGCCAGAGAATGAGAAGGAGCCAGTAGATAAGAACATATTGCCAAACAATTCAGTCAGAAACTGAGAGAAGCCAGACTGAGTCAGCTAGCTTGGACATGAGCTTGAGGCAGAGTTGAAGTAGCCAGCCAGAGTTCTATAAGAACTAAAAAGGGTGAACTTATTCAGCAGTAAGGGCTGAAAACATTTTAGGACTAGATTTGATTTTACAGAGGCTAGAAGCCTTCAGGCCTGGGCCTTGAGATAGATAAAACAAAGAAGGAAATGTTCTGGGCTCAGCCTAAGCCTTGTATTCACACATTCACACAGCTTATGTTCAGCTCTCATCTTATTTCATCCCGTCCTCTGAGGATATAACACTACATATTCATTGTTGTCCTAATTCACAAGCATATCTTATATAATTATTTAATTACAGCTTTTTTCTAGTATTAAAGACAATCTCACATGTTATATAAGTACTTAACAACTAAGTTATTGCTAAAACCAATTATTTACTTGTTAGAATATTTAGTTATCGCGTCATAGACATAGCCTCACTAAGTTTCCGAAACACTGAATTCCTTCTGTATTTCATAAATATCTTCAGTCTGTGGAATTTAAAATCCTAAAGGCCGCTTAAGTCAAAAGATTAATTCTAGGATTCTACCAGACACCTGACAAAGTCTTATCTTGGTTTCTCTGTTAAAATGACGTTAGGTCGTGATTCTCAGAATTGTGAGCTAATATTTGTGGGCTGCACAGAAACAGCTTGGAGAGATTAAACTCAGAAACAGGTAACTTTTCTGCTCAAGAGATTGGGCTCACCCAACTCCTTATCTGTGGAGAGCTGCGAGATGCCGCGCCTTAAGAAGGCGCAGGTTTCCGCCATCCCGACAGCAAGCGCTCTCTAAGATAAACAGGTCCTTATATGGCAAAAGGCTGTGCAAGGGTAACTGGTGATCTGATGACGAGCGGTCCTGCTCTGACGCGGACCTATGAGGAGGTGGCACCTGGCATGAGCTGATTGGCCCTTGAGTTGTACTTAAGCTTGGCCCTTCCCTTCTTCGGGGCCATTCCCACTGAGCTTAATCCTGAGTAAAGATCTCGAGAAGAAGTCTGGTTGTTGGCGTCTTATTTCCGCTGGACGGTGCGGCACCGACACTTATCTTCATATCACAACTTGCACTTATCTCAATATACATTCCAGGAGTTATACCAGCATATCTCTTTGAGGATGCCAATCTCTAGAATTTGAACTGAGTTTTACTTTTGGCCATTTTTCTTAGTCTTTTAGTCTCAGATTGGAAAATATTCCTGGTATCCCAGGATTGAAGCCTGGAGATGACCTGTTAAAAATATAACATTGCTGTATTTGTGTGAGCAATTATTTACTGAATTATTTTTCATGTGTCCAATTACTTCACACTCTCTGGAGAAGATAATACATAGATTGCTTTTGTTTGTTTATTCACATATAAAATAATTAAATAGTAAAATTAATGTCTCTTGTAACAAGTACTACAAATATGTTATGGTTGTGGATGACCTACTTTTCTGAAATATAATATTCTGAAGTTCATCTGTAGCATGTTACAGGATTTCTCTATAGGATGAAAAATTATTCCTTTTATGCATATACAGAGGTATATGCATATGCACACACATAATGCATTTTATTTATACAATACTGTATTGACAGATTTTGGGGTGAATATAAAACTGAGTATTATAAATAGATAAACAGTGTATAGACAGCAGTCAAACTCTTAGAAAAAAGAGAATATATCAGGGTTGGAGAAATAGCTCAGTGGTTAAAAGCACTCACTAGCTGCTCTTTCAGACATCCTGAGTTCAATTCCCAGCAACCACATAGTGGCTCACAACTATCTACACTGAGATCTGATGCCCTCTTCCAGCATGCAAGAGTATTTGTATACAGAGAACACATGTTTTTAGAAAGACAGTATAAAAGACAGAGAGGAGAGCAGTAAGAGAGGAGAGGGGAGAGAGGAGAGAGTGAGAGAGAGAATGAGAGAGAGGGGGGAATATGAATAGATTATTGGTGTTAAAGAAACTGCTCAGCTTTTAACAGTATTGGTTGGTCTTCTTGAGGAGTTCAGTTTAACTCCCAGCACTGATACGGGAGCTTACAACATCTTTTTTTTTGCAACTTCAATTCCAAAATATTTGGACATCTGTGCAGACATAAATGCAGGTAAAATGTTATACACATAAAATATAAATGGATAGATGATAGACAGATAGATAGACAGACAGACAGATAAATAGATAGATAGATACATAGATAAATACATAGATAGAAAAGCAAACAAACAAATAAATAAATACCAAATAAGGAGATAGTCATTTCCAAAGCTAGGAAACTTAGAATAAAATTAAATTGATGCCATAAGAACAGAGAGTTACAGTTCCTCAGCCTTCTGTATGCATGGATTCTAGTGCTATATTAAGTGGCAGGTGAATTAGGTTACCACTATTAATCTGTACTGCCATATCCATTTAAGAAAGAGAATTTTATTTATGTGACTTTCCCAAATAAATGTAAAATTAAAAGTCATTTACTGTTCTATAGTCTCTTTACATTAAAAATCTAAAAACATTTTTCTAAGTATAGCTGAGATTGAGATTGATGCTCCCACCTATGACAACCTAATTCAAACGCAGTGAATTCTTTTTCTTTTTTTTAAGCTAATGGCGTGTAGGATCAAAATCTGACAGTGAGGTAGTACTCAGGAAGGAGAGGTTTTGACACACCCAGCAGCTTAGGCAGGTTTTTCTTGTTCTGAGTGAAAAGCTCTAAATTTTCCTTTATCTTTGCAGTAATATCCTGACAACCCAAAAAGATAAGTTCCGTGGTGATTAATTACACTGCAGCCACTGAAGTAGAGACATATTGATGCGAGCATTGTCTAAGAAACTGAGGACCCACAGTGTGCTTGTACCCTATTTTTCATTTCTTTTCATAAGAAAGCTCTGGTATAACAACTTAAACATGTCAGAACAGTTTGTAGTTTTGTGGTCCTTATACATTAGCTCATATCAAATAGCTTGGCAAGGAATTTTGTTTTCCACAGAGCAGAAAGGATTTCTAAATTATAGATATATAGAAGCAATCAAATCAGATGATTTATATATAGAATAATTCAGAAAAATATCATGACAAAAGAAATTCTAGAACATTATAATTTATTAATGAATTTTTTCCACATTAAGGAAAATTAAATACAAAACAAAAGGTTTACTCATAGTATCATGTCAATCACATGTCCACATTAGTTTCCAATTACATTAGACAAATTATAAATTATTTCTTTGATCTGGACTCTCTTCAAAGTTCAAAATGTTTTGAGTAAATGAAAATTAGCATGTAAAACCAAGTAAGAAGACACAGCAGAGATGAATTCATCTCTGATGACAAATGATGAGAAAATTCAGAGGAGCTCTGTTAAATCTTATCCAGTCAGATTTCTGGCACCTACTCCAATAGGCTAGATAAAGTAAGATTGAGTGAAAGGTCTACTAATACACATCTCAGCGATGGCGGGGATCTTAACACCGAAGGACCTTTATATCATCCTTGTATTTAATAAGAGCAGTATCTCACTACCAGATCAAATGATAGGAAACAGTGACGTCCAAAGTTAGGCTAGCTACAAATGATGGTGGATCGCAAGAAACGAATTCAGTAGCTCCTATGTATACTCTCAATTATAAAATCTCACGTACTGAATGCAAGCATAAGCCAGAGTAAAGAAAAAATGCTTTTTGTATCAAGATATATACCAGAGCAAGATGAATATAACTCCATCCAAAAAGTAGATATTAGTACCCAATATGCTATTACAGTACATAACTAGTATATGAAAACATGTTAAGTAATAAAAATTTGAAATAAATACATCTTCTTGAAATGTAGAATATCTAACAAAAACATGAGAAGGCAGTTGGACAATTATATTCCTATGTCTTTAAAGTCTCTAAGTGATAATTTGGATTAAACATTCCATTTTCATTTCTAAAAGAATAGAACACATGCTATGTAAATTAAAGCATAAGTGTGTCAATGAGAAAGACAATAGCAGACAGTATTTTCAGAGTTAATCACTGTGTCTGTAATATTGTATTATTTCAACTGTCGCACTGCAATGGTCAATGAAATGAGTTAAATTGTCATTTTTACATTTTTTTGTATAAGAGCAACTGTATGTTTTTCTTATGAAAATATATATTACAAGATTAAGTTACATATTTTGAAATAAAAATCCTTCAGTTATTTTATGATTTTACTTTGTGGACTATATCATATTTTAAAGTTATGTATATTTTAATACATATAAGTGTTTGAAATAAATATTCTTAAATAAATTTACAATCTTAAGTTATTTTATAATTTTCACTTTAAGGACATATACATTTTAATTATTTATATGTTGATATTTAACTCAATTATCTTTACAAACTACATATTTATAAAAATATTTTTTTAAAAAGAAATAGTCTCAAAACAAACATACAACAATGGTTTGGGGATTTTTTGTTTGTTTGTTTGTTTGTTTGTTTGTTTGCATTTCAGTCCCATGTCATTTACTATGCCAAAATAATTTTTACAAAATATA
Source organism: Acomys minous (assembly GCF_964271855.1). Taxonomy (NCBI): domain Eukaryota; kingdom Metazoa; phylum Chordata; class Mammalia; order Rodentia; family Muridae; genus Acomys; species Acomys minous. The sequence continues at coordinate 50,570,572 of NC_140494.1, forward strand.
CATTTTTATACTACAGGTCTGTATAGTATATAACTTTCTAATATAATGATTTGCATAATACAAAGTGCAATTTTGAGTGAGTTATCTAAAATATATCAAAAGATAGTTATAAAGAGCAAAGAAGAAAAATAAAAATTCAAACTGATACAAGAATCTACTGAAACTTCAAAAAGTAGCATTACAAGTTAAATGGCAATTTATGCTGGACGTCAGTCACTTTATGATTCTGAAAATGATAGCTAATATCTCCATAACCTATTGGAAATATATCAATATCTGTAGGTTTTTGTTAAAAGCACTGGAGTGATAAGAAACTTAAATCAATTTCTTGCTTCTGTCATTTATAAAATCTTGAGTCACTGCAGGTAGGGAACACTTTGACCAGGGAGAGAAGTAAAGCTATCTTTTGTATTCATTTTTTTGATATTTTCACAATTTATAAGTTAGTATTCTTCTTTTACACTGTTATTATAAAACTTCTTGACAAAAAATGACAAATATATCTTCTACCTCCCTTCCCATTGTACTTGATGTAAACTAAATGGGAAGATACAAGGGATGGGATAATCATTGAGATGTAACAAGAATAAATTAATAAAAATTAAAAAAAAATAAAAAATAAATTATAAAATAATGATTCCTAAAACGTATTATTTTGTAAAAGAAATAAAAAGACTATGATATATTGTATAACTTACAGAAACACATATAAGTATATTAAGAAAAACAAAGTGAAAATATATTAAGAATATATAATTAACAAATACTAAATACTGTTGCAAAATCAACATGGACAATTTATATTGAAGCCTGAGTTACGGCAATGAGTACAACTTAATATACGTTGCTCAGTATAGTGATTGCAGAGTTTCATCAGTTATGGTTTCATAAACTGACATTTGCATGCAACTGTCTACTATATCTGGTGCCTCCTGCAGCCTGAGATGTTCATGGAGAAGCCATCCTCTCTCTGCAGTGATCTGCTGTGGTTTTGAATCAATAAAGCAGCCTGTTTCCTGTTTTGCCTCAGCTAAGTGGACACCTCAGAAGCCTTGCTGTGTTTTTGTAATCTTACATAGATTATATACGAGGAATAAGGATGCCAAAGATATGTATTTGTCATCTACAAATGAGTTCAAAAATCAAAATATAAACTTGTAAATATGGAACACTGCAGCTAATTCATCATGTAGAGATGTAGACCAGGAGATTGGTGCATAGAAACTAAAACTATAATGGGACAATTCTCAAAAACATTATATTATTTTATTTACAAATAATTGTTGACAGCAGAATTAAGTTTCCTGGAAATTATTATGAAAAATAATATACCAGCATCAGAAATAAATACATGACAATAAATCAGTACCTCCCCCCTCTCCCCTCCCTACTGTGGTGTCTGTGTGTTAAAAAGTCCTGAAAGATACCGTGAGAGAATAGGCAGTTATCGTAAGTAAAGGTTGCCGTGGTAATAGAATGTGCAACATGAAACCATAAGGTAGGAAGGACAAAGAGAGGTGGAGCACAGAGACACCAGTGAACTAGAACAGGAAATAGTGATTCACATGTATTGAGTTTCTGTGATGACTCCCTTCAGTTTGCTCCACTAGTGAAGAGAGAAAGGAAGGAAGGGAGGGAGGGGAGGAAGGGAGGAAGGAACAAAGGAAGGAACGAGGAGAGAAGGAAGGAAGGGAAGAAAGGAAGGAAGGAAGGGTATAAAGATAAGGGAAAATAGATGAAGGAAAACCCTAGAATATATCTCAGTTACTAACGTATTTTCTGCATAAGCACCTTGACCAGAGTATGGACTCCCAAGAGCCACATGAATGTCTGGTCCTGCATCGTTATTGCTTGGGGTATTTTCGGGGGAGATGTGAACAAATGCCCACTTGCCCTAGATAGAGAACCCTGGACAGAGCAAAGCAATCCAGTGAAGACTTATTTGGTGAACCAATGACTTTGCAGTATTTACTTATGCTCATAGGCATAAGGGATTTGCTATAGGATCACAGAGTAGTCAAAACAAATGTCTTAGTAAATAACTTATTTTTTCATTTACCAAAGAATTAATTAATAAAAGGAGAAAGTGTAAGTATAAGTTCACTTAGATCCAAAGGTACAATATTTATCAGGAAAAAAATCAGTGTGGGAAATGTCTCATGAAACTGGTATATTGGGACCTGCATGACTTAAAGTCCACAGTCTCTCCTCAGGATCCCTTACTGTTTATATAACCTCACAGTGAAAGAAGCCTGTAATTTGTTATGTTTTAGGGACGTCCTAAGACTATGAGGTATTTTAACACAGCCTCCTTTTCAAGCTCTCTGAGTCTTATGGTGCTTCAGCAGAAATTCTTGAGTCTTAATAAACTTCCCTTGTTTCAGCTCATTGAAAACTGCACAACAAGCATCTATAGTCCCAACCTTGGGGATCTGGAGGCATGAGGACACCTGGAACTGGGTTTGAGTGCCAAAGTTGCAGGTTAGATTAGCTCCTGATTTAGTGAGAGACCCAGTCTCAAAAAAAAAAAAAAAAAAAAAAGGAAGAAAGAAAGAAAAATGTCGGATCTTCATGTGCAAATCAAGAAGCAAAGATGATGGGAAGATGAATTTCAAAAAAGGAACAAGAGAAAGAAAAGCCAAATTCGATTGCTGAATTACAAAAATGAGATTACCTGAGTAAGTGCTGTCCCAGCACGCATGCTGGCACTGAAGACATAATATTCCAGAGCCTCAGGGATTAGAATTCTGTGATTTAAAATAAGAATCCATACCTCATAGGCTCTTAGCTCCTGCTGATGCCTGAAAACAGCCTTGCCCATTCTTAGCCTAGGACTCTGGCAAATGTGAGAGAAAAAGTACACAGCCCTTTCGTTTTTTACATCTACTACGCAGTAAAATGACATTAATGCCCACACTGATACTCCAGGGCCTTCATCACTGAAATCTCCCATAGAAAGCCCTAATACACTTTGCTTTTAACAGATTTTTAAGGCCTTAGGCAAGTGATTTCAATTCTATATGCCTGAAGGGGTATTTTTAGGTTGAACCTTTCCAAATCCCGTAGTGTTTTGATGGCTGATCTTATTTTTCAAAGCACTCACAAAGTAAAATAACAGCAAAAAGTCATTGTCTAATTTAAAAGAGTCAAGCTCTTCACACATATCAATTAGTAGATTAATTAATTTAGGAAACCTTTAATCCTTTTGTTTATTAAGAGAGCAGCAAGTCAATCATTGTCTGCATTTTAGCCACGTAGCCCTGAGTTAAAATATGAATTAATAGAGACTGGAGAGATGGCTCAGTGATTAGCAGCACTGACTGCTGTTCTAAAGGACCCGGGTTCAATTCCCAGCACCCACATGGCAGCTCACAACTGACTGTAACACCAAGATCTGACACCCTCACACAGACACACATGCCGGCAAAATACCATTGAACATAAAATAAACATTAAGTAGAAAATGAATTAACAAATAAAAAATGAATTATTTTTATTGTAGTTGATTAAGACAAAGTAATATGTTAGATAATCTCACCAAAGGCAGGGACCCTCCTCACACTGCATAAATGAAGAATGTAGCTGTGTAGTTTATGGCATCAAGGAAAGAAACACTGCCTACTACAAAGCAGTTTCAGAGAAGATGACCGGGAGAGGACCTAGGCTGGGAGCGTACTTGGTAGTGGTAATAAATCAAAATGATTTTCAATGGTTTAAAGACATGTAAAAAAATAAATAAAGATTCTCACATGTTAGATAGGGGATACAAAACTACAAATGCTTCCTAACTACTAGTACGTTATCAATAATTGAGATGTTAAAAATCTAGAAAAAAATTTTCTTTTATTGAAAATAGTTTTTTTTCCATACAATATATTCTTAGAGCTTCACCTCTCCCTTCTGTGACAGGATTCCACTCTGCATCCACATCATCTCTGTCTCTCCTTAGAAAACCAACAAGCATCTAAAGAATGATAATAACTTAAGATTTTTAAAAACTCAGTCAGAGACAGCTATCACAAAGCTGCTAAAGCAAATGCATAAGAAATAGAGAAGTCTCAGGAAATCACACACCTGCTCACATAGGAATTCACAAAAACAAAGACAAGGTAAAAAAAATATATATATATCTTGAAATAAAGAACTCCTAAGGATACATTGGGTTCATTTTGTATTGGCTAACTTCTGCTGTGTGAGCTGCCTGTCCTTAAGAAGAGGTCTGTATACACCATGAGAAACCAATGAAGAGAATTAACTTTTGATTTACAAGTGGGTATCTGCTGGGTACAGCTTCTGGCTTAGAGATGGGGGCTTGTTTCCACTTTTCCTGTCTGCACTGGGACCTCATTTGCTGCAGAACTGTACAGGTTCTGTGCATGCGCCCACTGTCTCTGTGAGTCAGTAGGTATTTGGTCACATGGTGTTTGGTAGGCCTTGTTTTCATAGTGTCTTCTTTTCCTTCCACTCCAGCTCTTAACAATTCTCTGCTTCCTTTTGCATAGGATTCCCTGGGTGCTGAGGGGAGGAATTTGATGGAAGCATCAGATTTAGGATTGACTCTCTCCCTCTCCATACATTGGCAGTGGTTCTCTGTATTTGTTCAAATCTATTGTAAGAGGAAGTTTCTCTGATGATGTCTGAAGAAAGCACTGATCTATGAGTGTAGCAGAATGTTGTTAGGAGTCATTACAGATCTATATTTTTTCAGCATTTGATTTTCTCCTTAGTCTCTGACCTATGTGGTCTCAGGTTTTTAGCCCTCCAAGCAGTGTTGGGAATGTGTTCTATCCCATGGATAAAGTCTTGTTCTATCTCATGGAGTAGTTCTTAAGGTCAATCAGCAATTGGTTGATTACTCCAGAAAACTTAGTGCCACTATTTCACTAGTACATATTGTAGGCTCCATTGTAGATCAAAAAGTTTGTGTGAGTACATGTGCCCCCTTCTCCTTTGATAGTGTGCAGAATACTTTCTCTTGTCATAAATACTAGTGAGTAGGCTTGAAGGTAGATACCAACTTAGCTTCTTTGTATTCAATGAATGGTATAGGTGTTGTCTTCAACAATAGAGCCTTACTGTCAGTATATGGAGGGCAACAAATATCCCGCATAATGGACTAGGTTGTCTGGGGGTTCCCACAGGACACCTTTGACAAAATCGAACATTCAAAATGCAAAAATCAACATTCTTTCAGAGATATTGGATAAAAGACACATACCTAAGCACTTCCTGCAGAGTAGCTGGAAACAAAGTTAAATAAAAAACAAACAAGCAAACAAAAAAAACTTTCTATATGTAAACAACAACTGAATAGGAGATAGAGAGAAAGAGAGAGAGAGAGAGAGAGAGAGAGAGAGAGAGAGAGAGAGAGAGAGAGAGAGAGGAACAATACTTTTCATAACCTCAAAAATATATTTGGGTAAGTGAAACAAAACAAATGCAAGACTTTTGTCTTAAATTTTTTCAGATATTGAAAATATTGAAGAACATATCAGAAAATGAAACATCTCTCATGCTCATGGATCAAGTGGACTAATATAGTAAATATCGACATTTTACCAAAAAATTCAGATTCAGTGCAATTTCCATTAACATTCTGTACAAGAGTTTCAATAAGCAACATGGTTGCTCTGATAATAACCAAAGACCTTCTGTGTCCAGTTGTAATGCAGACATGACACACACCGTTAATCCCTCTGGATAGAATACAGACACGCTGTTACTACACACATTTAACTCCAAGGCTCAAGAGGCATTTTTACTAGAGAGTTTTATAGTCATAGGTTAAAGAGAGAGCAAGCTTGGCACAAGTAAAGACAAAATGAGCCATAGATTGAGATGGAACCAGAAGATTGCAACAGAATGCTAGTGTGCGGCCAAGCAGAGCAATGCAGTCAGAAGCTGAGAGAAGCCAGTTAGAATGAGTCACCTTGGAGAGGACTTTGAGGCAGAACAGGTGAGTTGAACCAGCCAGCCGGAGATCCGAAAGAGGCAGAAAGGATTAGTTTATCCAGCAGTATGTCTCTGAAACTGATAACATTCTAGGCCTAGATTAGATTGTACAGAGGCTAGAAGCTTCCAGGACTAGGCTTAGGCTAGCAGATGAAAGCAGTAACCCCTGGCGATGACACATGAATCTGGAAAATAAAAGATAAGTTTGACAAAATTTTGCACAATTCTTTACAGAACTTGAAAGGATAATTTGAAGCTTCATATAGAAATATTTTTAAAAGCATTCTTAATCCAGGCCACTGTAACAAGAGACTGTACACTGAGCTCTAGAAATGATATGGATTTACCTGGGAAGTACCAGATAACACATTATTGAAACTCTGACATTTTTAAGGTTGGATCCCACTTTCAGAGCTACTAGATAATCACTGGTGCCTCACATGGTACAAGTGGACAAGATGACACATTGCTATTTATATGAGTTCTGATATTACTAATATAAACTTCATATTATGGTTTAATAGACATCCAAAAAACACACTTTTATTAGCAAAAATCCAAGTTGGGGGGAAAGCCCTCAAATTGTATTTGATCAGATAAAAATGTGTAATCTACAACATAAATGATTCATGCATAAGATATTGAGATTTTATCAAATAAAAATTACTCTTACTGTTATGGGAAATTAGCAATGATTTTATGCCTATATGTAGCAATTAAAGTATTAGTATATTCCCTAGGGTATTTTTTAACATACTTAATAAAGTACAGGTGCTAAAGAAATGGGATTATTTAGATATAAATGGACATAACCCAGAAAGAATCCATGACAGTAGGAATAAAGAATGACAGAATATGTATTAAGGAAATATATGAAAGTTACAAACAGAAGCTGACAATAATTTGATACTTAGAAGTAACTCATACATTGACATAATTGAAAGATTATTCACTGGTTTAGTTTGCTGATAGATAAGACAAATATAAAAGATTAATTTTTAAAACTATATACATTTTAAAAATTAAATATGCTGATTTGACATATATTCAGAAATTTCCTTGGTAATGTTTCGAAAGGTTTTGTGTGGAAAACATTTTTTTTCAAGAATTTATTTATTAGTTTCCAACAAAGAAATTTAAGACTGAGTTATTTAGGGGTCTAAGCACTATAGAGGTATTGGTATAGCAAATATGGAAGCCTTTGGAGTTAAAAGAAGGTAATTCTTAAACAGAAAGCTCTGATTTTTTTTTTTTTTGGCTCTAGGAATTTTTTTATTAATTTATTCTTGTTACATCTCAATGGTTATCCCATCCCTTGTGTCCTCCCATTCTTCCCTCCCTCCCATTCTCCCCTTATTCCCCTCCCCTATGACTGTTCCTGAAGGGGATTACCTCCCCCTGTATATGCTCATAGGGTATCAAGTTTCTTCTTGGTAACCTGCTGTCCTTCCTCTGAGTGTCACCAGATCTCCCCCTCCAGGGGACATGGTCAAAGGTGAGGCACCAGAGTATGTGAGAAAGTAATATCTGCTCTCCACTCAATTGTGGAGACTGTTCTGACTATTGGCTAGATCTGGGTAGGGGTTTAAAGTTTACCACCTGTATTGTCCTTGAATGGTGCCTTAGTTTGAGCAGGACCCCTGGGCCCAAATCTGCCTACCATAATGTTCTACTTGTAGGTTTCTAGGACCCTCTGGATCCTTCTACTTTGCTATTCTCCCATGCTTCTCTCATCTAGAGTCTCAATGGGATGTCCTCCCCTCCAGCCCAGTTTCCTGGTAAGTGAAGGCTTTCATGAGACATGCCCCTTGGGCTAGTATGAAAATATAAGTGAGTATATACTATTTGAGTCTTTCTGCTTCTGGCTTAACTCACTTATTAAGATCATTTTTAGCTCAATCTATTTGTCCACAAATTTCAGGATTTCCTTGTTTTTAATAGCTGAGTACTATTCCATAGTGTAAATGTATCAGTTTCTTTATCCATTCTTCTACTGAGGGACATTTAGGCTGTTTCCATGTTCTGGCTACTATGAATAAGGCTGCTATGTACAAGGTTGAGCGAATGTTCCTGTTGTATGCTGGAGCATCTTCTGGGTATATTCCAAGGAGTGCAATAGCTGGGTCTTGAGGAAGCCCTATTCCTAGTTTTCTGAGATAGTGCCAGATAGATTTCCAAAGTGGCTGCACTAGACTGCATTCCCACCAGCAATGAAGGCGTGTTCCTCTTTCTCTACATCCTCGCCAGCATGTGGTGTCACTTGAATTTTTTTTTAGCCATTCTGATGGGTGTAAGATGGAATCTCAGCATTGTATTGATTTGCATTTTCCTGATGACTAAGGAGGTTGAGCATTTCTTTAAGTGTTTCTCAGCTCTTTGATATTCCTGTGTTGAGAATTCTCTGTTTACTTCCAAGCCTCATTTCTCAATTGGGTTATTTGGTTTGGTGGTGTTTAATTTCTTGAGTTCTTTATATATTTTGGATATTAGACCTCTGTCAGATGTAGGAATGGTGAAGATCTTTTCCCAGTCTGTAGGCTGTCGCTTCTCTTGACAGTGTCCCCTGCCTTACAGAAGTTTTCAGCCTCATGAAGTCCCATTTATTAATTTTTGACATTAAGGCCTGGGCTGTTGGTGTTCTGTTTAGGAAGTTGTCTCCTGTGCCAATATGTTCCAGGCTCTTCCCCACTTTTTCTTCTATCTGAATTAGTGTCTCTGGTTTTATGTTGAGGTCTTTACTCCACTTGGATTTGAGTTTTGTGCAAGGTGACAAATATGGGTCCAGTTGCATTCTTTTACACATAGACATCCAGATCGACCAGCACCTTTGTTGAAGATGCTATCCTTTTTCCATTGAATGGATTTGGCTTCTTTGTCAAAAATCAAGTGACCAAATGTGTGTGGGTTCATATCTGGGTCTTCGATTCCATTCCACTGATCAACCAGCCTGTTGCTGTGTCAGTACCATGCTGTTTTAATTACTATTGCTTTATACTACAGTTTGAGATCAGGTATGGAGATTCTTCTGGAGCACCTTTTATTGTACAAGATTGTTTTAGCTATCCTGGGTTTTTTGTTTTTCCATATGAATTTCAGAATTGAACTTTCAATGTCTTTAAAAAATTGTGTAGGTATTTTGATAGGGATTGCATTGAATCTGTAGATTGCTTTTGGTAGGATGGCCATTTTTACTATGTTGATTCTCCTAATCCATGAGCAAGGAAGATCATTCCATCCTCACATATCATCTTCAATCTCCTTCTTCAGAGTTTTGAATTTTTTTTCAAACAAGTCCTTCACTTTCTTAGTTAGAGTAACTCCGAAATATTTTATATGGCTTGTGGCTAATGTGAAGGGTGTGGTTTTCCTAATTTCTTCCTCTGCAAGCTTGTCATTTGTGTATAGGAAGGCTACAGAATTTTTTGAGTTAATTTTGTATCCAGCCAATTTGCAGAAGGTGTTTATTAGCTGTAGGAGTTCTCTGGTGGAATTTGGATGGTCACTTATGTATACTATCAATCATCTGCAAATAGGGATAATTTGACTTCCTCCTTTCCCATTTGGATACCCTGGATCTCCTTTTGTTGTCTTATTGCTCTGGCTAGAACTTCGAGGACTATATTGGAGACATATGGAGAGAGTGGGCAATCTTGCCTTGTTCCTGATTTTAGAGGAATTTCCTTAAGTATCTCACCATTTACTTTGATTTTGGCTATTGCCTTGCTGTATATAGCCTTTAGTATGTTGAGCAAAGTGTCTTCTATTCCCAATCTCTCTAAAACTTTAAACATGAATGGGTGTTGGATTTTATCAAATGCTTTCTCTGCATCTAAAGAGATATCATGTGGTTTTTTTTATTTTCAGTTTGTTTATATGGTGGATTACATTGATGGATTTCCATATATTAAACCCTCCCTGCATGTCTGGAATGAAGCTTACTTGGTCATGATGAATGATATCTTTGATGTGTTCTTGTATTTGTTTTGCAAGTATTTTATTTAGTATTTTTGCATCGATGTTCATAAGAGAAATTGGTCTGAAATTCTCTTTCTTTGTTGAGTCTTTGTGAGGTTCAGTTATCAATGAGACTTTGGCCTCATAGAATGAATTTGGTAATATTCCGTCCATTTCTATCTTTTGGAGTAGCTTGAAGAGTATCGGTATTAGCTCGCCCTTGAAGGTCTGGTAGAATTCTGCACTGAAACCATCTGGCCCTGGGCTTTTTTTGGTTGGAAGACTATCAATGATTGCTTCTACTTCTGTAGGGGAAATGGGACTATTTAGCTTGTTTATCTGTTCTTCACTCAACTTTGGCAAGTGAAATTGATCAAGAAAATCATCCATTTCCCTTAGATTTTCAAATTTTGTGGCATATATGCCTTTGAAGTAGGATCTTATGATTCTTTGTATTTCTTCAGTGTCTGTTGTTATGTCTCCCTTTTCATTTCTGATTTTGTTGATTTCAATACTGTCCCTCTGCCTTTTGGTTAGTTTGGCTAATGGCCTGTCTATCTTGTTGATTTTCTCAAAAAACCAGCTCTTGGTTTTGTTGATTCTTTGGACTGTTTTCTTAGTTTCTATTTTGTTAATTTCAGCTCTGAGTTTGATTATTTCCAGACGTCTACTCCTTTTGGGTGTTTCTGCTTCTTTTTAATCTAGGGCTTCCAGTTGTGTCGTTAAGATGCTTATGTGCGATGTTTCCAATTTCTTTTTAAAGGCACTTAGTGCTATGAATTTTCCTCTTAGCAATGCTTTCAATGATTCCCACAAATTTGGGTATGTTTTTCCTTCATTTTCATTGAATTTCAGAAACCCCTTGATTTCTTTCTTTATTTCTTCCCTGACCCAGGTGTCATTTAGCAGAGAGTTGTTTAGTTTCCACATACGTGTAGGCTTTTTGTTATTTCTGTTGTTGTTGAATTGCAGCCTAAGCCCATGGTGATCTGATAGGATACAAAGTATTATTTCAATCCTCATGTATTTGTTGAGGCTTTCTTTGTGAACTACGATGTGATCAATTTTGGAGAAGGTTCCATGGAGTGCTGAGAAGAAGGTATATTCTTTCTTGTTTGGGTGAAAGGTTCTATAGATATCTGTTAGATCCATTTGACCCATGGTGTTGGTTAATGATGTTATGTCTCGGTTTAGTTTCTGTTTCAATGACTTATCCTTCAGTGAGAGTGGGGTGTTGAAGTCTCCCACTATTATTGTGTGGGGATCAATGTGTGGTTTAAGCCTTTTTAGCAAATCATTTACAAATGTGGGTGCCCTTGTATTGGGAGCATAGATGTTCAGAATTGTGATGTCATCTTGGTTGACTTTACCTTTGATGAGTATGAAGTGTCCGTCCTCATCACTTTTGAGTAATTTTGGTTGAAAGTCTATTTTGTTCGATATTAAAATGGCTACGCCTGCTTGCTTCTTTTGACCATTTGCTTGGAATATTTTTTCCCAACCTTTTACCCTGAGGTAATGCCTATCCTTATGGGTGAGATGTGTTTCTTGAATGCAGAAGAATGTTGGATCTTGTTTATGTACCAATTCAGTTAGTCTGTGTCTTTTTATTGGAGAATTGAGACGATTGATGTTGAGAGATATTAATGACCAGTTACTATTGAGAGTCTTAATTTTGATGTTGGTTCCAGTCGAGCGTTTATGTAGTTGTGTTTTTGCCATGGTATAGTTATCTATTTCCTGAGTAGTTTTGGCTGTAGCTTGACCCTTTAGGATGGAATTTTCCTTCTATTCCCTTCTGTAAAGGTGGATTTGTAGATAGGTACTGTTTGAATTTGGTTTTGTCATGGATTATTTTGTTTTCTCCATCAATGGTTATTGGTAGTTTTGCTGGGTAAAGTAGTCTGGCCTGGCATCTGTGGTCTCTTAGGGTTTGCAGGATCTCTGTCCAGGCCCTTCTGGCTTTGATGGTCTCTGCTGAGAAGTCGGGTGTAATTCTGATAGGTTTTCTATTAAATGTTATTTGGCCCTTTTCCCTTGCAGCTTTTAATATTTTTTCTTTGTTCTGTATGTTTTGTGTTTTGATTATTATGTGACAGGCAGTTTTTCTTTTCTGGTCAATTCTATTTGGTGTTCTGTAGGCCTCTTGTATGTTTATAGGCATCTCTTTCTTTAGATTGGGGAAATTATCTTCTATGATTTTGTTGAGAATACTTTCTGGGCCTTGGAGACTGATCTCTTCTCTTTCTTCAATGACTATTATCCTCAGATTTCTTCTTTTCATGGTGTCCTTAATTTCTTGGATGTTTTGTGTCAGGAGTTTTCCAGATTTGGCATTTTCTTTAATGGTTGCTTCAAGATCTGTGATTGTATCTTCTAGACCTGAGATTCGTTCTTCCATCTCTTAGATTCTGTTAGAAAAGCTCGCCTCTGTGTTGCTCACCTTCTTCTCTGAGGTCGCACGTTCTCGTTTTTCTTCTGTCTGTGTGTTTAGTCTTCAGTTCTTGAACTGATTTTTTTATTTCTTTCATCTGATTGTTTGTATATTCCTGAGTTTCTTCCATTGTCTCTTTATAGGTCTTCAGAGCTTGCACCGTTTTATTTATTTCTTTCATCTGGTTGTTTGCATTTTCCTGAAATTTTTCTAGTTCCACTCTATGTGCTTCTTTTATGTCTCTCACCTGTTTGTCTGTGTCCTCCTGTATTTGAGTACGAATTTTATTTGTTTCCTTCATTAGTATCCTCATTACTAAGGATTTGAAGTCATTTTCTTGTATTTCCATTGTATTTGAGTTCTATGGGTTGTTTTGTTAGGGATAGCTGGAAACTGGAGATGCCATTTTGTTTTGGGGTGTTTTGCGTATGCTTTTACGGTGTCCTTTAGATATCTTGCCATCTTTGTTTTTGTTGGGTAGCTTCCAGAGTTGAATGGAGGTAGTCTGATGATAGATTCACTTGTTTTCTCACGATTTCCCTAGGCTGGAAGCTCTGATACTTCACGGGTGTGTATGGCAGGAGGCTAGCCCTGTCGTTTTGGACTTTCACAGCCAGTGATCCTCAGCTCCCCTATGCTGTGGGTCCTGTAATCATTCTGGGTCTCTGAATGAATGTTGCATCAGGCCATGGTATCCACAGCCTTCTGGGTTCCCTATCAAGTCCAGCCAGGGACACTGGGTCTGAACCACACGTGGAGCTCACCTAGATTCTCAGGGCCTGAACCGTCTGCCGAGTTCAGCTAGGGATTCTGGGCCCAAAATGCACACAGGGTCCAGCCAGAATTTTTGGGCTGGGACTGTGCATCCCGCTCCGCTAGGGGCTTTTGGCCCAAAGTGCGTGCTATGGTCAGCTATTGACTCAGGGCCTGAACCATCTGCCTAGCTCAGCCAGGAATTCTGGATTCAAACTGCACACTGTGTCCAACCAGAGTCTTAGAGCTGGGACTGTGCCATAGGCTCCCCTAGTCTTTGGGCCCAATCTGTCTGCCAAGCACAGTTAGGGACCCTGGCCCTAAACTGCACACCGAGCTCCACTCGAGTCTCCAGGGCAGAAATGTGCACTGAGCTCAGTCAGGGACTCTGGAGTCACACTGCACGGCGAATTCAGCCCAGGACTCCAGGCCTATAGTGCATGGTTAGTCCAGCCAGAGTCTTGGAGCCACCGAGCCTGTGCACACAGCTCAACTAGAAATCTCTGGGCCCAATCTGCCCAGCAAGTCCAGCTAGGGCCTCTGGGCTGAGAACCACGGCTGTGCTAAGCTGGTGCCTAGGGTAAAACTGAGGGATCTGCCCCGCCTGTTTCACAGCCATAGAACTGCGGCTGTGCTGAGCTGGTGCCTAGGATGAAACTGAGCACTCCACCCAGCCTGTGTCACATCCAGCGGACTGTGGCTGTGCTGAGCAGGTGCCCAGGGTGAAACTGAGAGATCCGCTCAGCCTGTGTCACAGCCATCGAACTGCGGCTGCACTGAGCTGGTGCCTAGGGTGAAACTGAGCGATCCGCCCATCCTGCATCACAGCCAGCGAAATGCGGCTGTGTTGAGCTAGTTCCTGGGGCAGAATTGCTTGCTGCCTCAGCCTGGGGCAGAATTGCTTGCTGCGCTGAGTCAGCATCTCCACAGCACTACGCACTGACCTGACCCCAGGACTCTGTGGCTGAACTGTCCGCCGAGTACAGTTTGGGTCACAAGGCACCACTCGACCCAAATCCTGTCCAGTGTCCCCTCTCCCGCAGCAACTCCCCCCGGCCACCACACTAATCACCTCCACCGGAAGGCTCAGAGCTGCAAACCTCAGCCACTACCGCTGCTGCCGCTGGTGCCTCCGCTGCTACTGCCTCCGCTGCTGCTGCTGTTGCCTCCTCCGCTTCCGCTCCGAGAAAATCTGCGCTTCTCCCGTGTGCAGGGGCATGCAGGTCCTCCGCACCCTGGTCCCTCTGAACCGTGGAGCACTCTGCTGCTGTGGTGTTGGGACCTTGGTGTTCCTGGCTCAGAGATCTATGCAATTCCCTGAATTGTTCACTGGAGCTTCCAAACACAGTCCACACTGCTCACTGCCATCTTGGATCCTCCCCTCAGATTTTTTTATGATCACTCCTATACATTGTTTTCTTCTGACCCCACACGAGTAGGAATAAGGGTTCTGAAAGGTGAGATGTTGGGGGAGATAACCTGAGACAAGAAATAAACAAGACAAAAGCAATAGTTGGACTGATGACTAATGCCAAGCAAGTCTATGAGGACTTTACAGCATTATATACATTATTTGCTGGGATAAAAATGAACAAGATAAGTAGAGATCTATGTCAGACAGTGCTGTCAAAGAGATACCTTTTGTCAGCAGGGTACCTCTATTACCACTGCCTAAGAACTGGTAAACAAAGCCCAACAGGAATGGTCATGTCCTCAGACATAACAACTCAGGCTCCTACTAGACTTTAACCCCAGCCTCCCACTGGTTGTGAAAGGCTTGGGTTAGTCTGCCTCTCCATACTCTACCTTTAAATTATCAATAGTAAGTGTTTAATGTTATCTAACTATGTGGGATCAGAAGGGAAGAATGGATTGTTTCCAATATTACAATAATAAAACCACTTTTTTTCAAGGCTTATTTTAGATGAGTTGTAGGTAGTAGTTATTGGTAGTCTGGAACCTACTAGGTAGGCTAGACTTCACTTCCTTCAAACACTCCTGTTTCAGTCACTGGAATGCAAAGTTTATAGATGTGTATTGTTATGCCCAAATGTCAGTTTGGTTTTTTTAATATGGACTCACAACTTATGTTTAGAAGGCATAGGCAGGATTAAAATAGAATTGGTTTCTTGAGTAATACATAAAATAAGTGAATACAGTTTATTAGTTACTTTATGTTTTTATGGTAAAGAACCATGAGACAGACAAATTATAGAAGGTTTATTTGAGCTAATGCTTGCACAAGAGTGTGCTTTCTTGGTAGTGATGCATGCCAGAGAGTAGCAAGCATAGCTGCAGAAGCAGGATGCCAAGAACTCACATCTCTTACCATAAGCATGAGCCAGAGAGAACAAACTAGACATAACTAAGGCATTCAATTCCAAAGTCTACTCCAGTGTCAGACTTCCTCTAGTAAAGCCACACCTAAAGCTGTGTGAAAAATGTTCCAAGGTTGGTATTTTAGGAACAAGTGTCCCAATACTTGGGACCAGGGGTAATATGTACTTAGCCACCACATGTGAAACTTATAATGGGCAACTTATTTTACAAAAATTGTGTCAAATTAGAAGTCTATCATTATGCTACTGAAAAATAAAGTATCTAAGATCACAATGTCTTGATGTAACTATTTAATATTGCTTATAAGACATTAGAAATTTATGTCTCTGATCTTCCTGATAGCAGCTGTGGTAGTTATACTACATAGCCCATACTAAGATTGTTTCTTCATCAATTTATCATGTGGATGTCTATTATGGGGCACTCTGTGTTCACTGAATCTTGTATTCTCTTTCTTCTTTGTAATTCCATATGGTGCCTTCTACATTGTTTTTACTGCATGTCCCTCACTATACTACACAGTGGTTTGAAACACATGCGTATTAGCTGAAATACATGTCAGTTCATTACATTATTTCTTGGATATTGTGCTTAAACTTCTGTGACCATTGGAATTCAATTTAATATTTACAAACTAGTTGAGTTCTTATAGGGATATATTTGGAGAGAAAAAATGGGTAACAAGATAATCAATAGCATGTGCAATAATTTTAAGAAACATTGATATGGGAGTCCATGATACCAATCATATTTTGTCTTTACCCCTTGAGACATTCCTCTACTTACCCATGTTAGCAGGCACTATGGTGTCAGTCATTATGGTTTTGGTTATTTTTTACTGGTAATGGTGTTAGACAACTGTTCATGTATCTGTTGTCCATTTTCCTGTCTTATTTGGAAAAGTATATGTTCTGGTGCTTTGTACAATTCTAAAGTTTTGCCAAAATGCATTGATGAAAATGATTGTGTAAAAGTGAAGAGAACATTTTAAGGAGGCATTATGCTTCTAGATTTCAAGTTATATTTGATTACTGTAATGATCATAACATGGATCAATGAAACAGAAGAAAAACACGAACTGCAAGCCCAGATGTGATGATATAAATTTCAAAAAGATTTTGAACATAAAAGAAGAAAATGTTATCATTAAATAAATGATTTTAAGAGAACTGTGTGTTTACATTCAAAATAATAAAAACCTTTTATATATAAGCAAAGTCAAATCACATTGCACCAAAGATGTTAGCCTACATCAATGAGTGATAGGTATAATAGAAGTGGTGAACGCATCTCACTTGTGTAGTGAGTTTTGCATGTAACACCCATAACCAGAGATCAACAACAAAATATACAACCCTCTCTCTGAAACTTCATAAAATTGTAAGACTTCTGCCAGTAGAGGTGACAAATGAAGTTTAAAAGCCATAATATCAGTGCAAAATTTCTCTGAAACTAATGGTTTATTTTGTCTATTTATAAAACTCTTGCAAACAGACTCATAAGTCAAATAAAACTGAACTCGAAGACAAGAAGCAATGGCCACAAAGAGGTCTGCAGAAAATATTTGCAAACCATCAAGATAAAGAATTAAATTCCTAGGATTTACATTTTTTACACAGAGGCTAATTTCTCAAAAACTATCTCTGAGAGAGTTGTGATAGTTATTATTATCAACTTGACAGAATTTATAATCACCCAGGGAAAAGGTTCAGGACATGACCGTGAGGGATTCTATAAATTAGGTGAAATGAGCTTAGAGCATCTTGCTAGAGGTAGAGATGATAGATAGATAGATAGATAGATAGATAGATAGATAGATAGAACACAAAAGACCTATGTATTGATCTTTGCTTGTTGACTAAAAAGAACCGAACCAGTTGCTTCAAGTCCCTGCCACCATGACCTTCAATAATGATCATCTGTGCTGATAAATTCCAAGCCCAAATAAATCCTTCCTCCCTTAAGTTAAATTCTTGCTAGATATTTTGTTACAGCAATAATGTGAGTAACTAATAAAAGTATTTTAGCAGAAAGGACTAATTGATAGGAACATAATATGTAGTTCATTATATAAAATTTCAGAAGCATTGAGTTTAATGTTTCTGAATGATATGTGTGCAGCTAATATGAAGGGCAAAACCATCACAGAGGAAAGCTTAGTTGACTGTGTGAGACCTTTCATTTCCACAGTGGTGTTAGTGCTACATATATAGGGTGATATCTAAAATCCTGACACTAGGCATCAGTAGAGATAGGTGATAGAAATATAGATTCCCCCCATTATGAAGATTCACATTGAATAGCCTATAGTCTTAGCTGTGCTTCTGTCTTCTCATTTTCCTGTGAACAATTCACACTACAGGATTTAGACAACTGCAATTTAACAAACTTCTTTGTGGAGAAAAAAAGAATGACTATCAGTTGATGGGGTGATAAACACATATGCAGGCTTATGTTGATGGAGCAGATCTACTACTTCCCTTGGCTTACCTCCTAGTTTCCTGGGATTTCACTGTTATTCTTCATTACTTAAATTTTCACTAAATCAAAACAAAATTTCATGTCTTTTTAATCAAACATTAAAGGTAAATTATTATTTATTTTAAGCAAGAAATTTTACTTTAAAATGAACAGGATAAAATACCTCTATTTCTTTTAAGAAGTGACAATTCTTAGCAGTGCTAACATAGTCAGTGTAATAACAGATTTACATATGTATAAGAAACCATTATTTTACTAAAGTTATTTAAATAATAGCAACATTCTTGTTCTCTGACAACACAGCTTCCCAAAGTGGTACTGAAAACATTTCAAGTATTAAATAAAAAGTTAGCCTCTGGTCTAGTGTGGATTTCTAGATGCTCTTGTCTGGACTGACAGGATGTACAACATCATCCAGATGGAATTCTGCTGAGAGATCACTAAGAATAATTCAAAGCATTGTTCCCTTTCTTATTACAGTACCATATCTGTGGCCATAACCATATCCAAATAATCTTAATGCCTTACTCAAACTGTAGAACAAAACATTTAAAAAACACCTGAGTGCCTAGTAATATCAAGTGTTGTATCAAAGATGCAAGTATCTAACCAAGATAACACTGGAACCTTTCAGTTCCCAGAAGTGCCTCTCATCCATGATGAATCAATTTAGAAGCGTACGATGGTAAGTACTAATATATGCATCCAACTCATTCTATTTACATATTTTCCAGCTTTGCTAACAGATGATCAAGGGTAAATATCATAGTGAATTTTTTTGCTTCTTCTCCAGAAAAAAAAAAAAAAAAGACATACATATAAATTTCTAAGCTAAAAGTGAAAATGTCACTGTGCATTTGCAGAAGCTAAATATACCTCCTTCAAAATGTTGCCTCATTATACCCTCAGCTCTTTAAGCAGAACGTACTGATTTGAGTTTTATTTCCATTAGAAAATGCTCTAGACATAGTGACTGAGTAAGCATCAAGTCAAACATAGCATCAAATGGGTCACTAGATTCAAAGCACCTTAACCATCCACAACATTCCCAGCAGTGCTTTCACACTTGAATTTCCTGCCGTTACCATAGTATTTATTACAATCTCCTTCAGCACTGGCCTGTTATGGATGAGATGTGTTTAGTTGTTGAATACACACCGACTGAATTTTCCTGAGAATATAAAATTTGCTTTGATACTCACCCTTTTATGAAGTTAATTTTAGAGATTTCAGCTGGTAGCAGATTTGAGTATTGATGACAACTGAAATAGCAGAAAGACTGCCACTGTAAAACTACTGAGTTCCATCTGTTACTTGTGTAGATTACAACAACATCCATTGGCTTTAGCCCTGTTCTACATCTAATTATTTATTAGCATTCTATAGTTTAGTCTAATAATAATAATGTCACCATGAATACATACTGTATGGGTTTTTTTTTTTTTTACCATACTTGTGTGTATGTGTGTGTTTGTAAACCACACAAAGTTTTTCAAGCAAGGCTGATGACTAAGTGGTATTTCATTTCTTCACAAAGGATTATGAAATAATGGAGGACAGGGTAAATACTGACAACCCTCCTATCTCTGTATGTACAAGCATTAAGAACAGTCACCATTTTAATTTTCTTATATTGCTATGCAATGAATACCTTTATCTATGCCAGTAGCCTTATTATCAACAGTGAAGTGACTTTTCTTGTTTTTCAGTTTTCTGGGAATACTTTTCCATGTAAGATAATGAAACCTGTACTAGGTACTTTTCTGCTACTGTGATGAAATATCAGGAACAAAAATGGCTTTTGAATTCAGATTTATTTTTGACTAGCAGTTCTACAGGAAGAGTCCATAATGATTGGAGAGGAACACAAGCAGAAAGCAACAATGGAAAGGTATGCATTCATTGTCCACAGAGTTTATTATGTTGAGTTGTATTCTATCCATCCAATTCTCCATAATATCAATGAAGCAATGTTGGATTTGTCGATGGATTTTTCTGCAGCTGTTCAAATTAATGAATCACATGATTTGTAGTTTTGGTGAATTATATGTATCGTCTTACTTTTGCTGATTGATTTATCCTTGAAGTACTAGGATGACGTCAGCTTTACTGAGATGTATGATTTTAAAAATGTGACCTTGAATGTTTTTTTCAAAGTATCTTATTCATAATGTTTACAGCTATGTTTATCAAGAGCAATTTGTAATTTGGTTTTAGTGGTTGTTTCTTATCAAGTTTAAATATCAAAGTAATGCTAGTTTTAAGAAAATGGGAGCATTCATTCGTTTTCTATTTCATGGAATTATGTTGGTATCACTAGTGTTAGTTCTTCTTCGAATGACTGATAAAACTCTTCAGTAAACCCATTTGCTCCTGTGAAAACTTAATTGGCATATTTTAATTACTTTCTCAGTCTTATTGCTGGTCATATATTTGCTTAAATTGTTTATCTCATTTTATTTCAAGTTTTGAAGCTTATAGACATCTAGCAATGGATCCATTCCTTTTACATTTTCAAATTTAGTGGAATATAGGCCTTTAAATTTTGTCCTGATGATTTTCTGAATCTCCTTAGTATGTTACAGTTTCTTCATTTTATCTCTAATTTCATTAATTTGGGTTTTCTCTTTTAGAGTAATTTGACTAGGCTCTTGTCAGTCTGACTTGTCACTTCAAAAATCAATTACTCAATTGATGAAGTCTATTCTTTTATTCTTTATTATATTGTTTTCTTCTCTTTTCTTAATTATTCCTCTCATCTACTTGTGTTGGATTTGTTTTGTTCTTACTTTTCGGATGCTTTATACTGCATTACCAACATTTCATTTTTAACAACCTTTTCACGTTTAATAGCCTTTTATTAACACTTTTGGAATTTTACATTGTATAGTGTGATCTAATTCACCATCAGTTTTCTGTTGGTTCATGTCTACTTCCATACAACAACACACCCATTCCTTCTTTATATTACATAAAACCCATAAATTTCAATTTGTGCAAACCAGATACTCCTGAGTGTGGGGGTCTTCCTCTGGAGTATGATTGACAAACCATTAAAAAATTTTAATTACCCTTCTCTCAGAAGCTATTCAACCTGCTTGTCAATAGGTCCTCAGACAGAGGTGGGACACCATGCCCATCTCTTAATTGCCAGAATTTTGTGTGGCTTAAACTTGAATTAAGTATCTAGAGATATAAAACCGTATTTTTATCTAAGCATTCCAAATTTAGGTGAGGAAACAATAGTAACCTCATATTTGTCTGAAAGCAATTTTCATAGTCTGTTTTGTCTTTACATTGTCAATGGAGAGAGGTTGTGTTTACATTGTTTTGTATTTTTCTTTAAGACATGATCCTTGGAAAATAGAGATAGTATTAACATTAGAGCCAATTTAAGAAAAAATTAATGTAAAAAAAAAAAACTCCTTTGGGGAAATTTCTAGACAGCTGATAACCGTGTGTGGCTGTTTTGGTTGCCATTTCCTGTGTCATATGGTGGTGTTTCTTTCTGTCATTTCCTTAATATGGCTGGATATGATTAGCTGAGACTGACATTCAGGTTGATGAATTTGGCGTTACTATCATTCACAATAAATCACATCTGTAGCATTGAATAAAAACAAAAGACTGGTTATAAGTAATTTCTCTAAACTAACTTAATCAGGAATCTCTACATTGTTTTTCTTTGTATATGTGTTTAAAGAATTTTCTGTTTCTGAGTCTGGCATATATATTTATAATATATGTTTAATATGTAAACCATTTATTGCTTCTCTATGGCAAACTTGACAGACATTAGATTTTTCAGCCTCCACAATCCTTATCCTTAGATCCTTTCTATGGATACACCCACACACACATACAGTCACTTACACACCTCTATCATAAACACAAAAACTGCCATATGTTATGTACTGTTTCAATAGACAGTGAACTTCATGAGAAGAAGTTCATAAGAACAATGGAGCTGATAAATTCCTGTGACTTAATCAATATTCTAGATATGGGAACACCATGAAACAACACTTATATGTTTCTGCAGATACCAATATTAAGCCATCTGTTATTGCAGATACAGAAACTTAAAAATATATGAGTATATTGCAGATTTATGGACTTATACATGATTACTATCATCATTAGTATGAAGACTAGACTTAATACAAAAAATATTGGCTGAGGAGTTGTTTTTGTAAGAGTGATTGTTAATAAATATGAGTATATGTGTTTGAGTCTCTAATACCAATGAAAAAGGGCAAGCATGTCTGGGCAATCCTTTAACCCCAGGATTGAGTGCATGTGGTTAGTGTAATACACTAATAATATTACATAATCAATATATGAACAAAATGGGTTTATTTGGAATCAGAAAAAAATGATAAAATATATTTTTAAGATTATATATGTAATTTGAAATTGATAATAAGGTAATACAATAAGTGACATAAACTATAAGACTGATGAAAAGATTTTGAAAATAAAGATCTTTGAAAACTATTGTACCCTTTTTGTATTGAAACCATGAATTATATAATGCCTCTTAAAAGTAGAACTGTTTACAAAATTCTAAAGTAAGTATTTTAGAAGATAGGAAATATAACAAATTGGGAAAGCATTCGCAACTTAAAACATAAAAAAATGATTTATAAATGAAGAAGGAAATAGATCAATAATGCATTTTAATTGTCAGTTTTCACATTGATTCACAGCAAGACATACAAAAGTCAGCATCACCAGTTCTTATCTGTCACATCAACTGTCACAGCATGAAACAACGCTTCATGTTTGGAAAAACAAACCTTAGTGAAATCTCTTAACACTAAGAATACTCTGACACTTTCTTCTTGTGATCATCACAGAAAATATATTCAACACATACAACAACATGAAAAAATTGGCTCCAAACACGCAAATTAGTTTCAGATTCAGACCCATGTTCTCAGTAATGCAACAGTTGCAAGCATGTTGGTAAAAACAAGAAGAATATAAATTCTTTTTACTGACAAGAAAACCTCATTCCTTATTTGAAAATTCATAATGATTTGTTGCAACTTATTTTATACAGTATTCTAGTTAATTGTACAAAAGTAAATAACTGAAATATAAGTTATTCTATGATGTATGAAGTATAAAAATAATGAAAAATGCACATGGATAGGAGTAAGGTGGCAGAAAGGAGAGAAAAGGATTTACATTATCTTTATTCTATGAGGTACTTTATGCATATATTCAAGAAAGCATGCTATCATGTTTCAGATACATTCCCAAAAGAAAGGGCAAAGGGAAAAATAATAGACATACATAATAAGATCTACAAACACCAGGGGTTTCCTTGGAGGATTTACATAGCCATGGATGAAAAATATGAAGAGAAGGAAGATTAGGTCTGTAGGGGGAAGGTTTTAATTAATTCATAGGTTCATCAGTTTCAAAATCAAGTTTCTATCTATATTACTTAAATTTGTTGTTTAGAAAATTGGTTAAAATAATAGTAAGAAAGTCACTTTTGAATTTCACATGACAACATTTTGAGATGTTGACACTGACGGTTGCATGTCCTGTTTAATGATATTCTTTCCTAATCTAAATAATACAGGAATCAATCTTTTGTATTGCTATTCATGAGTGTTCTGCTCTCCCTTGCTTATTGTTTCACACTCTTAATTTGCATTGACAAGAATCAGAAAGTTTTCTCAGTGACACATTATGCACCTGACAAAACCCAGCTGAGAAGTTTGCACTTTCATTTTAATGAGTGGCTTCTCACTTCCCATAGACTATCCAAGAAGCATAAAATAGGGAATTAGAAGCAACACAAGATGCACAACAGTCTTTGAATTTGGTTATGGACTTCTTTGTGGGATAAAATAATTACTAGGGAATGTGATAACACACACAAAAATAAAAGTATGTACTATGTGTAGGTTACTTGGCACACAAAAAATTCCAGTGTTACAGACATCTGTATGCAAATGATTGTTTTATTGAGTTGCTTATGGAGTTTATAAAATGTTTAAATATTAATATATATTCTCTTAGCACACAACCCCCATCAAAGCTAATTTTGATATCTAAATATTTTTGAATGGATAATCTTACACTGAAGCAGGAAACATGGTAGACTTATCAAGGGCCATTTGCTTTTGGTTTGGTTTTCTTTTTTCTTTTTCTTTCTTTCTTTCTTTTTTTTTCAAGACAGAGTTTCTAAGTCTAGCCTTGACTGTCCTGGACTCACTTTTGTAGACTAGCCTGAATTAGAAGAGACAGAGATACTTGGGGTATGAGGCTAAGATGGATTCTGATCAAGGTCCACTTTATTAAAAAGTGCGTACAGTATGGTTTATACAGCAATGACAGGAAGCCACAAGCTCTATTACAATCTCACTTCCTCTAGACCCCAGGCAATAATATAATCCTCCTTAATCCTCTGGGTAGTTCCCAGTAAGAACTTCCTTATTCCTCTGGGTAGTTCCCTGTAAGAACTTCCTTAATACTCTGGGTAGTTCCCTATAAGAACTTCCTTATTTCTTTTCAAAGATAAACCGAAGATAGCCTGAGCACAAGACCTCCTTCAGCAAAGGTCAACAACTTGAAGTTTATAGCATGCAGCCTGAGCACAGGAGTTTTAACATGGCTGAATTTAGCATGGCTCCCCACAGTAGACCAGGTTGGCCTTGAACTCACAGAGATCTTCCTGCCTCTGCCTCCCCGAGTGCTGAGATTACAGGTATGCACAACCACCACACGGCTTCCAGTCACTAGAGGTGGTGTGTCTCCTGGCCAGGTGGGCCTGGGTTCTGTAAGAAAACATATCGACTAAGTAATAGGAAACATGTCAATGAGCAATGTTCTTTCATTATCTCTGTTTTAATCTCTGCCTTTATACTCCTACCTCGATTCCCTGTTCTGATTTCCCTTGAGCCATGTATGTTTTGTTAGTGTATTTTACCACAGCAATAGAAAGGAAAGAAGAATAGAAATGATCTATTCATTAGGCAGATATTACACAATTTTGTCTTTTTGAATCTGGGTTACTTATCTTTGTATTTTTTCACATCCGTGTGTATTTATTTGTCTTTGTTAACTTTCTTATTGATTGATTGGTTGAGTTTTTGCTCTAGTGATGCTATAGAGCAAATAGAGGCTCAGTAGGGTACACTGCCCCTCATCTATGAGCAGCTGGATAATTTTTATCATCTACGAACGAATCTCTACTTACTGGAGGCCTCTTAGGCAGCTGTTAGTTATTGTCAACATAAAATGATCCTGTCCCATGACTTGGGGTGTCTTGTCAGTCTTCTTGTCCTTCCCTGTCCCCTCAACACCTGCTGCTGGTGCGTGTTTCTCTGGTGGAAAAGGGTGAAGGAAAGACTGGAACTGAACCAGAAAGCAACAAGTGCCTGGCCTGACTTTGATGGGGCTGTGGCTGCTTCGTAAGTGTCGGTAACAGAGGCTTACTTGGAGCTCCCAAACTGAGAGGCAAAGGCAGGAACCTGGTTTGGTCTGGGTTGATACTTGCTCCTGCAGGCGGCCACTGTGGTGGACACAGCAGCACTAGAAAGATGGCAGCAGCAATTCGCTGACCAGCAGAAGCTCGAAGCAGCAGGGTGGTGGCTGCCTGCTTGGTAGCTGAGGGGATGTCCCGAAGCAGGAGAAGGTCTTCAGGCTGGCGGAGAGTTCCTTCCCTCCCCAGAATAAGTGAAAAACCTCAGTAGATCATGCTGAAATAGACAATGCTGCCCTATCTTTATTTTGAGTGAAACAGGGAATTATAAACCATGGCGGCGAGAGGGGTTTTAAGGGTGAATGGTTTTGATTTGCTGGGACTAGGGGAGCCAGGGATACTTAATATATATGTAACAAAACAGCACCATCATGAGAGGGGAAAGCAGTACTTAGTTATCCTATGGGTGCGGGAGAATCTCCAGGTACAGTTAAAGTTCTTTGGTTGAAAATCAAGACATTTTATTAGCACAGGATGGATATTATCTCCAGGAATCCCCAGGTGCTTGCTGAACAAGTTTCTTATCAGTAAAGAGTCATGCCTGTGATCTTCCCTGAGGGTTATGTGACTCTCTTAGAGGTTCTGATTTCCCCAGTTGAGGCCAGAGGGAAGCCTGTTGAGAAAAGTAGTCAAACTCAGAGGCTATCTGAAACTCCAGACTTCTACCTTCATCGCAGGGCTCCACAGCTGGTCACTGTAGCTCAGAGTCCTCATAGGGCTTAGAACTTTTGACTGATTTTATCTTTTGGCAGATTTCATAGGACCTTTGGAAACCCACTGAAGTATGAGTTGGAGATTCAACTCAGAAGATATTGCGCAGAGAAAGCAAAAGAAGACTTTAAAGCCTTTTGGATATATGTTTTGTAAATAAAGATATGTAACCTTTTAGATATGGTAAGTTTTATAGAGAAAGAGATGTCTGAGCATTATTTCGTTCAAATTTTACCATGACATTTTTTTTTTCAGTGAAAAGGTAAACAGAGATTCAACATGTATTTATTAAATTGGCCAAAAATATATCAAATATGTACTCATTGCTTACTGCAAAGCAGATGGCATGGTGCTTGGAAGTATATAACAGTAAACTAAGCTTGAGGTCTTCATTGCTGGGCTTTCTGGGCCCCTGTCTGAAGCTTAATTAAGACATGGAGACAGTTAAATCTGTTGGCTCTTTGCTGGGCCAGTCTC
Source organism: Acomys minous (assembly GCF_964271855.1). Classification (NCBI taxonomy): domain Eukaryota; kingdom Metazoa; phylum Chordata; class Mammalia; order Rodentia; family Muridae; genus Acomys; species Acomys minous. Next base: position 50,597,178 of record NC_140494.1, read on the forward strand.
TCAGCTAGCTACTAATTTAACCTGACTTCTGCAGTCCTCAGTCTCTCCATGTGGTTCTTACTGCCTACTTCCCTCCCCCATTGTCGCGAGCAGAGAGTTTACACTCAGGATCCGGAACAAAGGAGGCGGGCCAAGTGCAAGTGATACGTTTTAGCAAGAGAGATTTATTAGCAATACAAAAACAACTACAGCAAAAGGAGGCGGCTACGGCTCCAAGGCCGAGCCACCAATACCATTCCATCACATTCTTAAAACTATCTTAATTCTAATAGGGGTAGCATTTAGTATCTTATAATATCAATGTTCTAGGAGTTTATGCCATTAGGGTATACGACCTGATACCCCCATGTTCCGTCGAACAGGTTCGCTGCTGCGACTCGATTCAGTTCTCGTGTTAGATTATTCGTCGAGCGTTCAGGATGTCTCGTGTTGTCGTCTGACAGCGTGTCTGTCTGCTCCGTCCGGGAAGAGCGCCTCGCCGTCTGACAGCGTTTCAGGCAGTCATGGTGACGGCGAGGCAACTGGCTGCTTCTTCTCAGGGTTTTTATACTTAACTTAGCCTTATCATTTCTAATTCACACATTTCTGTTAATCTAGCTTTCTACGTCACTCTTATCACCAACTTGCAGTCGTGGCTGCTCTTAGGTCAAAATTTACTAGTAAGGTTTTATCTATCACTCACACACATGGTCACACGTCAGCTTTTGGACTGTCAGCTGCTTTCTACACTGGGCTTTGAATCAAGCCCTTACATGTTTATGACACCCATAGAGTCTCTCTCTGAATCCTCTCCATGTGCCAGCATCTCCTGGGGTCTCCATATGCCCCAAAAGTCCCACCTTCTTGGGAGGTGTACTTCCTGCCCCAGCTCCAGCTGCCAGGTCTTTATTATGCTAAAAACCACATTCCTCACTCAACTAGTATACAAGGGAAGGTCACCTTCCCCAAGGCAACTTGTCTTACTTTTAAATGCAGGTGAGTATATGACATTTACCTGTCCTGCCAGCTGGGCATTGCTGGCTTAATTAACAATTAAGAACACACTTTTTCGGTCACAAAATACATTATTTGTGGGTCACCCTACCAGGTCTTCTATTTGAAGTGTTGTACCTACCTAATGATGCATTATAGATCAAGTTTCATTATAAGAAATGTTTGTTGAATGCCATAAGAATCTATCTATTGAGAGTTCAATGCTAAAGCAACTTTTGCTGGGGTATAGTAGTGAAGGAAACAAGAAGTAAATTTGCAATAAGATTTGAATAATAATATTAAACTGAGGAAGTTTTTTTTAAGAAAAGGAAGTAAATATGAAAAAAAAATTTTTAAATGTTGTCTTATCTCATGAACAGATAGACAGAGGGGAAAATAAAATAGTAAGTGTAGAATAAAACAAGTTTTCGTACCTTGGCCTTAGACTAAATTTTGAAACCCAGTGTAACCTTTCGATGAACAATATTGCATATATTCATGAATATATATTATGCTTAGCAAATATTGACAACTTTGAACATGTATAGTAAGTCCTCCTTACCCATAATCAAGTTATTTCATATGAACTTGAAAGGAAAATATGAATTTACCAAAAAATAGTGTTTTCATGTTCAATCAAAAAGCATCAAGATTTGATGGAATGACAGGTAAAGAAGTGAGGGTTATTAGTAAAAAGAGTTCAGTGAATGGAACTACTCAAAATGTTTATGTATTTAAACATAAAGTTAATAACTTACTCAATAGCTTATTCAGGATTCATAATTAACAATAATTATCTATGACTTTTTAAAATTTAAGTGAGCATTGTTTCTGTACTTGTATGTAGAATGGCCATTTTCTTCTCTATATAACACTATTTTATACTCTCATATCAGACAACCGACTTCGCCAGACATAGTGACATACAATTACTTCTACTTTCAATGATGGCATGATTATAACTTGAAGTGGTCTACTCAGGATTAAATATTTAGAGGAATAAGCCTATTTGACCTTTTGAGTGACAATTTAATAGAAAGGATTTTCAAGTTTATTTAACTGAAAGCACTCATCTACAAAATGAGCAAAGGAAATCACTCAAGACTAGATCATCTCCATTAGATTCTTACAGTGTTAGCATATGTTTACATTGGAATTTTCATGAGCAAATTCACTCAATATGAGTAGGAGATTCAACTCAAAAGATGGCACAGAGGACACAAAAAAGGCTTTGAACCCTTTGGGATATGCAAAGTTTTATAAAGAAAGATATGAGGAATAAATTGTTTTGTAAAGATATGAGGAATAAAAGGTAGAATATACCTTCTGTTAGGTTATAAATTGAATCCAATAGCCCACTCCTAGGTTGCCTTACAACCAGATGTCATCACTTGCAGCTGCCAGGGGTGTGCCAGATGCACCTCACCTCCCTATTTGCATTTTCTCTGCCTAAGTTATTATCTCTTTCCTTCCCTGTGTCTGGGGACCTTCCCTTGCCCCCTCTCTCCCCCACTGTCTCTGGATCTCTGTCTCTATTTACCCTCTTGGCCCACTCAGGCCCTTACTTTCCTTCTCCCAAAAAAATATAAATCTCATCATATCAGATCTCTTGTCTTTAAATTTTCTTTGACAAATAATATAATCCCTTACATTTCTAGCTACTCTCATATATTTTCAATACATGGACATAAAAGAGGAACATTCTTTGTCAAGCTATAACATGAGTAGCTTCTGGCCTAGTTGGTAAGAGACTTTACCCCCTTCTGAAACCTTATGAACTAGCACTCCACTATCTGCATACTCTTTGCATGATAGTCTTCCAGATTCCTGCTAAAAATGTCCATCAATTCCTGTTCACATCATTCAACTACTTCTCTAAAGAACTGACTTCCACATTCCTCCAGAAACAATAAGACTATGATCAAGTCCTAACAACAAACATATCCCTTGATATTAAAGTCTACATTATTTGCTGGTCTATAGGTATAATAAAATACCAACACTGAATATATTAAAAGATCAGTTCATTTTAACTTAACAGTTCAAGAAGTAATATCTGGATTAGCACAGGTCATCAGAACAGGCAGATTCATGGAGAAGGAAGTTTAAGGAGTCCAATCTCTTTCCTCAGGAAACAAAGAAATAATAAAGTGGAAGTGGACCAAAAGAATAAAGCTTCAAAGCTTGTCTCCATTGATAATTCTTCCAAGGAATCTGTTGCCTTATGGTCTCTGAAGTCACTTATGTATAAATGGTACACATAGAAATACTAGAACATAATTGAAAATAAATAATTATTTAAAATATTTCAGTTTAGACTGGGAAGTGGTTCTCAAGGTTTAACCCTTAGCTGGGAAGCTATTGGCTGTTGGTGACTGCTGAAGGCTGGAGAATTGCATTACTTCAGGTACATAACCACTGGTTCTTTATGACTCAGTGACTTTCAGGTTCATGAGCATAAAGATAGCACCATCTGAATTTAGAGTGTTAAAAATAATAAAGAAATAGATAAATAAAATTTTAAAGAGGAGGTGAACTTGGGAGTTTTATGAAACAGTACTATTACATAGACTATTAGAATTTGAGGATGTGTTAAGTAGATAGACACAAAATTAAACCCAATAGCTAATTTGTGCATATTGACTCTTAACAAGAAAATTCTTCCATTTATTATTATTTCTTATCACTGTGAGAAGCACACATAGAATGAATACCAAACAAAGGAATGAGGTATGTCAAATGAGTGCTAGAATATTGTCAATTATTTAATTATGATAAAAACCCCGGAAAACATATGCATGTCATGATATGGTTGAATAATAACATTTGGGAATTACTCTCAATAAGGAGATAGTATAATAAGAAACAGACTAGATAGCATAGAAACATAAAAGAGAATTTTAATTCTTTCATAGGAAAAATATCATATCCCACTACTAAATACTCAAGGCCCTGAAAAGAAAATAATGACATGTGAGGGAAAAATAAAGGAAGAAAGCCATTCCGTTCCTTTTCTATTCTTATTCATAAAGAAGGACTTTTTTTTTTTTTTTCTGGCTCTTGATCTTATAGAGTAGGAAGAACTAGCATCAGTCAAGGAACTTTCTGATGTGTTATCACATGGCAGAAACCTGAAACGAAGACTGGCAAGACAAATTTTATAACAAATCTATTCTCAAAATCAGTATCCTACTGCAGTGATTATTACATTAATCAATTCACGTAGCAAAGCATTTATGACTTCATGTTCTTTCATTAGGCCTCATATCAAAACACTATTTCACTGGGGTTGGGTTACATAAACTTTAGAGTATCTATTCAGATAATAACATTTTATGTCAAATTAGGAGAAAAGAGTAGAACATGTAGACTCAAAGTATTCAGTATGCTAATATAATGCTTTACTGAAAATATTCGAATAGATTGCCTACAGATATCCATGGAGTATTAAACAATGTAGGTTTGAGGTAAAGACCTGAAGGTACAGTTGTACTTTTGTTGTTTGGTTAAGGTAATGTCTGTGAGAAAGCTTGTTTTGTATGGTGTTAGCAAATAATACCACAGGCAGTTTGTCTAAAGTCTTCCTAAGTTTTGCTTCATGCTTTCTAAATTATTTGTATTTTCCTCTCTCCTTTTCCATTATTTAAGCTTATATGTCTTGGATCATCATGTTAAGCTCTGTGCAACCTTCCTTCACAGCATGTTCCTGAGAAAAACCTTACACACTTTTGGCTACCATAAGTTGTTAAGAACTACTCATCCATAAAAGCAGAAGATGTCATGACTGAGTGATTTATGGTCACTAATGGTTCTTGGACCTGCATTACTACATGTAGTTAATTTGCTCTTTAATTCTGATTATCTTGAATTCTGTCTGCTTTTTGTTTTCAAATTAGAGTTCCTGTTTCCTCAGAGTAGAAAGAACTGCACTCCCATTTTATTAGCAACTTCTAGCAGATGGAGAATCCCATGCTTATTTGTCACTTGAGCTGGAGCATTACGAACATTCCTATCCTTCTTTCTCTCCTTTCTGTTTGAATAGGTCAAAGACTTTCCTCATCACTTAGGCTTCTTGTTTTAAGTCTCTAAATGCCATTCTTACTTTAGCCTCAGAGACACATCCATATTCATATGTACACACATATATACATACATTTTCATTCCCTTTTATGATATAAAGCTTTCATACTTTAATACATACTTCTAATATGCATTTATTTTTCCCTAAATTAATCTACATGCAGACAACATAATTATTTTTTTCTTTGATTTCTCACTTAAATTTCTGGCCAAGATATTTAGATCACTCCAAGTGTCACTCTCTAGTTTAGAGCGACATAACAGTGACCATATACCAACCATCTTTACTCATATTTAAGTCCTGTGAGTACAGCTGCTAATCAGACCAGTACAGACAATTTGTTGTCTTTTCTGAATGGTTTTACTTCTACATTTTCCATATTTCTGAGGTCACTTTACTATCTGGTATATTCAAATTCATCCATTATAATTTAATTTTTAAAGTAAGCTTGAAACATATTTCTTTATAAAATTCATTTGTTTATTTATGCTATTTTTGCTTATCTTGTTCTTTGTAATCCGAAGATTCAAAGTCCATACTTGGCCCAGATTCATGTCACTTTCAAGTAGAACTCTTCTGGAGGTACCAGTATCATCTTGAGTTTTGTTTTAGACAGGGTTCTCTAAAGAATAAAACTGACAGACTGGATGCACATGCATACACATACACAGAGGCACATACACGTATTCATGTGGACACACATGTGCACAACATATACATATACTATGTATACTATACACTATAATACACTTACATAGTTACATATATAATATACATTATACAATTAACCAAATAAATACTGTGATAAATATTATATATATCAAATACAGTATTTATATATCATATATAGTATTTATATTGGCCATTTTATAGTATTTATTAATTAATGCATTGTTATCTCACAAAGAAAATTCTAAGAATTCCGTAGTTATTCAGTCCAAGAGATCGGATGTCTCAGCAATACCAATCTGGTGCTGGAGTCGAAGGAGATTCTGAGAGAATTGGTGGTCTTAGTAAAAGTTGATATCTTGAAGAAGTAGGAGGAAGAGCTTCTAATATCAGCGAAGAAAAGCTTCAGTACAGGAGAGCAAAATGGTGTGTATGATTGGGGAAAAGGCTTCCCCTTTCTTGTCCATATATGTGAGTTTCCACCAGCAAGTATGGCACAGATTTAAGGTATGTTTCCGCCAGATAATATGAGTAATAAAATCCCTGACAGGTATGCCACTTGCTTAGGTTTTAGTTGATTCTAGATGTAGTCACATTGACAACCAAGATGAGCCATCATGGGTTTGTACAGTAAGGCAAACACTGTCTCTTAGAGTTTTCAAATGCCGGATCTTTAACTATCTACTAATGTGGCTAATAACAGAGGGAAAGTTTGGTCAGCTACTTAAGCTGACACTTGCTTTCCTCAGCATGTTTTCAGTATTTTAAGGTCGACTAAATGCACATCAATTGTTCTATGGTAAACTACATTTTTATTATATAGACTTCCTTACATAATTTACTTATTTTAAGTTTCATATTTACTTTGAAATATTGCCTGTTTTTTTTTTTTTTACCTCAGTTGAAATTGTTAGTGAGAGTTTCCCTGAGTCAGATGTGGAAGTTAGGAGCCCTTACTCCTATCTGATTTTTTTCCCTGCTGTTTTCAAAACATCATTTCCATCATTCTGACTTCTATATCCCCTGATCAGATAGCATGTGATGTTACACATCAAGGCAATTATAAAGTGATTGAGGACTTCCTGTCCAATGAATATAAGTTATGCCATTTTAGAGGGCTAACAGTGATAAATATAAACAGAGTTCCTCCTGCTCACCAAGTCATTTAAGTGGCTTGCTGCTGTGTTTCTGCTTCATTCAACAGAAAGGTAAGAGGAAATTTGTTGCCAGCTGATCCCTAGTAATGAAAAAATGGATTTCTGTCTTCATTTTCCAAAACAGTTTGTGACAAATAAATAGCGAATGATTTTGTATTAAAACAAATCTGAGGAGGGCCCTAGGTTTTTTTCAAGGTACACAAATGGTTACAATTTTTTATCTTTAAAATTGACTTCTTCTAAATCATTTTTACTCAAATCTTCCACTGAATGTCACCAATAAAACATATAAAAGTCATATTAATTATCTGCATTAATCTGTGTATTTCTTGATTACCATTTTGATTTAAAGTGATAGATAAACACCTCAAAATAATGTTCTCTTATGTACAGTGATAACTACCAACTTTTACATTTTAGCCAAAGTAATAAATAAATCCTCAATTTATAATATAGTTTCTACTTCCATACTGTAATAATTGTTAAAAGCTCAAGTATTGTATAGATGTACTGCATTCAATCACATTTTGCAATATTAAACAATGCATAACTTTCACTTTTATAAAGGCTCCTATTTAATTACAAATTGGGTTGTACTAAAATTTCACCATCATAAACACAATTTTAACAGCAAATGTTAATTCAAGAAGCTAAAATGGTGTCTTCTTTTTCTTTGAAATGAAATAACAGGAGCGCAGTTTATGTTCTGAACCCATAACTCATAGACTATCAAATTAATTATTATTATTATAAAGGTTTTTTTTTAAGGGTTATTTTAAAAGTATTAGACTCTTGCTAGATAGCTCACACAATAAAAGAACACGCTAATGGCCCTGGTTGCTTGTGTCTAATCATCAGAAACAATATAATAAAAGGTGACCAGCTGCTCTGACACATAGGTAATCACTTGGAATTAAGAGAGCAAAAACAGGTTCAACTTTCTTCCTTTCTCTGTCTCTGTGTGTGTGTGTATGTGTCTGTCTGTCTGTCTGTCCGTCCGTCCGTCCCTCCCTCCCTCCCTCCCTCTCTCCCTCCCTCCCCCTTTCTCTCTTTCATTTATTTATTTTTGAGACAGGTCCTCATGATATATTTTTGGCTGTCCTGGAACTTACTACGTATAGAGAGTAGCCTCAAACTCAGAGATCTACATTCATTTCCCACAAAACAGTTTTCAAAAGGTTTTATTATAATTTATAAAATATTAAAACATACGGTTTTAATGAGAACAAATAATGTCAGTTGTAGGTGAATAAATGAAAAGTACTGGCTTTTTTGTAGTGTTGAGGAATTTAACCACACGTGCGTTTTATGTTTAACGTTCACACACACACACACACACACACACACACACACACACACACACACAAATATATTTAAGTCTTACAGATAAATCAATTAATAAAATAGTAACAGTCATATTCACATCAACACAACACATATATTCTTAACATTTGTTATAAAGTAAAAGAAATTAAATTAAATTAAATTAAAAGAAATCTGCTCTCATTTCTCCAATTGTCTTATACTAAGGGAACTACATTGAGTTAGTGAAGGCAAACGGTGTGTAAATGTGAATGATGTCAGTGAGACAGATAGTGCTGTAAAAGGTTATGTATACGAGCAAAGAAGGGAAGTGAAGAGAAATAAATATGTATAATATGACCTAAGTTTAAGGCAAATGTAATCACTTACACTGGTATCATTATCTCCTTTTGCCCACAACTTAAGTGGCATTTTAGTACAATCTCACCTTTTAAGACAGATGCACTATCAAAATAAATATTAAAACCAAATAAACCATTAGAGTCTCTATAAATGTCTCTTTTTTCCAAGTCTAAGTTTACAAGTCTTATTAAGACTTATATGATAAATATAGGGAGGTTAATTAGTTCTAAATTCTTTCCAGTTTGGCTATGGGGCAGCTTTAATAGGTGACTGAACACCTTTTTTCTTCATTGCCTGAGAAGTACTTATTTTTTGCATTATTAGCAATGGCCATATGTGTCTGTAATTAGTTACAGATTACCTTCTCAACTGTTACCTGACACAGCTGTTCCACAAAGCCCCCAATGAAACTATTTAAGCACTGTTATCTTCATTAATTTCTGTAACACCATGAGTGTACTTACACTTTTGAAATGCACAGGTTTAATTACATACTGCAACCTGTATTCTTTTCTAATAATCATGAGCATTAATACTTAATCAATGAAATTGAAATTTTATAGATGGATACTGTACTTTCCTCATTTCAGTTGCCGTAGTGGGACTATTTCATGGCTACTGATCTTCCAGTTGTTCAAGTACTAGGAATTGTTAAACACATTAGTCAGGGAACATAATGGCAGCAAAGCCAGTCTTTAGATGTCATAGAGCTCTGTTTACCTTCCTATGTTTTACTTTTTCTTATTTTTCCTAAAGATTGATGCTGTGTACAACTCTATTTCTTCATGTACCTCTACATTTTTGTACAGAAAGAGAGAGAGAGAAAAAGAGACAGAGAGAGAGACAGAGAAAGAGAGAGAGAGAGAGAGAGAGAGACAGACAGACAGACAGACAGAGAGACAGAGAGACAGAGACAGAAACACTAAGGTTGGATAAGATCCAAGATGAACTCTGAAATAGTATAGTTATTATCTTTTGTTAGAACTCAAATAGAACAGAAAAAGTAATAATTAAAAAATCCTTCACAGAAAGGCTTTCAGGGAAGAAGGTGAACACATGTACTAAGCACACCAAAGAAAGAAACTTCCTGATAATGTAAAGACAGTTAAGGAGTTATGAATCTATGCATAAATAAATCTATCATGATTTCTTTCATGATTTTGAACCTCTCTGAACTTTGTCTTCCAAAATGTATACAACTGTTAATATAAATTAATTTCTACTATGATATTTAATTAAAAAATTGAAATAGAACTTTACATCAGCATGCTCATGGAAAATAAAGGAATACTTTCACTGAAATATGATGTATTATATATTTATTTGTGGTTGTGTATAATATTACAAATATGTACACAAAATATTACATACAAGCACATACATATATATGAAACTTAAACTCAAAATATGTATGTACATAATATTTTATGTGCATAAGTGTAAGATTATACAAATATATATAAAATAAACATACAAATAAATATATATGAGATATCAACACATAATTAGTGAGGTGGCAAGTATAGACATAATAATATACAAAAAGCTCAAAACAGAAGAATAATAATACAAGCTCTTGAACAAAGAGAACAAAATTATATATGAATTTTCAGAATTCAACAATATAAACATTACTTGGTAAATGAATACAAAATCAATGTTTTCTCATGGATGTATATATGTATTTTGCTTTCTATTGAGTTCACCCTGTAATATGTTTCAAGACCTGGGCAGTTTCACATTGCATTTCCTACAAGTTCCAAAATATATCACAGTATTCCATTCTTCTGCTTACAATGTAGACTCAATAATTATTAATTGCATATAGATTGTAGATAGTTATTCCCACACCTTTATTTAAAATGTAAGTATGATTATGCTCCCCTGGCCTGGCATAAACTCGATTCATATAATTTCTGTGTTATCCCTTAGTGTTTTGGCCATTTAGTATTAGAAAGGCTCAGATCTGTTAATTTCCTACCCTCCTTTTTAAATTCTATAAAAATGAAAAATGATGTAGTTGTAAGATCAAAAGTGTTTGTCACTTTTGTATAGATGTTGACAGAAAATATTATAACAGTGAGTCAGAGAAAGTTGATATTTTTACACCCAGGTAAAAAGCAAAATATGCTAAATTACTTTACATGTCTCTGATAATAAAGAGAAGCACACACACTTCATTATGTCTAAGATGACTAACCCAGATAATTTTCTTAATAGGTAGCACTTAACAAAGTTAAATGCAGACAATATAAACAACTTAAATATATCTATAACCACAAGTAAAATAGAGGCAGTCATCAATATCTCTCAAATCTTCAAAATGTGAATGGATATAGTTCATTCTGAATAATATTTGACCTTTTAACAAATACTGTAACACAGAAGTGGAAAATATGTGATAAATGAGAATTTATGCATTACTTTCTTGTTTAAGACCTACACATGGGGAATTATCACCATATGTATGTATAGATATGCATTTGTATATATATGTATATATGTGCATTTGTATATATGTATATATGTGTATATATATATATATATATATATATATATATGAAAACACTATGCACTTGCATGTCCAATAATTAAACCTACTGGACAGCTATAGTAAGTGCCCTCCCCAGTCAGGAAAGCTATCTAGCCTCTGCCCCATGCATGGGCAGTATTGGGGACATCATTTGCTGGGATTTGGTTGCTCCCCTGGGCTATTCAGATGGAGGAGGACTGAAAGATAAAATATGGAAATTACAAACTGAAAAACAAGTAGATCAATTCATATTGGCAGAATATCCCGAATTAAATTATCATCCAATAGCCCTTCCCAACAGCAAAGGTTAGGGGAACCTATTCTTGGATCCCCAGACTGATGAGGTCCTTCAAATTGCATTCTTCCTACTAAGAAAGACCTGCCCCTCACTGGCCCAAAGTTGCTGGATGTGCATGCGAGTGGGCTGTCCACTGCCATTCACCTTTCTCTCTAATAAGGCAGGAGACTGTCCTTCCCTCTCTAATTGCTCACTGACACCCCCTATGTTGGTCCAGCTCCTCCCTCTTCCCAATACAGGAACCTGTGTCTGGGCATCTCCTCACCCTAATACCTCCAGGATAGATGTCAGTTTAATTCCTCCAGCTGTATATAAGTTCAGCACGACAACAGACATCAATGTTAGTATGTGTCCACCTACAGTGGTGATATTTGTTAGTGGATGAGGAGTAGCACACAGTTTTTTTGTTTGTTTGTTTTTTGTTTTGTTTTGTTTTTTGCCTCAGAAATGTGCCCTAGCTGATCCATTACCAGACATTGACATAATTCCTGGAGATGAAGCTTTGCCCATTCCCTTATTCAACCTAGTAAGTAGGCAAACTAAGAGAGCCATTCAAATGGTACCTCTCTACTGGTGGGACTGGGGATTACTACAGGATCTGCTGGAATAGGAATGACATCCCCCCTGTATAGAAAGCTGTCCCTCCAAATGATTAATGATATGCAGTTACTATCTAGTACCATCCTAGACTTGCAAGGACAGTTAGATTCATTGGGGGAGGTAGTCTTACAAAATAGAAGGGGACTAGATCTGCTCACCTCAAAAGAAGGAGGCATTTGTCTGTTTCTATAAGAAATATGCTGTTTTAATGTGAACCAGTCAGGGATTGTGCAAGATAAGGTAAAAAAGCTTCAAAAACTAGAAAAGAGGCCAAAAGAGTTTCAAGAAAAACCCCTATGGACTGGCCTCCATGGGTTCTTACCTTACCTTCTTCCCTTCCTAGGCCCTCATGTTCTCTTCCTCCTCCCTGTAACCATTGGTCCTTGTGTTCTAAATCGCCTACTTACTTTCATTAGAGACCACATAAATACAGTGCAAGCCATGGTTCAGAGACAGTAGTATTCTAGACTTAATGATGGGGCTCACCTGCAGGAAAATGAACTATAACCTCTATTTCAGGATGGAAATACTTACAATAGAAAATGGGAGAAATGAAGACTCCAGCTTGGACCAGGGACAGACATCAATATTAGATCACTGTGTGTGGCAGGGGATGGTTGGGGACAAGGGAAAACTGAGTGACTCCCCCTTTAAAAGTCCAGCCTGATCTAAGGACAGCCATCCTGTGTTTAAGGGTTTCCCTTAACCTGAGGAATGCACTTACCCCTCCCAATAGGGAGCTCTCCTTCTCTCTCTCTGCCCGCTTACCCATCCCAATAGAAAAAGTCCCCAATGCTAGCTCTCCTTTCTTCTCTGCCGCCCCAAGCCTCTTTCTCACCCCTCATGCCATTATTTAGCCAATCGTTTTAAAATTCAACTAACCAGTCATGTTTGTACAAATCATTCCCTGCTAGTTCTGTTTCTGTGAAGGTATAAAAAGCCCTTTGACCATTTTCCCTGGAGGGGGAGACCTGGTGGCACTCAGAGGAAGGACAACAGGTTACCAAGAAGAGACTTGATACCCTATGAGCATATACAGGGGGAGGTAATCCCCCTCAGGAACAGTCATAGGGGAGGGGAATAAGGGGAAAATGGGAGGGAGGGAAGAATGGGAGGATACAAGGGATGGGATAACCATTGAGATGTAACAAGAATAAATTAATAAAGGAGAAAAAATAAAATAAAATACTGATAATAAGGCAAAAAAAAAAAAAGCCCATGTTTCTTCTCCTAAGGTTTGCCGGGTTGAAAGAACTTGGGAGACCCCGTCACATCGGCTTAATACATCCCTGTGTGTTTTGCATCAACAAAGGCCTCTGTCTCTAATTGAGGACTCAGGGAATAGACGAAAGATCTCTCCAGAGATCCAAGTCTTGCACCCTGTTGCAGGTGTCCATCTTGTCTGAGTGATGCTCCCATCTTTAGGTTCTTTTTTTCTTTCCAGACCTTCAAACCTCCTCTTCGCACTTTTCCAACATCTGATTTGCCTCTGCCCCTCGTTTTTCTCTTCACACCCTCTCCTACCCAGTTCTCTTTATACTCCTTCTTCCCCTCTCTGTTCTGTTTCCACATATAAAGGAGATTCAATCATCTTCCACTATGTCCTCCTCGTTAGTTATCTTCTTTGGGTCTGTGATTCATAGTGTAGTTATCCTGTACTACATGGCTAATATCCATTTGTAAGTAAGTATATACCATGTCTATCTTTCTGGGTCTGAATTACCTTGCTAAGGATGATCCTTTGTAATTCCGTCCATTTGCCTGCAGTGTTCATGATTTCCTTGTTTTTAATAGCTGAGTAGTATTCAACTGTTTAAATGTACCCCAGTTTCTTTATCCATTCTTCAGTTGAGGGGCATCTAAGTTGTTTTGAGATTCTGGCTACTATCAATAAAGCTGCTATGAACATAGTTGAGCAAATGTTCTTTTGTCTGCTGTGGTATCTATACCTAGGACTTGTATAGCTGAGGCTTGACACAGAGTTATTCTCAATTTTCTGAGACAATTCCAGATTGATTTCCAAAGTGGTTGTATAAATTTTCACTCCCATTAGCAATAGGGCAGTGTTACCCTTTCTCCACATGCTTGGCCTCATGTGCTGCCACATGAGTTTTTGATCTTAGCCACTCTGATTGGTGTAAGATGGAAGCTCAAAGTTGTTTTGGTTTGCATTTCCCTGGTAACTAAATGATGATGAGCATTTCTTCAAGTGCTTCTCTTGGCCATTCAAGATTCCTGTGTTGAGAATTTTCTGTTTACCTCTATACCCCATTTTTAAGTTGGATTATTTGGTTTGTTGATCTTTAATTTCTTGAGTCCTTTTTATATTTTTGGTATTAGCCGTTTGTCAGATATAGGGTGGGCAAAGATCTTTTCCCAATGTGTAGGCTGCCATTTTTGTTTGTTTTGTTTGTTTGTTTTTTGTTTTGCCTTACAGAAGCTTTGCAGTTTTGAGAGGTGCCATTTATTAATTGTTGGTTTTAGAGCCTGTTTTGTTGGTGTTCTGTTCAGGAAGATGTCTCTTATGCTAATGATTTCAAGGATCTTCCCACATTTTTTTTTGCTAATAGATTCAGGTATCTGATGTTATGTTGAGGTTTTTGATCTACTTGAACTTGAGTTTTGTGCAGGGTGATAAATATGAATCTATTTGCAATCTTATGTTGTGAAAAAGGATAAGGATGAGGAAAGAATAGAGAGAGTAGAGAGACAGAGATAGACATGAGGCTGAGGGAGAGATATGAGAGACCAAGAGAGAGACAGAGAGACATAGACAGAGAGCACACTCATTGTCCTCTTTCTGGAGGCATATTAGTCTTATTCTTGAAAGCCTTTAATTATGTCATAGTAAAATTTAGACTTCAGTATAAACATTTATTTTTTGGGGAAACAAAATATTCCTAAACATACAGCTAGTTAGAAAAGTTTTTTTTTTATAATGACGCCATTTTTTTTTCATCACTTTGCTTAGGAAGAAAAAAAGACATGTGCCAGAGAATCCAAAATCCTGGGACTTGTTTAGGATGAAAATATAGACATGATATTTCTGTTTCTGCTACTCTACAAATTCAGACTTGTCAGTCGATTTGTTAAGAAGATAAATCTTGGCAAATCTTGAACAGTTTCTTCAAATTGGTAAGACATATGAACTTATGTTATCCTTCCAAAAATGTCTACATGCAAATTCATTTGTAGGTTGTCATTGGTTGTAATATTCTTATAACACATTATTTCACTTATTTATACATGTCTTAGGATCCACAAATGGGACAAAATGTGATATATGACTATGACTCTGACTCTTTCTCTCAAGTTTATGATATACAGTTGCTAAACTTCTGTCTTGATGACTTAGTATGTGTCTGTTACTTAGAAGAACGAGGAATCATATCAGCTATCTTTTCTCATATATGTATATGAAGAAGTGAGATGGGTTGCCAGGAAAAACTCCAATACTTCTCACTTCAGGTTTAATCAGAACCTTCCTTTGTCTAAAGAAAAATGGGGGGGGTGTCAGTGCTATTCAAAATATTTTTACCATAATTTGCAAAGTATATTTGTGTTTGTGCGCGCACTTTGTATGTGTAGTGAATATGTGTATGATGAACTTGTGTATATATGTTTACACATAATGCATGAACAATGTGTGTTGTCTATGGTTGAATATAATGGCCAGAATTTTATGTGAAGTGTCTTCTACTATTGCTAATCACAGTATGTTTGCAAATAGGGTCTCTGATGGAAACTAGAACTTACAGTTGTCTACACAAGGTGGCCAGTGCATTCCTCTGATCGACTTTTCTCCCCTTTCACAACTCTGTTTCCAGGTTATAGTTATAGCACCTGAGACTGCTTTAAGGTGTTGTACAAGTGAGTATCGGATCTTCATGCTTGTGCCATGGGTATTTTACCTATTTAATGATCTCCTTAACTTACAAATAATATTATTTTAGTAATATCATGATGATATGAGATGTATGTAAAGGTGAAACATCATCTCTTCACTTTTTTTTTCATTTCTGTATTGGAAGGCCTTCCAAATTCATGATATTTTCATAATATCTCAAAGTTTTATTTCCCAAATTTGTACATCTAAATTATTCTTCATCATATATTCTTTGTATTGGATGCAATTTCGTATAAACTTTTTAAAATGACACATGACTGGTCCTAAATAATTGGTGAAAATATCTAGTCATATATACAAGGATATTACAAAAGCAGAGGAATCAGCTCTGTGATACACTAACAAACACCAATACCTTCAGCACTACTTTTTTTTTTTTTTACAAATTATATATAAGACAGTTACCACAGTTTAAAAATGAGTATTTAAGTTACAATGAAAGAATAAGTAAACATCACAAATTGCCTTATACAAAGCCAGAGTTCCTATAACTTTTATTCCACCATCTAATTATATAATACACTTTAAGTCTTTAAATTAATTTTGGTTAATTGTAGAAATAAAGTTACAAATCTTTAAAGATTATGAAATACCCAACACTGAGAAGAATGATTCATGTTTGATAAATATTTATCAACTTGGTTTGGTTATTATACAATGCATAAATATATAAAATTGACAAAATGATTATATCAGTCAAAAATTTAACAAAAAAAAAGTTTGTCTTTTTTTGTTTCATTTAGTGTTTCACAGTGTTTCTCTGTGGAGCTTTGGCTGTCCTAGACTTGCTTTGTATATCAGGTTGTCCTTGAACTCTACCTCCCTGAATGCTGTGATTATAGGAATGCACCTGGCACACACACACACACACACACACACACACACACACACACACATGCATACACACACACACACACACACACACATATATATTCTTAATAAGAAGTTATGAACTGAAACTTCTTATAGTGGGATAAGTGATGATTCAAGGAAGTTTGGGATAGCTTTGCCTTCAAAAATAATGAGAAAAAAAATCAATATATTATTATTTTAATAGATCATATTTAGATCTCATATACATTTATTATAGATGTCACGAAAGCAATTTCATTTCTTTAGAGATCTCTTCCAATATTAACCTAAAGTCTTTCAAACAAAATGGCCTCAATATAATACTTTCTTATACTACCTTTTCTCGTTTTGTTCAATGCCTCTCCCAAGCCAACATAATCACAGGTGTTTTAAAAAATAGAATACACTCTTATGAAGAACATTTACAAAAACATTAGGGATGCAGAAGTCTTTCCTGTCAGTTGCCTGTCAGACAGATGTTTGTTTCTAACTAGTAGAACAACAATTGAAGTCAGCAGATAATTCCTTAAACAATTCTAAAATAATAAGTGGAGTAGAATAGATCAACTCCGTGAGATAAAACACAATGTAATAGAGATCATGAACAGAAAACTACCATAGGGTGTGTACCTTATCCCTCAGAGGCTCTGGCCATGTTGTTAAGGGCTCTACAGGCAATTGGCAAGTATGAGTGATAATGGAAACAGTACATTGGATGATGGAACTAGTCAAAGGAGTTTTATTTTCTGGTTTGGCTGTGGCATCTCCTATTTTGTGGTGGGCTTGGGAGAAGTAGTTTTCATACAAAGAAGGAATGATCTCAGTTATGCATGTGAACAAATGTCAGTCCCAAGGTTAAGCATTCCAGGCAGGACATAGACATTCTTAAAAATGAGTAAATAGGAACTGAGGGGTCAGGAACACACCAAGAGAACATGTCCCCAAAAAAATCAAACAAATGAGACTCATGAGGACTCACAGAAAATGGGGAGCATGCAGGGTGGCTTAGTAGCTTGGTGCACTCCTGGGAATCCTAACTGTGGGAGAGGGGCTGCCCCTGAGACTTTTGGATACTTGTGGGACTCTTTTTCTACTACTGGGTTATTCTGTGCAACCATGATGCGATGGTATGTGTCTAGTCTTATGGTAGCTTGTTTTTTTTTTTAATTTTTTAAATTAATTTATTCTGGTTACATCTCAATGGTTATCCCATCCCTTGTATCCTCCCATTCTTCCCTCCCTCCCATTTTCCCCTTACTCCCCTCCCCTATGACTGTTCCTGAGGGGCATTTCCTCCCCCTGTATATGTTCATAGGGTATCAAGTCTCTTCTTGGTAGCCTGCTATCCTTCCTCTGAATGCCACCAGGCCTTCCCCTCCAGGGGAATTGGTCAAATATGAGGCACCAAAGTACGTGTGAAAGTCAGTCCCCACTCTCCACTCAACTGTGCTTGTTAGATTTGGTTGACATTCCTGAGAGGTGTGCACTTTTCTCAGGGGAGATAAAACAGGTTGGATCTGGGGAAGAGGTGCCAAGAAACTGGGAGGAGCTGAGGGAGGGGGAAAACTGCAGTAAGAATGTAATATATGAGAAGAGTTTAAAAAATGAATAAATAATCAAAATACAGAAAACATTTTATTAGGAGTGTAACACTTATATAATTCCTGATTGTTTAATGGTACTTCTTGCTGTGGGTAGTTTATTGTATATATGTGTAATAATATAAATTTATATGTAAGAAATTTTAATAAAAACATATTATTTACTATGAAAATCCAGATTTATGATGAAAAATGTTCATATGTTCACATACTTATAAGTGACTGAACATTCTCTAATTTATTTTATTTTTCACTCAGTCTAAACTGGAAACTCCTGCTTAGTTAAGTAGTCATGTTATAACTAGCAATCAGCATTCAAAGTACTACTGTAAACATTTTTATAATAATCTACTTTGATAATAAATTTAAATATTATAATTAATTTTATTTATTTGTTGAAATAAACTTCATAAGTGTATTTTCTTAGAAGGGATATTTAGACAAAACAATGCAAATTCCATAATGTAAACGGATGTAGTAGTGATGCATTACCTTTTAAGTATTTAAATGTTTTCTTTGGGCAACAGAAATGACCACCTTCATAGAGAAAAGGAAAAAAAAAATAAGTCATCCTCACCCAGAAGTTGTGCGATTCTAATTGGTGTCATCAATATTATTCTCCTGAAGTTGTTATAGCAACATTAAGAATGATGTGGGATAGAGAGATATTCTGTTTATATCTTGCTTTCTGTGGCAGTGATTTTTTTTGACATTTAAATTCTCTACTATATTAAATGTGTGTGAAAGTCTCATTTTTGTCTGTGCAGATTCAAATTTAGCCGAGTTAAGTATTCGGAAAATACCAGATGGGAGCATGACAAAGCTCTAGCACCAGCTGGAAAAAACCTGTGTTGGCCAAATCCAGGACAAATTAAATATCAGAAAGAGTAGTGGTATTGATGTACTATACCGTATTGAATTAAAAGTTAAAAGAAACATCACTGCATTTTTTTTATTTTTGAAAATTTTAATTAAGATTTTATCTTTTACATATACATTTATAGTGTTACACGTATATACAATAAACTACCTACAGCAAAAAGGACCATGACACAGTCAGGAATTACATAAATGTTACATTCTTAGTGTTTTGGATATTTGTATTTGGCAGCCTTGGAGAAAATGTCTTTCTTATCTTGGTGTATTTCATTTTTATTTCAAGTAATAGTGATAAATCATTATTTCATTTTTAACATCTTCGTTCAGGATAATGTATTCCATGTTCATACACATACAATGTGGTATTATGAGTTCCTATCAACAACATGAAAGCTAATCTTACTACTATGTAACCTGCTGTGCTCACTCACTTTTACTAGCTTGTAAAACTGAATGATGTTTATCTTCTGCAGAAATCTAAAATTAACATAAAACTGTAAATAAAATACATTCATTGGTTTTTTTGCAATTAAAAATTGTAAATATTGTGAACTTAAACAAATAAAATTTAAAACACAGATCAATAACAACTTAATTACTAGGAAAAGAAAAATTTCAGGGCTGGAAAGATGGCTCAGTTGGTAAAAGAACTGTCTGCTTTTCTAAAGGACCCGAGTTCAATTCACAGCACCCACTTAGCAGCTCACAACTGCCTGTAACTCCATTTCTAGGTGATCTGACAGCCACATACCAATGCATATAAATTAAATTACTAGAAACAACAACAACAACAAAAAAAGGAAGAAAAAATTCAGAGGATAATTGTGGAAGAATGCCTTGAGTGGATGTAGCAGCTGTCAATAAAGTGATGTTTGGCCAGTCTGCTGGGCAGAAGGACAGGAAGTGGAGGGTGGAGCTCCAGAGAGGAGGTTGGAAGAGCTGGTGGCTGGACAGTTGAGAGTTGGGAAAGAAACTGGCCCAGCAGTCACCAAATTGGTAAATTATTTGTATATATATATAGGTTTTAAGGCCATAGGATTTGAGTATTTTAGATTCTGCCCCATTGTAGTGGTTGCAGATTTAAAATACACTATAATCTCCCTGTTGGTGCCCTAGGCCATAGTGATAAGTTAATTGCAAAAGATAACCTTTAACTCAAGGAAATTACCAATCATTTGAAGTATTTAAAGAAATATAAAACTTAGTTCAAATTTTAATGGTATAAGTGTGTAAGTTTGACTGTTAACTTACATTCATGTTTAATCCGAAAAACTGGAATTTTTTTTTTTGTAAGCAGCACTTTAGTCTCTGAAGAACAGAGGGTTTAACAGTGTGTGAAACAGAGAAGCACTCAGTGTACACCAAACCATCATTAGACTCCAATAATCAATGACATTCTAATAATTTTATATCTAATTTTGTATATAAGACACCATACTGAGAATTAATATTTCTGCATATTATATTATATTATATTATATTCAAACTTTAAACAGCATTTTTCAGTATCAGCTATTGTTTAAAAACAAAGAAAAAGTAACCTTTCTAGCTTTGTGTACTGATGAACATGAACCTTGAGGTTCTAGGTTTACATGTGTGATGACAATCTGAATCTTAACACTTTATGGCTTTCATACTGGAAGATGCACTGGAAAGCTTAAGTGTTCATTTGTGTCATAATCAAGCAGTTGCTGCCATTATAAATGTGACCTATAAAATAAATTATTTAAATTGTTTTTTAGATATTTTAAATTACTTTAAATTTAAATACATACTTTAAATGTATCCTGCCGGGGCTTTTCTTTTTCTTTTTTTTAATTTGTTTTTTAAAATAACATATTCAGATTACATCCTGATTGTTATCCCATCACTTGTATCTTCCTGATCCCTGCCTCTGTCTTTTTCTCTGTGTCCCTCTCCTAGACCTTTGACAGAACGAGACCTCCTCCCCAATCATATGACCACAGCCTATCATATTTCTTCCGGGTAGCCTGCTTTTCCTTCTGAGTGCAGCCAGGCCTCCTCACCAAGGGGAAGTGGTCAAATTGGTGGCACCAGAGTTCCTGTCAGTGGCAGTCCCTGGTCTCCCCATAACCATGGAGAATGAGCTGTCCATTGGCTAGATCTGAACAGGGGGTCCTTGGTTGGTACAGCAGTTTTTGCAGGACCCCCTGAGTCTACATCTGCCAGCCTTGAAGGTCTTCTTGTGGGACTCCTGGACCCTCCAGGTCCCAGGGTTTTTCAAAATGCACTATTTTCTCAATCTCTCTCTCTCTCTCTCTCTCTCTCTCTCTCTCTCTCTCTCTCTCTCTCTCTCTCTCTCTCTCTCCTGTATGTGAGTATGTGTGCATATGTGTGTGAAATAAAATATTTTATTTCTCAAACACAATAATGTCTGAATCCTCTGGAAGTATCCAGCTGCTGGCTTGAAAACTCAGTGATAATTATAATTGTACAACATAACTTTTAATTTGTTTTTCTGGTCTGTTGAACAAGACATTCATCTGTGACAGCACCCACCTGTCCAGCTGTGATGTTTCTGTAGCTCTGAACGTTCTGCACATGATCTAGCAGTACATGAGACAGTTTTCGATTTGAGTGGATTAAATTGTCTAGACTTAAGCAGAATCTTCATTTAAATTTAAAGCAGAATTTTTATGGAGAGTTACCTCAGAATGATTGCCAATAAAGTTGATATGAGCACTTATCTTTCCTAAAGAAACTTTATATTACAGGTTCACCAACAAACCAATAGAGTTAAGACCTCCTGAATCCCCTTACTCTAGCCTACTGCCTTTTCTGAGATGATGAATCAGAATCATAAGGATTTGCAACAGCTCAATCCACTGTATAAGAAATCACAAAAATATTCTCAACTCAAGTGTGACTCTCTAAGCTGTTGAAAGAATCTGTATTATTGTTTATATTTGAGACATCCAATTACCATAATATTGAACTGACGGACCATTTCAGTAACTGTAGGTAAAAATTTAAGTATCACTTAGGATTTTAGTAATTGCTTGGAATTCAACTTGATATTCTTTAAACATTTCGTTAACTGTGCTTCCATAAGCCAGCTTTCTATTTTGTTTAGATTAATGTAAGAAAGCATTTCAACAGGGGTTCTCATGCAGTTAAAATGGAAACAGTAGCTGATGTTAAATGTAGTAATAGACATTTATTCAGTTTCATAATCTATTAATATATTTTCAATGATTCTTCTAATCATGCTATGTTAGATTGTTACTGGATTGTTTTGATATTTTTTTAAAACCCCATGGATACTATTGAGATGCAATTTTCAGTGGGTTCAGCAGCAGGTCGAGTTTCATTCTTTGCTCCATTGTCTGTTTGTTTGTTTGTTTTTTTTTTGTTTTGTTTTGTTTTTTAAGTCAGGGTTTCTCTGTGTAGCCTTGGCCATCCTGGACTCACTTTGTAGACCAGGCTGGCCTCGAACTCACAGCGATCCGCCTGCCTCTGCCTCTCGAGTGCTGGGATTAAAGGCGTGTGCCGCCACGCCCGGCTTCTTTGCTCCATAGTTACCAGTTGTTTCCTCATCATTTATTTTGGCCAACAGAGAAGTAGAGAACACAGTCAAATTATCACAGAGAAGTTGCTCCTGAACAGTTTATCACAGTGAAATCAGTCTACCTCAGATAGTATAGACACCCACCATGCCTTCAGCCCGATCCCTCAGATGAAGCATCGGCACTTAATGTGTACTTCTTCCCATTCATCAAGACATCATCCAACATGAGACAAGCAGAAGATGAACACTTGGTCTATAGGTGAAGATTACATCTCAGAAAGCTGTGTACCTGTTGAATTTATAGAAAGTCATTAGAGGTTCACAGAAGAGGTTTCCCAGCCCAAAAAAAAAAAAAAAAAAATACTAACACAAAATGTTTAAAATGTGTTGATTCTTAGCTGGGCATAGTGGTGTGTGCCTTAATCTCAGCACTTGGGAGGCAGAGGTAGGTAGATTACTGTGAGTTTGAGGCCAGTTTGGTCTACAAAGTGAGACCAGGACAGGTAGGGCTACATGGGGAAGCACTATCTCCAAATACCAAAAACAAAACATAAAAACAAAACAAAACAAAAAAAAGTGTTGAGTCCAAAAAAAAGTGTTGATTCTTGAGTGTTAAGTATCAGTTTGGAGATATATATGTGGCAATTTCCCCAAATTTCACTTATTACCTTTCTATATATTCATATCTCTGTCTTTGCATTCTTTTTAAATTATACCCCTCATTAATAAAGAAATTATCACATCTTCAAATGGAAGAATACACTTGAATGGCATAAAATCATTAAAGAATTTTAAGGGAAGAAACATGAATACATTGAGTTCTTTTTATCATGAATTAAAGTTATAAAATTTAAAGTCTTATATGCAATCAGTGCTTGTCATCAAACCCAAAGAAGCAGATGAGTAAAATGAATGAATATGAATGTATACGTACACATAATTTATTGTTTATACACAAATATATATATATTTGTATATCTTATATTCTAAAATGTTATTGATTAGATGGGAAACAGTGAAAACAAAGTAGTAACATATTTCTATGTTGAGTCTGAATTTCTTAACATTTATAATCATTATTTTAAATTATATTGGTTCATTCATCTAAAATGTATTTCTGGTACCCTTATTAGAAATGAGATAAGTTTTAATCTAGTCAATAATAAATGGTCAACCTTTACTCATCTGTTTTAGGAGGTATACACTTGAGAGATACATTCATCATCAGCACATGAAGTGAGACGTTAAGTTTTAGTGACTAACATTTTGTGAAATTTAACTACCTCAGAAGACTGATAAATGTTTAATCAACTGGAGATAGTAAAGAGTAAAAATGTCTACATAATCCTTAGAGAGAGAGAGGGAGAGAGAGAAAGAAATGTACATTGAAGCGAAGATAAATGAGTTTAGGTTGAATTATTTATGGAAATACATTTTATGTATGCTTACTAGCCTGCACACATCTAGGTGTCTTTCTAGGTTGATCACATGATTGCTTTGGGAATCACTTGAATAAATTATAGTTCAATGGGAAAATGTAGTCATTGTATGCACACAAATTAAATCCTCTTTTGCTATCAATATTTCCTATGTCCTTCATGACTACAATTTTACTTTACTTATGTTTTCATTATTTCTTTTACATATTGATTTATATTATTGCACATATATACAATAAACTACCTACAGAAAAAAGAACCACAAAACAATCAAGAATTATGTAAATGTTACATTCATAGTGTTTTACCTATTTATATTTGGCAACCTCGAGGAAAACATCTTTCCTCTCTTGCTTGGTGCATCTAAAATTCTGACAGGGTAAGCAAATCTTCAATAGTTCCTGCCTTGCAAATATGTCTGTCAGTTATATTGGGCCAGAAGGCTGAACATGATGCTCCATTGTTATAGTTTTGGGCAACTGTCCAGGCAGCAAACTATCTCTGTCATTTTCTTATTTTGGAAGCTGCTAAACAGCACTTCCTGTCTATTCAGATAATTAGTTTTATGCCTTCTCATGTCTCTAACTGGTTGAAGAAGAGATAGTTTAGTTTTACAATTAAGCTTAGTTGTTTAGGGGTTAAGATGTTTTTAGGTCTAGATAAATACTTTAAGTTGATAATGATGAGATATGATAGATATTTATTTACATTCAGAATTTTAGATGCACCAAGATAGGAAAGATGTTTTCTTCAATGTTGCCAAATACAAATAGTCAAAACACTATGAATGTAACATTTATATAATTCCTGATTGTTTTGTGGTTCTTCTTGTTGTATGTAGTTTATTGTTTTTCATCTAGATACATGTTTTAAGTTGATATAGATGAGACATGATAGATATGGATGTCTACAACTTTAAAAAGTAATTCAATCTTCAGAGGAAAAAAATGAGTGTATGTCATGTCATGGATTAAAATGTTCAGTAGACATGCAGAGGCTCAGTTTGTTGGATATAGCTGTCAATGTAACTTGTTTGGAACTTTGATTTTTAACATTATTTTGTAGGGTAGGTTCTCTGCGAACCTTGAATTTCTGTTCTCCCTTGCTTTCACATCACAAATATTGATATTACAGGTGTTTGTCACATATCCAGGCTATAAAATAATAATGATCCAACACAAACTTTTCTGCATGGCTGGACAAATACTCTATAAGTGAGCTACATAGCTGTGTAGAGGTGATTTATGGTATTTAATTATAAAATGTTTTACATATATATATATATATATATATATATATATATATATATATATTTACTCCTTTACATACATTTATCATATTTGACATGTGAAGTTATCTATGAAATATATCCTGATATATTAATACAAAGTACTTGCCTTTAGGTAGGGACTTATTGCTGTAAAAAGATACTTATGACCAAAGCAACTCTTATAGAGGAAAACATTTAATTGGGGGTGGCTTATAGGTTCAGAGGTTTAGTGCATCATCATCATAGTTGGAAGCATGGCCGCATGCAGGCAGACATTGTGCTGGAAGAGATAAGAGTTCCACATCTTGATCCAAAGGCAGCCAGGAGGAGACCGGCTTCTGAAAAAGCCAGGAGGAGGCTCTCACTGCGCACCAGGCTGAGCACAAGCATAGCGATCTTCTAAGTCCACCCCCACAGTGATACACTTACTCCAACAAAGCCACACTATTCCTACGAGGCCACACTTCCTAACAGTGCCAATCCCTATGGCAAAGCATTCAAACACATGAATCCATCTATAGAGGCCAAACCTGTTCAAGCCACCACAGGGCTACCTATTTTCAAAGTCTTCCAGAAAGTGAGACTTGCTTACTGTCTCTGTCAATGTTACCTTATCCAGACAGGCTCTTTTCAATATAAGCCCACCCACCATGATGCCTTCAGTAGAAGCTGAAAAGATTGGCCTGTCTGATCTTTGAACTGAAATCTAGAGATTATGGACGGTAACAATGGCTCAGCCATTAAAAGGACAGATTCCAACTAAAACTTGCTGATTACATCTGATATATAATCTGCATCCTAATTACCATTTCCTCTCTACTCGCTTCCCCTCGCTTTTCTTCCCATCCATAATCCTCCTTACGGCTTTCATTAGAAAACAAACAGGATTGTATGGATGATAATAAAATAAGATGAAATATAGCAAAATATATTATGCAAAACAAATGACTAACACAAAAAATAGTGATATATCTTAGTTTAACTGATTTGGAAATTTTAATATTTTTCATAAAAATATGGCTTATTTAGTATATTGTTTTACTCAGTTACTTATGATGGAAAACAGCATTACTCAACAGTGGATTGTGCTGTTCTTCATTAATGTAAAATAAACTGAAACCTTGAGAAATATACATATATATATGTTTTATCTTTAATGCTACCACAAATTCAGGAAGATATACAGTTTTATTTACAGTATTATATAATTTCATTTTATATGTAGTCACTGAGTTTCTGCTATGTGTAAAGTACAGCTCATTTTTCAGAGAAATTTTAATTTGCTTTGAGAAGTAAATGATGTTTACATATCAAATTTGAGCTGAGAAATAAATTATAAGACCGGGCCGGCTGCCTGACCTACTGCGGGCCATGGGCGAAGCCGGAGGCGTGGGAGAGCTGGTAGCAGAGGCAACACTGGTGGCCAGGCCACTGAAAAGGCAAGGGCACCAGCCGAACTGCCATGGGCCTGGCGGGGCTGCAGGAGAACGTGTTTGCTGGGCAGCTAAAGATCTGTGCATACCTGAATAAATGCTCTGGAATGTGTTCACCCCTTCAGGAAGAGAGTTCAGTTGCACATCACGAGATCAAATGCCAGGGGAAACCTTTAGCTGGTATCCACAGGAAGTGAGAAGAGAAAAGGAATGCTGGGAACGCGATCCGAAGTGCCCTGAAGTCCGATGAAAAAAAAAAATAAAAGAGTTAGTAAAGATTTTTTCCCCAATCTACGGGCTGTCGCTTTGTCTGCTGACAGCGTCTTCTGCCTTGCAGAAGCTTCTCAGCCTCATAAGGTCCCATTTATTAAATTGTTGGGCTTAGAGCCTGAGCTGTTGGTGTTCTGTTCAGAAATTTGTCTCCTGTGCCAATGAGTTCTCCCAGTAAACTGTTTTAAGTCAATTTGTAAATTTTGGAAGCTGCTAACCCACACTGCTGGTTCACTCAGGAATTTAAGTTGTATTCCTTCTCAAGTCTTTGAGGCTCATTGAAGACAAAAGTATACTTTTACAATGCTTAGATGGTTAGGGGACAAGATCGTTTTATATCAAGATAAAGAAGTTAAGCTATTCGAGTTGAGCTAGGGTTGATATTGAAACTCATTGGGAAATTTAGACTCAACAAGACAGGAAAGACACTTACTTCAAACTGGACAAATGCAGATGGCCAATTCACTATGAATGTAACATGTATAGAACTTATTATTCTCATGATTGTCACATGGTTCTCCCTGCTGTATGTAGTTTGTTTTATACATTATGTAATAAAATGAAAATATAAAAAATAAAAAATTGGGATGGCTATTCGCTATATATTTAAAAGATAAGACAAATAAACAACAATAAATCTTTTAAAAAATAAAAACTATAATAAAATAAAAGAGGTCAGGAGAGGTCCCTTGCCACGTTTTCCAAACCAAAAATCCGAAGCAGCAGACTCTCCCAAAACTCCACCTCCATCACCTGATTCTACCAATGCAGTGGTTGCCAGGCCAGTCCTGAAAAGGCTTCCAGGGCAAGCCGGCTCCTTGAAAAAAGTCTCAAGGGAAAACTCAGCAAAACAGAAAACTCAGATTTCTACTCCTTGCGAAGGAGCTCCAGGAAGAGCAAAGCAGAGCTGCAGTCTGAGGAAAGAAGTAGGAAGGAAGAAGGCATGAAAATTGACCTCATTGGCACCGAGCGGTCTCCCAGGGAGACTTTGTGGTAGAACACCATGGGGACCTCATTGCCATCACCGATGCCAAGAAGCTGGAGGCTCTGTATGCACAAGACCCCTCCGCGGGCTGCTATATGTATTTTCAGTATCTGAGCAAAACCCATTGCGTGGATGCCACTCGAGAAACAAACCAATGGGGAGGCTGATCAATCACAGTAAGTGTGGGGACTGATAGACCAAACTGCATGACATCATTGGTGTGCCTCACCTCATCCTCATCGCCTCCAGAGACATTGCCGCTTGTGAGGAGCCCTTGTATAGCTATAGAGACCGAAGCGAGGCCTCTATCAAAGCCTACCTACCCTTGTCTGAAGCATTAACCATGCAGCCTCCCACCTCCTTGCCACCCTGCCTCCTTCAAAGCACTAAGTGCCCTTAAAGGGACATGATTTTTTTTTTACACACACTTACTCTTACATAATTACTTCAAATGTTTTTAAAAGTATATTAAAGATACCTTTTCATGTAGCATTTAAATATCTGTTACAGGTTTCCAAGGTGGACTTGGACAGATAGCCTTATATTACCAAAACTTTTATATACAAGTTGAAGTTTTCCCGCGCAGTCTAAGACTCGGCTCGGATTTTTAGAAAATGGAGGTGAACGTGAACTAGAAAGCCAAACTCTGACCAGGATGAAGCCAGGAACCCCTGCACCCCACGTCCCCGGACAGGCGGGTGTGAGGGTGCTGCCACCACCCACGCACAGGATGGCTCCAAGCTTTTGTTTTTCTCAGCGTCTTGACAGGAGTGCACACTGATTTGTATGAAATGTTTTTAACAAAGTTTCTCAGTAAGCTAGTCTTCCCCTCTGCTTTCTCCAAAGCTTACTATGCCTGGGGCTCTGTGACCCAGCTAGGAGCAGACCTCATCGTGGGGCTTATGGCTTTTCCAGGCATGTGGAAGTGCCCATTTAGAGGCAGGCTGGGAAAAGCACTGTTGTCCTGCCCAAGCAGGACAGGTCTCTTGTAACTGCATTAATTCTTTATAGAAATGTGAACACTGAATTTATTTTTTAAAAATAAACAATTAAAAAAATAAAACAAAAAAAATTAAAAAGGAAAAAAATAGAAAAAAAAAAAAGTCCCACAGAAAACAACTTATATGTGTATAGGTTTTGAAGGGAGAAAAATAAATGCGTTTTTCTTTTTCTTCCAGGGTTCTTTTATTTTTTATCTTTTTGGTTTGGCTGGCTGGTTTGTATAGAGAAGACTTAAGATGGTACCCTATTCTAATCAAAAGTGAGGTTTTGTAGTGGAACCAGAATTACTAAGTCCCGCCGCTCTGCCCCTACACCTCAGTTCGGCTGTGTGGAAAGTTCTCTACTTGCTGTCAAGGCCGAACCCCTGGTATCCCACAAAGATGCTGCCAGTCTAGGACCTCTGCCGGCTTAAGACATGTTAGCACAAGGGTCCTTAGTAGTCAGAGGACCAGGATGATACTTCAGTTTTGGCCTGTGATAGCAAGAGTACATGGCTTCCTTCTCCCTCCCTGAGAAGAGCTAGTTCTCACCACGCTCCATCAATCCAGGGGCAGGGGCTCATGAGAGCCAGGTATAAGAACCTCCCCTTGTCCCTACCACCTCCCTCATCCCCGAGGCTCAGGATGGTGCTACCTAAGAAAGTCTTCCCACACCCCTTGCTACCCCGGGTCAGCGGCCAAACTTGGAGGAGCATCCTACAGGAGGGTGTAACTGTGAGATAAAAATGCCTTGGTTGTACCTGTGTGTGTCTTAGCTGCTGTGACTCAGTTTATTTGGGTATCAAAAGCTACGAAGATTAAAATAGTATCTGCCTGAAAGACAGTTCTGAGAAATAGAATCTATTTTAATAGGAACATTTTGAAAAATTCTTGGTCAATGCAAACAGATATACTCATGACTTTTATCCTAATAGATTAAAATTTAAAATGCACATTAGAATAAAGGGTGAGACCAAAAATTTTTCAGAGTCATTTCAATACCTTATCTATTTTGCATAAATGATGATAAAAGATTAAATAGTATTAACTTTAATGTGTAGGAAACACTCTAAAAGAAACGAAGTTAACTTTCATTTTAGCATTCAATTTGGGGATTTTAAAAAATTATTTCAAATGATCAATATTGTTCTTTAATACTTCAATGCTCAATTATGTCTAACAGGAAAATGTAGTTTTCATATTTCTTATGTAATAAGTTATCCATAGTAAATTTTACTCTACTTTGCAGAGGGAATTTCTTACTTGACACATTTAATTTTATGATAGTACAACAGTTAAAAATAACAAAAGAATTTTCAATAGTATACAAAGCACTGTAAATTAACAATGGCAAGCTAATTACATAGTAGACATAATACTCTGACAAATATTGCTGGGTAAGTCTATAGCCCATAAATTCTTGTAGTTTATATTACAACTCAATAATGAGGTGAGAAGGAATGGACAAATAAAAGCTGTGACAACCAGTAATTTATTATTTGAATTTTATTCCCTTGCCAGAGTCAATAATTTTGTTTTCCCATAATTATTAGACACACTTGAATTACTATGTCAGGAGAGAACTGGTTAATAAATGGATGTTCTTCACTTAGTGTCTGTGTAATATTAATAAAACCTTTTAATTAAAAAAATTGTGCAATATCTATAAAATTTAAAGAAAATGAAAAAATTCATTTTAAACTATTTTTCCTTTTATTGTTTCAATAAAAAGTTCTATAATATGAATAAATAAAATAATTCAGTCAGAATTTTTTTCTGTCCAATAAGTTTTAGAATACATATATATCAAATTTTTTATAGATGCTAAAAATGAAATTAATGTATTGCCAAATTTTTATCAATATTTATAAAAGAAATGTAATTTAGTCAGAGTTTTATATCTGTCTAGATATAATTAGAATTTCATGAAGTTTATCCCTTGGCTAGATTTACTTGCGATTTCTTTTGATTTTGTCTTTATGGCTTTCCTAAATGGTGTTGTAGCCTTGATTCCTTTTTCTATGTGTCAGTTATTTGTATATAGAAAGGCAGTTTATTTTTGTGTGTTACTTTTCTATTCTGTTATTCTACTGAATTTATTTATCAGATCCACATATTATCTGATCATTTTTAGAATCTCTTATTTATGGAATCATGTCTTCAGAAATAAAAATACTTTGACTTCTCAATTTCGTATTTGTATGCCCTTTTCCCCTATACTTCTATTATTTTAAGAGGTCAAGTATTGTGTTGAGTAAGAGGCATGGAGAGTGGGACGTTCCTTTCCTGTTTCTGATGTAAGTGGAAATGATTAAATATATATAAAAGAATCTTCTCTAATAGTTCTGTTTTGGTGTTTAAATCTATATACTTTGTAGGTTACAGGTATCATTTTTTAGTTATATTATGCCATAAAATATTAAAAATTAAAGCAGTTTCACATCCATAGTGAGAAATAACCCTCCT
Source organism: Acomys minous (assembly GCF_964271855.1). NCBI lineage: Eukaryota > Metazoa > Chordata > Mammalia > Rodentia > Muridae > Acomys > Acomys minous. Next base: position 50,628,764 of record NC_140494.1, read on the forward strand.
ACCAAAGCCTGTTTTCATTACTATAGCTCATTGTATGATGGTTTTGTAGATTGAAGACTTATGAAGGCTTTCTTTTTGCTTAATCTTAATTTATTAGGTAACTACAGCCTCAAAAGAAATTGCCCACATCTTTAATGTCTTCATTTTTATTGGTTATGATTATTTTTAAAGATCTCTGTTACAAAGAGAAATATTCTTGGTGACTGATGAGGACAACACTTACCTCTGGCGATACAGACACTTATGTAGAATGTAGTTGTGAATTATGTTGGTTTAGTTAAGTAGCACTTGAAGGTTTTCTCCAAGACCTGTGAGTTAACTGGCCCTTGGTAGTTGTCTTGATTCCAGTTTTCTCATGTTGAACAGATCTTAAGTCTAACGAGAGAGCTAAGGCTATAATGGATAGATAATGGTTGTAGCCAAGGTACACTCATTCTGGTCATTGTTGGGGATCATAGATACCATAGTTGGGTAGGAATGATGTTTTCTCCTCTTCATCAGCTTGCCTGGTGCCTTCTGGAAATCTGTTTTTTTAGTGCATTGTGTCTTCAGAACAATACCGCAATGTTTCCGCTGCAGGGCATAAGATGTAGGGCATATGTAGTAACAAGATGCTGAATGTTGGGTGCTTCGGTCCTGGGCTTCTTACTTTCTTAGTTTAAGTGCTTTCAGACATATTGCCAGACATCACTTACTTTAGAGAAATTGAAGAGATTTTTAATTATATTTGTTATTTTGAGTCCCAGCTGCCACAGCACAGCAATATCTGTCATTCAAGGTATATTATTCTCTCAATTTTAATAATAACCAAGTTAAGAGCACTGATATTGACATCCACAGTCTTGAGCAAACAGAATTTTGCTTCCTTACTTGAGTTCTCCTGATTCAGAAGATAGACTACTCTGCTGTGTATCAGGATGCATTCCTCCATGAGAAAAAAATCTTGTTTGTTATTCCCACCCTTGATTTGGACCTTCTACTCTTTTCCAGAATAGTGCCTTCTGTGGTCATGCTCTTACAATAGAAAGCTTGAAGCTTGCATTCACCATCTATTTAAATGAGTTTTTGAAATTTGATGGCAGCATAGGAGATATTCAGCTTCATCTTGGCGTGGCTGAACATCTGGAAGAAGCCACAGAAAAGAACATTATATTTATTTTTTTCTAAATGATATTTTGTTGCATCAGTTTCCATATATGAAGACATATACTTTCTGGAATAAAAACATCAAATTTTGTTTCAAAATCTTAATCACTTGTAAGAAGAATATGATATTCACAGAAAATATTTTAAGTTATTTTGTCTTATCATAGTATCACCAAGAACTGGTATGTAAATCCCTTGATGTGAATCAACAGGATTTCAGTTTGAAATTCCCACACCCACATAAAATCTATGCATGCCTACACATGCTGGAAATTCCAATATTGGGAGTTTCTACAAGGGACCCTCAGTGCCTATTTTCCACAGCCAGATCCGAAAGATTGTAGGAATTCTGAGAAAGAGCACCATGAGTGAGAGACCAACCAGACTGCAAATGAGTCTGTAGGAGACATTTCATATTTTTAAAAATTACTCACCACTTATAATTAAAACTAAAAGAACATTACTTTATGGGATGATTGTTATCCAATCAAATGGCATAAGCTTAAGTCACAAATCTTTGTAATTGTGATAATATAAATATACAAAAATATAATGTAGAAAACAATATAACAGATTTGCAAATAGATAGGAGAAAGGTTTTCAGTAGTCTCCTCACAAATAAATGTAGTATGAATAAAGCAAATACTTACAGACCTTTCAACACAGCAGAATGCTTGCATCTACTGAGACATCACCTTCATATACCGCATGTGCATCTATAAAGTTTAAAGAAGAAATAAATGGTTTCATAGAATAAAAAACACTATGACTATGCTTGTATAAAATTCTAAATAAAACACAAAATCAGTAATTATGGTGTTATTTCAGGTTAGCACATGATTATAGAAAACTCACTCTATGCTATATAATTAAGAGAAAGTATTCAGAAATTAAATAAAATAAATGTCAAACTAGCCTCTGAAAAATGTTATGCTTAAAGAAAAATGTATCCTGTATACTGTATGTGCCAGATGTCCAAAAAGAAAGCTATAAACCATTTTTGAAAAGATTTTTCAAAAATCTGATGTGTATGTATGTATGTATGTATGTGTGTGTGTGTGTGTGTGTAATAACCATGGTCATAAAACAGAGAGATCATTATAAATATATAGTGCCAATGTACCCTAATAATAACAAATAGGTTCATTAGAACTTCAACCAAATCTTAGCAAGTAATTTATTAAATTTAGTACAGTAAATGAATCAAATAGATACCAGTGCCTTTTAAAAAATTGCTCATTTTGACCTTATGAAGCAATTAGAGTAGATTGTATCTAAAACCTCAGAACCATTTCTCATTAATTATTTTGAAGATTGCATGTATATGTCTGACTCCATCTGAGACAATTTATATGAAAAATTGTGCAAGAGTCCAACCTTGCTAATCATCTAGGTCAGTAGGTGATACTTTCAGGCTTGTTATGTGTATTGAGTGATGTTTTACATTAATCAAGAGAATCAGAAAAAAAAGTCTTATCACCACAAAAATATGGTCCAAAGGCATCATTAACCAGTCAATCCCTTCTGCTATCAAACCAGAGTGTTGGTGAAGGCACAGTGAAACAACCAAATTGGACTCTCCATGTGTGGAAACTGCCAAGGCTATTTCTTGGGACAGGAACAGTAAGAAGAGCTAAATGGTAGAAAACAGGTGGATTTTATATGACAGTCATTGGGTGGAGCGTTTGACTTAATAGAAACTATTTGGGTTGCCCTGGAATTATAAGCCTATCTCCTAAGTAGTTGATCTTTAGTTAAGCTGAAGGGATGTTCCTGGTATTTTAATGAAGACTGCAGCTAAACAGGAACTCTTCTTAGGCCTATGTTTACCCAGTCTTTACCCTGCAAAAGTCCTTCTGTTTAAAATACTGTCACCAGCATTGTTATTTTCTTGGGCTGCTTTGAACTAAACATTACAGCCTTTTGTTGCTGATAAGTATTAAGGATAGTCTTTTAGCTGCTCCCTAGTGAGTGGGGGCTTGAGAAGGGGGAGTATGAAATGTTGATCCAAACGGAGGCTCAAACTAGCATTTAATGGTGGTGGACCTAAGGAGATTCATTTACAACCATCAGGTTTAGTGAGTGTAAGGTTATTTTGCCAAATCATTCCTGAAGAAATCCAGAGAAAGGAAGTGAACATTATTTTTTTTCCTTTTTTTTTTCCTCCTTTATTAATTTATTCTTGTTACATCTCAATGGTTATCCCATCCCTTGTATCCTCCCATACTTCCCTCCCTCCCAATTTCCCCTTATTCCCCTCCCCTATGACTGTTCCTGAGGGGGATTACCTCCCCCTCTATATGATCATAGGGTATCATGTCTCTTCTTGGTAACTTGCTGTCCTTCCTCTGATTGCCACCAGGTCTCCCCGTCCAGGGGACATGGTCAAAGGTGAGGCACCAGAGTATGTGAGAAAGTCATATCCCACTCTCCACTCTACTGTGGGGACTGTTCTGTCCATTGGCTAGATCTGGGTAGGGGCTTAAGGTTTACCGCCTGTATTGTCCTTGGCTGGTGCCTTAGTTTGAGCGGGACTGCTGGGCCCAAATCTGCCTATCATAATGTTCTACTTGTAGGCTTCTAGGACCCTCTGGGTCCTTCTACTTTGCCTTTCTCCCATGATTCTCTCATCTAGAGTCCCACTAGAATGTCCTCTCCTCTGTCTCAGTTTCCTGGTAAGTGAAGGCTTTCGTGGGACATGCCCCTTGGGCTAATATGCAGATATAAGTGAGTATATACCATTTGAGTCTTTCTGCTTCTGGGTTAACTCACTCATTATGATCATTTCTAGCTCAATCCATTTATCCACAAATTTCGGGAATTCCTTGTTTTTAATAGCTGAATAGTATTCCATAGTGTATATGTACCACAGTTTCTTTATCCATTCTTCTATTGAGGGACACTTAGGCTGTTTCCATGTTCTGCCTATTATGAATAAGGCTGCTATGAACATGGTTGAGCAAATTTTCTTGCTGTGTGCTGGAGCATCTTCTGGGTATATTCCAAGGAGTGGAATAGCTGGGTCTTGAGGAAGCCCTATTCCCATTTTTCTGAGATAGCACCAGATAGATTTCCAAAGTGGTTGTACTAGTTTGCATTCCCACCAACAATGAAGGAGTGTTCCTCTCTCCCCACATCCTCGCCAGCATGTGGTGTCGCTTGAATTTTTGATCTTAGCCATCCTGATGGGTGTAAGATGGAATCTCAGCGTTGTTTTGATTTGCATTTCCCTGATGATTAAGGAGGTTGAGCATTTCTTTAAGTGTTTCTCAGCCATTTGATATTCCTCTGTTGAGAATTCTCTGTTTAGTTCCATGCCCCATTTCTCGATTGGGTTATTTGGTTTGGTGGTATTTAATTTCTTGAGTTCTTTATATATTTTGGATATTAGACCTTTGTCAGATGTGGGGTTGGTGAAGATCTTTTCCCAGTCTGTAGGCTGTCGCTTTGTTCTCTTTACCGTGTCACCTGCCTTACAGAAGCTTCTCAGCCTCATGAGGTCCCATTTATTAATTTTTGACATTAATGCCTGGGCTGTTGGTGTTCTTTTCAGGAAGTTGTCTCCTGTGCCAATATGTTCCAGGCTCTTCCCCACTTTTTCTTCTAAGTGATTTAGTGTCTCTGGTTTTATGTTGAGGTCTTTAATCCACTTTGATTTGAGTTTTGTACAAGGTGACAAATATGGGTCCAGTTGCATTTTTTTACACATAGACATCCAGTTAGACCAGCACCATTTGTTGAAGATGCTATCCCTTTTCCATCGAATGGATGAGATACTTAAGGAAATTCCTCTAAAATCAGGAACAAGGCAAGGCTGCCCACTTTCTCCATATCGCTTCAATATAGTACTCGAAGTTCTAGCCAGAGCAATAAGACAACATAAGGAGATCAAAGGTATTCAAATGGGAAAGAAGGAAGTTAAATTATCCCTATTTGCAGATGATATGATAGTCTACATAAGCGACCCTCAAAATTCCACCAGAGAACTCCTACAGCTGATAAACACCTTCAGCAAATTGGCTGGATACAAAATTAACTCAAAAAAGTCTGTAGCCTTCCTATACACAAATGATAAGCTTGCAGAGGAAGAAATTAGGAAAACTACACCCTTTACATTAGCCACAAGCAATATAAAGTACTTAGGAGTTACTCTTACTAAGCAAGTGAAGGACCTGTTTGAAAAAAATTTCAAAACCCTAAAGAAAGAGATTGAAGATGACATGAGAAGATGGAAGGATCTACCTTGCTCATGGATAGGGAGAATTAACATAATAAAAATGGCCATCCTACCAAGAGCAATCTACAGATTCAATGCAATCCCTATCAAAATACCTACACAATTTTTTAAAGACATTGAAAGTTCAATTCTGAACTTCATATGGAAAAACAAAAAACCCAGAATAGCTAAAACAATCTTGTACAATAAAAGGTGCTCTGGAGGAGTCTCCATACCTGATCTCAAACTGTACTATAAAGCAATAGTAATTAAAACAGCATGGTACTGGCACAGCAACAGGCCGGTTGATCAGTGGAATCGAATCGAAGACCCAGATATGAATCCACACACATATGGGCATTTGATTTTTGACAAGGAAGTGAACATTATTATGAGAAGAATAGAGAGGAGAGGGCTAAGAGATGGAGGAACTAGGGGATCAAGGGAGACCAAAAGGATATGATTGTCCCTGAAGAATAAAGATTCTCAGCAACTTTGTGTAGAATTTAATGTTCCTTTCATTTTACTGGTTTCATTCACATAGCATCAACATTCTCACTGAGGAAGAGCCAGGTGCCTTTTCAGCTGTCAGACAGCTTATGGCTGTCGGGTTTTGGGGAAAACTCAGGGCCAGGAAGATGAACTGCTGGAGGAGCTAGAGGTCCAAAGTTGGTTCCTGTATGATAACTGAACTTCAGCCTTCAATCTTTTTTATTTAAGAGACTTGGGTAGTTAAAACCTCTGCTTTACAGCTCTCAAATTTGCACCATCAGCATGTAGCACATACATCTTTTACACACAAAGTTAGGATGTTTTTAAGGTGAAATCAGACTTTGTAGCTATGAAGGGACTGACTAGACAAGTGCAGCCTCTGGGGAGAACCTACACAAATCTGGCTTCCTGATGTGGCTGCAGATTACAATGCTGCTAGATGGTCTGAGAAAGATAGGGCCTGACATTGGGAATCAGAGTTGGTAGGATTTAAACTTAGAGGAGTCAAGATGAGAATAGAAAAAGTAGGGTAGCAATGTTGGGTGTCCTCATTAGCAGTTCTGCAAGTAAAAGCATTTTCCATATGTATATGTGTGTGAATATGTATATATATATATATATATATATATATATATATATATATGTACGTACATACACATATATGTTCACTGCTCATGTTCAAACAAACTGGATTAAGACAAAGCAAACAAACATAACATAAAAAGAGAAAAAAAAGTACAAGACAGTAGACTCAGAGACACACACTCTAGCATGCACAGACACCCCAAACAACAGAACAGAAAACCAAAACCCATAATAAATTTGCAAATGACTTGAAGTTAAAAAAGAAAAAAAAAACTTCCGACCAAAAAACCTCCAAAAATCTTATTGCCATTCTCTTGATTTTGTGTTGACTGTCTACAGCCACGCATGCACCTGCCCTTCAGTGGTTTGTATGTGCAGCGAGACTCCCTACCTCTGTCTTTATCTACTCACACACAGCCTCCAACTTTCATGTGTGACATGACATGTGTGTGATGTGTGTGAGTTTTCTTTAAGCTTTGCAATTCCACCTTCAGCCTATGGTGCTTTGACTGACAGCAGTAGCTGAATGCAGGAAGAAAGCACCTCCAGGTGGATATAAACATTTGATTCACTAAATCTCCGAGTCCTGTTCCGACAGCAAGTATCATACAGTTTGTTCCAAAGGCACTAACGTTTAAGTGCTGCTCCTTACGACTCTGTTCACTCTATGCCACAGGAATGACGCTCTGTAAAAATATCTATCCAAGACTGTTCAAATCCCTTTTGGTAGCTTTTCTGTATAGATGTTCTTGTTTAGAGCCTCACCAAAGATGCAGTAACATCAACAGATCAACAAAAAATTATATATACATGAGAATACACTTATATAAAAAGAGTTGGAAATTTTGTTGCATTCACTCACAATGGAGAATTTATCTCTACTGATTTCTACTTCCTATTTAGTGTAGAAGTCAAACTTTTATTTTTCTTTCGATTTATAAAGTTTTATTCCTACAAGGCTAGAAAAAATATGAAATTATTTAAGGAACACTCTAAATTATATTCAGTTGATTATTAGTTTTGAAGAATGTGATAAAGAATATCAGTTATTTTAGAAAAAAGTTTGTTTACAATTTTGAGTAAAACTATAATCCAGTTAATTTGTGGGAAACACAGGATTGAATTGCTAACTTAACTGAAAAACACAACATCATATTTTTTGTTTGTCTTTGCTTCATGAATTTAGTTCTGAAATTTGTTTAGTAGTGAGTGATAATAGAAATAATTACTATAAGACAGCAGCACAATTTATTTTAGTAAGAGTTTACAGTGCTCATGGCCAGTTTTGATGCTGATATAGAGGCCTTTAGAGAGAATCAACAAGAAATAAAATTTGAAATTATTTCATAATGTGTTGTTAAAATTAAAAATTCTGTGTTCATCGCAGCTGGCTGCTGTTGTACCCTGACTACAGTGCTCAGGGAGAACCTGCTCCCCTTGCACCAGCACACTCCAATACTATCTACATCTTCACGCATGAAATTAAGCATTCAATATAATCACCTAAATTAGCTAAAACACACAAAAGGCAGAAAACTTAACATTTTATTCATTACTCTAAACTAATATATTTATATATTTTACTTCATTACTTTCTCTTAGCCCTAAATATTGATATTCACTTTCATAATAATATAAATTGGTATCTGTCAAGAGGATAAGTTTCTCATAAAGTACTTCAAAACTATTTCCAGAATATAATCATGTCAATTTTAAATTCTGGCAAATCAGTTTAAACACCACCTTTATTAACTAGACTTTTCCTCTACAGGTGCTCAAATATGCTAAGATAGGTAATATTTGTTTAGATATAGTTTACATCTTTGATTGCAGATCACCCTTGTATTCTTTAACTCTGAAAGAATTTTATTTTATTTGATGTACTGTTCATCTGTAGATAAAAGAGTTTTACAGTTGGATATCAACATGCACTTGTTTCATTACATCTATATGTATAATGTAAGTGTATACTACTTTTGGCAATGACGTTTTGGATAGGTATCTAAAATTTAAAGACTTGCATTCATTCAATTTTGGACTGTGCTAAATCTGTTCAATGATTACATGTATAGATATTCTATTTTGTTTGGCAGATAAAGCTATATTACAATAGATGCCAAAGATAGGTATACAGTTTTCCAGATATGTTTTGTCCCTTGGATGTTCAACAACAACAACACACACACACACACACACACACACACACACACACACACACATTTATTTAATGTGCTAAATCTATTAATAAACAGTTTGTAATGTCCTCCATATGACTATTCCTAAATACACATGCATTTAGTGAATTGCTGATTACTTACTAAATTTTAGTCTTTTTCTTATTCTAAGGAACAGTCCCTTCCAAGGCTTTTCCCAGTCCAGGGATGAAAAGTAGATACTGTGAATGAGGCTTAAAGAGACATATGTTTGCAAGATGAAAACAAAGGGAAACAAAGGAGTCTGAATGCTAGATAAAGGAGTTTCATCAGGCACAAGATTAAATGCCATATTAGCACACATTCCCACGTACTCATTTCTGCATATATTCATGATGGATTACCCACATTTAAAATAAATTTGATAAAGTATTTAATTTGGGATATTGAAAAAGGACAAATCACTAACATAAACATCAGTATGGTCTAAATAAGCCACTTAGAAATTGTTAGTAGAGCACTCTGACACAGAAAAAGTTCCAAGTATTAATAGAAAATGAGAAAAAAATAGAGTTCCAGTTTTGTCACTTTATAAATATAAACTGGTTTATTTGTCTCTAATATTTTTGTTTACACAATTTCTTACACTTAGGCAGCTAGGGTAGAGATTACAAATTCCAGCAAAACCAGTTATTTAGTGAACCCTGTATCAAAACAACAACAAATTAAAGCAACAATAACTCCCTTCATCATCTTATTATCAGTGAAATTATATCATCAGTGCCTTCTTTTTTTTAATACTGAAAACTTATAAATTAAACAGAAAATACATTTCTCTAGTCAGTTAAAGTTGGGGAATCAGCTAGAATATTTTCAAGCACAAATGACATGCTTAAATATTATTTTAAAATGTGTTAAAATTTATAACCAATTATTAACTGATGTGTTTATTAATATTAAATGGCAACTGAGTAATGTAATTCATTTATTGAATAGATGATATTTACTGAAACTTCATAATGATTTGTGTTATCCACTGAAGTTTAATATTGTGTAATTTGTACACAAGTCAAAGTATAAGTAGTAAAGGAGAGTTCATAGAAAGAAATGCATACTTATTTTATAATTTACATTCTGTAACTACAACGGAAATTATCTAATACGAAAATACTGATGATGAGAAAGGTATTCATGTTTTCTTTTAAAATAAGATACATAAGTTCAAATATGATGAACATGTGTTTTCATGACCTTAAAGTCTCAAGATACAATTTATAAAGAATGAGATTGGTGTCTTTAAATTTATGTATGGCTCATTTGTAGAAGCAGTTTTTAACCTTGTTACTTAAAATTTTTCTCTTGCTACAATTATGTTGACCATGACTTTATTTTCTGAATATGAGCCTGTTACACCAAAGACAAGTATTACTGAATTCTAAATATCCAAAAGGTGTACAGTATATACAGTATTTGGGTGATGTATGTTCAGACATAGAGTGATAAATACATGATTGGATGTTCTCTTTCTTATCCATGCCATTTAAATCACATAGAGACCTTTCATATTGACTAGAGTAGAAAATGGGAGTATTTCATAAAAAGGGTGACTAAAACACTCAAATACTGTACACATGGAGAAGAGAGTATACAAACAAGATATTGTTAAAAACGTCTGTCTTTATAGGATCAGTCCTATGTAAGAATGTTTGAAATTTCTGTTTATTTTCCTTTTGGGACAGTGTCTCAAGCACTGGCAGCATTGGCTTCCCAGGAACTCAATTCATTGCCTATGCTGGTTTCAAACTCCTGTTTCAATCACCAGGCCCTGGGATTACAGCATGACTCTCTATACTTGCCTTGTGTCATAATTTGCAGTTTGTTAGTTTTCCATTCACAAGAACATATTGCTGTGGATTCAATGAAATTATATTTTCACAGTTTCTCTAAAGGTGAGATTTTGTCTTTTCTATTTCTCCACAAAGCTAAAGGATTATTCCCTGTAAAGGTTGTTGAAGCTTTTATTATAACATGGCAAGATTATAAAGTATTTCAAATGTATTCAGCCTTGATTATTTGGGTAAAAAAGAAGCTATAAATTATTGTATACTGTTATGGACTTTCTGTAGAAATTACATATTTACTATCTGTACCTTGCACTTATCCATTCATTGCTCATTTTAATTGTACAACTACTTGGGCATTAATTCTGAATGCTTTTGCAAGCGTTTGGTACTTAAATCTGTTGACTGAAATCTCTTCCTTTTTTTTAACCACTTGTTCAAAAATATTCTAAACCTTTTATTGTAAGAACTAAATTCCTACGTCGTCTTCATATATTGTTTGTTGCTGAATATGTCATTCAAAATTTAAAAATAAAATTCTGCTATGAGTTAGGAGCCAAGATGGAGCAAAGCAGAAATAAACACAAGATCCTCATTTTAGTACTCTTATACAGAAACAATACTGGCATTTATGTTTGGGAGCTGAACATCTCAAATGCTCTTTGCTTGTGTGGCTACCCCAATCATAAGCAGGCACACTACCAATTTTCTTTTAGTATTTCTGCATTTATTAGCATGAAGTATGATGTTAGTTAAAACGCCAGATTCAAAAATCGAATTCTAAGCTTGCCAGAAAAACTGTAATCGAGAAATTACCACAAAATATTTGAGTTGGAAAATGAATTTGTTGAGTTTTCAATTATTTAGGGATAAGATAAAACCCACATGTGTTACATTTTCTTTCATTTACAACATTTTTTCTACTCCACCTATCTTTGAGCAAATTTAAAGCAGTGCAAATAGATTCAATGGAATATTTTAATCCTGTTATTAAAATAGTTATAAATTCATATTTAGGTTGTGAGCAGGTACATATATCAGGAATGGTTACTCAGTGATTTGTAAAATTAAATACTTTCCTGTCATTTTCAACTTCATACCAGATTTCTTATGAAATTTCTGGTACTTTTCTGAGTAAACCAGTCAATGAATAAAAAACTGTTTTGCACAGTATTTTTATTATATGAATTTGTGTCTCTTTCAAAGTTTTCACCACTAAACCATATCTCCAGTGCCAGTTTTGACACAGTGGTAGATTTTTGTGACTTTATAAATGCATACTAACATGTAAAGAATGGATGTTCATTCAGCTATATAGAAAAAAGATATGATGATGTTGCCAGGGAAATAAATGGAATTTAATTATTTCAGAGATTCTTTACATCATAACTCCTTGACTTTTAAAAAGTGATTTAATTTTATCCATATTGTTGCTACAAATTTTATTGCTGTGGTAAAACACATAACCACAAGTATCTTGGACAGAACATGGTTGATTTTGTTTTCCTTACAGCTTACAATCTCTAATCTAAGTCAGATCTCGAACTGAAAGCAGGAAGTTGGAACCAAGGTTTGAATCAGTAGCCATGAACAGTACTTCTCACTAGATTAGGTCTCATGCCTTGCTCGTCCTGCATTATTATAAAACTCAGGACCACCTAAGCAAAGGTGGTCCCACTCACAACGTGATTCCTTTCCATAAAACATCAATTAAGAACAAGCTTTAGAGGTTTGCCCAAAAGCCAGTCTGTGGAGGCCATATTCCCACTTGACGTTACCTCTTCCAAATGAATCTACGTCCAAATCAAAGCTTATATCAAATTAAGTAAACGCTAGTCAATACATTCTCCATTTGGTCAATTGTGTGTGTGTGTGTGTGTGTGTGTGTGTGTGTCACACTTGGGCATACCTGCGTGCATGCCTGGATGTGAGTGTGTGCCTACGTGTGTGTGTGTGTGTGTGTGTGTTACTTTTTTTTTTTTTTTTTTTAGGGTAACTTTCCACATCCTAAATTCTATTTTTTTTTTTTGTTTCTGCAATTCCATGTATTCCTTGCCTTCATGATCTGAGAATTTAATGGCATCCATATAGTTCTGACATTGACTTCAGTGTACTTTTAGAGAAAATATGAAAAACTGAGTCTTAGTCCTGCCTTTTCCTTCAATCTGCCAACAACAAAATCTGATTTTTGCTAATATTATAAACACAAAAGTATCCAAGAGTTGTTAAAATTACTCAACTAATCTATTAAACTATCATATTTGATTTGCTTTAATTTTTATTGGTAACTTTGATTACTTTTTATGTTTCTCAAACATTTTTCTTGCAGATAGAATAAATAAATTTGAGAAGTAACATACACCAAGATATTTATATGCATCGTTATACTTACATATAAATATATTAATGTAAAAAGACCATAATTCAACAACTAAAGAGCCCAGCACTTCCACCTAGTTGTAGATAGTTCAAATTACCAAGAGTACTTTATTCTAGTAAGGGTTTTGTCCTACAGATTTAAAATGCCAGTTATAATTATACCATGCATAAAGCTGCTACTAAAACAAAAGACGTAAAATACCACAGCTGATTAGAGTTCAGAAAAATGTAAACTTACAGGCAGGAAATTTTACCAGATGCAGGAATGATCACGTCCCAAGGCAAACAAATTGATGGGGGAAAACAGCCATTTATAGAATAATAATCAATGAAATTTTATTTCCAATTTCTTTTACTGTTATGGTATTTATAAGGAGATTTTATTGATTTAAAGTGTTTTCAATTCAATTGTTGATTTTTCTGTTGTGACCAGATAAGTTTATACTTTACATAGTTTTGTAACATTTTAGAGGAGTTTCCAGAATAAGAAATATAATTCAGGGTCCTAGAAACCTACAAGAAGAACATTGTGACAGGTGGATCAGGGCCCAGGGGGTCTGCTCAAACTATTGCACTAAACAAGGACATTGAACTCCTACTCTGATCTACCCACTGGACAGGACACTCTCCACATGAACTCTGGTGCCCCATATTTGACCACCTCCCCTTGGTGAGGATGCCTGATGGCATGCAAAGAAAGAATAAGTAGGCTACCAAGATGAGACTTGATAGCCTATGACCATATAGTGGGGGAGGAGGTCCCCCTCAGTCTTAGACCTAGTGAAGGGGAATAGGGTGAAAGAGAGAGGGAGGGAGGAACAGAAGAATACAAGTGATGGGATAACAATTGAGTTGCAATCTGAATAAATTAATTAAATAAAAATACTTCCATTAAATAATAAGAAAAGAAATATAATTCAATCATTGATGTCACAATGTGCTTTAAGTATATGATCATATTTAAAACATAGGAAATTATCTTAACAAAATACAATTGTTTCATATTTTTAAACAGTACCTCAATCTTATTTTTAGTTCTTATTTGTTAACAAGCAAATTATACTTTCTTTTACATCAAATTAGAATAAATTAATAGAAAGAGGTAGAATCCTATTAAGGGTATGACAACCAAACTGAATTTTCTAAACTTAATGAATTTTAATAAAGGAGACATTTGCTATTATAATAAATTAGTCAATTTCTTTTACAAATGAAATTTAAATTCATTTCATGTAAATGTAAAACTGCTTATGTCTGAAGTTTCACTATGTCATGTTATTCCAACTATTTCTATTATTTTAACTGAAGTAATTGAATGGCAGTTAAGCAGCTGGCGAAACTTCATATAAAGCTTTTGGGTAGTTTAATGTGAATGATGTCTGCTACAGTTTCATGTTCTCCTCAAAGTATTGCTTGCCCTGGATAAAACAATCAAACAAATCAACCAAACAAACAAAAACCAGGAGCTTTGTCCTCCTTGGGTTGAATACCACCATTTACACTTAGTATTTAAGGAATTAATAAAATTTAGTCTAAGAAACATCAAGACATCTAATGCTACATGATAGGCAAACTCAACTATATGTGGAAAAGTCAACTAAGCTTTACTCTACACAATGAACTACAGGTAGCTAAGAAATACTGAGAGTAGGAGACATAGTCTACTTGAGGAAAGGAATTCCAAATAGTCAGCTTTGAAACATGCTTAGAAGTATCACCAGACTGAGCATAGTCTAATAACTGAACATTGAGTAGATACAGAGACTGATCAGGTTGTATTTATGTATTAAAGAATATATGCATGCATATGCATTATCTAGCAACAATTAATTTAAAGAATAAAAATATAAGTGTCTAAACACAAATTATTTTAAAATTATTTATTGTAATGAAATCATGAGTAACTTCACACAGCTAAATTAAGATAGCCATTCAAAGAAAATCTGCCTATGGCCAAATTCTGTACCTCCCAGTAAACTTACTTATATAGCCATTTTAAAGCAATGGAGCGCATAGAATTGCACATTTTTACACATATCCACTACAAAAGGAATATCTACAAACATTGTATTTGATATCCTCTGTCAACACATTTATGAAATGAATAATCCTGTTTTTTCAGAAGCTCTAACTTCTTGTAAGATTAAGAAATCGCAACTAGGCAAAAACTTGTTCTCTGAACAAAAGCTTGGAACCCTTTTTTATGTGATATTACAGTCTTACTAAAAGTATAGCAAGATGTTGGATGGCATTCATTTTATGTTCCCAGGCAAAATTTCATGCTGAATTATACAGAATTTCTTAAGATTTCTAGAGGAGTGAAGGTGGCAATAAAATGCATCAAAACAGTGCAGTGCATGAACCGAAGACACATATTATTATGTGCTTTACTGGTTAAAAATTCAAAGTCACCGATTCATTTAATCTACCAAGGTGCTAATTATGACCCTGTGTCTTTTTCTTTAACCCTGTGTCCTTTAAGGCACTAAGAATAATCAAGTGTGGAGGACATTGTGGAAAACCACTTGAATATTTAATAGAAGATAAAAATTTGAAAACTGTTTCTTAGATTAACAATAAATTTAATTTTAATGTGAAAACCAAAAAAAGGATAACGTAACAATTAAAGACAATCTATATCATTGGATGATATATATTTGCTACACTTATTAGGGTGACACAATTGTGTGACATACTCAAGCAAGAAATTATAAACCCATGCAAAACATAATTTCTGTGATGTCTGACAGATTATTGATTGCCTCAAAATTTAGTAATACCTGCATTGCCTATTAGTTTTGTTATGCTCTGTGATTTTTTTTCAGAGAAAAAACTTCAGACAAATTTATACAAAGTAGCTGTGAAGATCACATGTATTAGTTAAAAAGCCATGTAGACTGTGAGTGAAGATAGTGAAAGCAAGTTACTAGTCCTGTAGTACTTGAGTAAATAATTGTGCCTGTGATAGGTGGAAAAGAGTAAATATCCTGCTTTGTTGTGTTGTTTGTTTCTAGTACTGTTGCGGTGTATTAAGGATTCAGATATTACTATTTATTAATTAACATAGATTCTAGAAATTAAAAATTCCACCTCAGTATATCATGTAGTAGGATAACATCAAAATAAGGCCTTTGTGAATTAAATAGTTTTTGAGACCATTAGACTTGAGTTTAGGTTGAAGCATTTATGACTTGAAATCTTAGGTTACTTTATCTGAAGCTAGTTGTAGAATAAACATTGTGCATACGAAACAACTCAAAAGGCATACGTTAACTCAACTTGTGCCATATGATGACGTGTTAGTTAACAACAGACATTATAATGCTCCAATAAGACTTTATCACCTCATATTGTGGTAGCTATCTCTCTTTGTGTAACCATGTACCCTGATGACCACACTATGGTGTATCACTAACTGCAAATTCCAGAATAAATCCACATTTTTAAATGAGGCATGAATTAATCTAATAACTATTAATAATTAATAACTGTTCATCTAATAACTATTAAATCTGCACATATGCACATTACATTACTCAATATTTAATAGGTTAAATAAGTGATTGTTTTTGAATCATAACTTGATGAATAGCAGCTAAGTCAAATTTGTTACACTGCATGTGATTCATTTAAAAATTAAAGGTTGGCAGAAGCACGCAGAAAAACATGTATATTTTGTTTGAAAAACTTTTTTCTTCATTGAACTATGTAACTTAAAAAGAATGGTTAATGTAACAAGATTAAATAAAAATTAGCATTTACATTTGTATCTCTAATATTTGTTTTGTTTTTTCATTTTGTGATTATGTGTGTGTGTATGTGTGAGTGTGCACATGTGTGTATACGTATGTGTAAGAGTGTGTGCATATGAGTACAGGTCATCCAGGGGAATAGAAGAAGTCTTA
This sequence comes from Acomys minous, assembly GCF_964271855.1. Lineage (NCBI taxonomy): Eukaryota > Metazoa > Chordata > Mammalia > Rodentia > Muridae > Acomys > Acomys minous. The sequence continues at coordinate 50,645,481 of NC_140494.1, forward strand.
GTACCTTCTGGAATTTAAATTATAAGGAAAGTGTGAGTTGCCAGATGTAGGTGATAGGAACTGAACTAGGTCTTATGCAAGAGTGTTATGTACTCTTAGATGCTGTGTAATCTTTCCAGCCTGACAAATAATATTTAAAAAGAAATAGATATAAATTTCTTAATGATTAATGAACATAAATATAGATGGAAGCATGCTTTCTGTGATTTCAAGAGATCAATGAAGCCAGAACTCAGTAGTATTACTGTAGTAGTGTTGAAGAGAAAGTGAGCTGCCGTTAAAGAGTTACACAACCGTTCATACACCGATTATGTTATTGAAGTATAGTGTTCTTACTACTAGTACCACTTTTAAATTATTATGTCACATTTTACATTTTTTGGCAATTTCTATTACAATATGTAATAGATATTCATTAAACATAGTCTCCACTTTTGAAATGCACAGAATCTTGGCATGTAACCTATTCAACAAATAATATTATTTTTAATATAAATTACATTATTTCTTCCCACATAACATTATTTGAACACTTATTTTCTAGAATACATGAAAAATAAATTGAATCTCATTCTAAAGCCTTTGGTGAAATGAAATTTAGCTTTTCATTAAATAAGCAGGGAAATACTTTTCTTTTAAAATCAATACTGACTAAATTACCATAATTTAATGGTACTTTGGCTACTTTCAAATAATCTTACACTGTGGGATTTATAAGAAAACAACTAAACAATCATCTTTTGGGTGGAATATTTATGTAAATCTTAATGACAAATATCAACTTTTTATTGTGGTATCCTATCACAGCGAATCTGCATGACCATGTATACTCCTGCAAGGATATGAAGACTAACAAGATTGCTTTAAAAGCCCCGAATTCCACTAATGGTCTGCTTTAGGACAAGCAAGAGACCAGAGACGGGGAAAGTGACAGACGTTTCTTGATTAGTCTGGCATGTTGAAAGTTGTAACTAATAATTATTCTTGGCACCATTATCCTGAAATAATATTGACAGGAAATAAATCTTATGTGCCAAATTCTATAATACTGCCAAACTTGTTTCTGTTTTCTCATCTCTCTTCTGTGTCTAACATTTAGAGCAAGTGACATTTGATAAAATATAATAGTTCCAACCCTATGAAACTACTCAACCGTGTGTTTGTATGTACCTGTAGAACTTAAATGGAGACCTGTCCCTTTCTATCTATATATCATCTATCTATCTATCCATCTATCTATCTATCTATCTATCTATCTATCTATCTATCTATCATCTATGTATCTACCTACCTATGGATATATATATATATATATATATATATATATATATATATATATATATGTGTGTGTGTGTGTGTGTGTGTGTGTGTGTGTGTATGTGTGTGTGTGTATATATATCTATCTTATTTGTACAATTTTGAATTTTGTAAAATTGAAGTATTCATTGTATGTTTATATTAATTGAACAATTCTTTACTACTTGTTGGCAGTTTGTATTTGCATTTCTCTACTTTATTTTTCTTGATTTAAACTTGTCTGACTACATCTAGTTCTTGTAATACTTTATTCAAGAAGGTGTATTTTAACTACATTGTAGTTTACACAATCAAACCTGGCCCATAAAAATGAGCATTATAATTTGTGAACAAAAACACAAAAGAAATCAAAACGAACATATTACTCTGCAGAACAACCTTTTATGACAAATTGATAGATTTGTAAAGTATTTTGTTGCTGTGAGTTGTTTCAGGATATTGAAGACTATTTGATTGGAGGTAACCAACACAAAGTGATCTTGGTTAGTCTCATAGTTTGTAGTTTAACTGTTTTAGCAACATTAATTATTAATTAGTATAGGTAATACTTAACAGAGAACCACAGCAGATTTTAATCTACTGGCAATGTTTTGTTTGAAAAAAATTCCTATCTGTATGTAAATACCACATGGGAAACACATAGAACCTCGGGGACATTTACAATTATGTCAAAAGCAGCATAAAATGTGTTATAAATATATATGATAAGAGAATATATTACATTTCATTACCTTAAAGTCAATTATCTAATAAGTAAAAGGATAATTATATGAATTAATTGAATACAATGATTTTTCAAAAAAGCGTTCATATTACATATGTGTAAATCAAGACCAACATATCTTTTTTAAGTTAATTCATTCATATTACATATCTATTGTTATCCAATCTCTTGTATACTCCCATTCCTCCCTCCCTCCCACTTTCACCCTATTACCCTCCCCTTTGACTGTGACTGAGGGGAAACTTCTCCCCCTGTATATGATCCTAGGGTATCAAGTCTCTTCTTGGTATCCTGCTATCCTTCTCTGAATACCACCGGGCCTCCACATTAAGGGGACGTGGTCAAATATGGGGTACCAGAGTTCGTGTGAAAGTCAGACCCCACCCCCCACTCAACTGTGGAGAATGTCCTCTCCATTGGCAACATCTGGGTAGGGGTTTGATGTTTAGTGCATGTATTGTCCTTGGTTGGTAGAGTAGTTTGAGCAGAAGCTTTGGGCCCAGAACCGCCGGTCATAATGTTTTTATAGGTTTCCATGACCGTCTGGTTTCTTCTATTTCTACATTCTCCCATGCTTCTCTCACCTAGAGTCCCAATAGGATGTCCTCCCCTCTGTCCCACTTTCCTGATAAATGAAGACTTTCATGGGACATGCCCCTTGGGCTAGTGTCCAATTATAAGTGAGTATATACCATTTGAGTCCTTCTGCTTCTGTGTTAACTCAGTCATGATCATTTCTAATTCTATCCATTTGTCCACAAATTTCGGGAATTCCTTGTTTTTAATAGCTGAGTAACATTCCATAGTGTATATGTACCACAGTTTCTTTTTCCATTCTTCTACTGAGGGACACTTAGCCTGTTTCCATGTTCTGGCTATTATGAATAAGGCCACTGTGAACATGATTGAGCATATGTCCCTGTTCTGTAATGGAACATCTTCTGGGTATATTCCAAGGAGTGGAATAGCTAGGTCTTGAGGAAATCTTATCCCAGTTTTCTGAGATAGTGCCAGATAGATTTCCAAAGTGGTTGTATTAGTTTGCATTCCTACCAGCAATGAAGGAATGTTCCTCTTTCTCCACATCCTCACCAGCATGTGGTGTCACTTCAGTTTTTGATCTTAGCCATTCTGATGGGTGTAGGATGGAATCTCAGAGTCATTTTGCTTTGCATTTCTCTGATGACTAAAGAGGTTGAGCATATCTTTAAGTGTTTCTCAGCCATTCGATATTCTTCTGTTGAGAATTCTCTATTCAATTCTTAATCCCAGTTCTCAATTGGGTTTTGTGGTGTTTAATTTCTTGAATTCTTTATATATTTTGGATATTAGACCTTTGCCAGATGTAGGGTTGATGAATATCTTTTCCCAGTCTGTAGGCTGTTTCTTTGTTCTATTGACAGTGTTGCCTGCCTTACAGAAGCTTCTCAGTTTGTTTTCTTGGTATTTGTTTTGTTTGGTTTTTGTTTTTTTTTTTTAATAACAGGATACACACCACCCCCTTTTCCTTTTTTGGACTGGATTGTATTTAATTATGTAAATATACTATATTCTTTATTTAATTTATTAATTTTCTTAACATATAAATTAATAAACACTGAGTTGCTCCTATACCTTGGATAATAGAAAGAGTGCTGCTTCACTTTTTACATTATGTGCTTGGAGTTGGAATGGCTAAATAGTTACAGCTCTTTCCTAAAAGTGTTTGAGGAGCCTGAAGTGTTTTCCATAGTGAATATGCCAATTTTCACTCCTTTGTCTATTTGTCTATTTCCTCATTAGCATTACCGCATTTTGATAATTACCATTTCAAATGTGGTGAAGTATTAGCTCATGATGAATTTGAGGTTTGATTTTTCATAGCAACTATTGAAGTTGAACATGTTTGCATGAATCTAGTGGTCATTTGTATGTTTTGTTTTCAGAAATACCTATATATTTTACCCCTACTTTCTTCTTAAGTATATTATTTCAAGTGCTTTTTTGGCAATAGAAAACTGGCAAAATGATTGAGGAATACTGTAACATTAACATATGAAAATAATTGTTACCATTTCAATGATTTTAGGCAACATAAGTGAATTAGAAGGAATTTACATATAATGTTTAAAATACAGAAGTTTTAAAAGTTTTTCAGAATAGTTAAACCTCTCTGTGAGATTTAGTTCCTTGAGTATCTTTTTTTTTTTTCTTTTTTGGTCATTTATGTCTCTTCATTTCAATATGATAAAACTTTTTTTATGTTTCTAATAATCCAAACCTGTTGGAGGTATGTTTTTTCTTCTTTTGATGGTCTGAGAATCTCTTTCTTTCTTTATTTCTAATTGTTATCTCTGCTGGTGCATTATAATTCATTAGATACTTTTTACCTTTTGGTGCTATAAAAATCCCACAGAAATCTCAACTTTCTTATAATACTTCTCAAAACTTTGTGGAAATTGAATTGGAGGTCTTCTAGTTCACCCTGTGACCTCTAGGGTCTCCTGTGATAACTAGACTTTAAGGATCGTAAAGTAAGTAAGACTTATTTATATTTGACTACTAACTTTAGAAGCTTAAACACATGTATATTTGTATCTTATTATTTTTGAAAAATATTCTGGCTTTTTAAAAATATAATTTACACACTTTTGGTATCCTTAAATTCTTCAGAACACCATTGATATGAGTATTGTTCATTTTAACTGTCCCAAAGTTTATATGAACTTTGTTCAATTCCACTCATTGAAATATTTTCAATCATATTTTCTTTGGTAAAATTCATTTGTCTCATTGATTTATCCTCCTATTGATATCTTCTATGGGATTTTCTATTTTATTGATTATAATTTTGATAATTATGTCTGTTTGCTTTTATTAATTACTTCCAACTTGCCATTAAATATATATTCATTGAACTATTGGACTGAATACTTCAAGTTCTTTAGATTCCTTAAATTTAAAGACACACACAAGATAAAGGGGCAGCAGATATTTGTACATACACATTCATTTAAGTTCTCTGTCTGTGATCTTTTCTATATTGTTTTTTACTAGGACAGTTTCTTGTACCTCATTTTGAGCCATAGATGAGGTCATGTTTTGGAATTATTAATGGAGTGTGATGTGCTCAAAGCAAAAGAGGATTAGGCGTGCATATCAGTTTTTGTTGTTAAGCTTTTTTTATGCTTATCTAAATTGATTTCTGTTTGTCAAAAAGTGTATAATCACTTCTGCAGTTTCATCTGTACGTAGGTCTAGGTTTGCTATGAATCAGCAATTCTTGTGTTGTTAGTGTTTTGCCACAAGAGAGTGAAACATGTTCAATTTTCTCCTAAATCCACAGTTGATATTAATTCTGAATAAGCAACAGGAATGGCTCTAACAACTAACTCTTTTCTATAAGCCTCTGTTCACAGACATTTTTCCTATTATAGCAATAGATGAGCATGAGCCATCATTGTCAACATCATGCCTATGACCCTTCATGTGATCACAAGACTAACCTGAGCCCAGGCCTTAAAAGGCCAGTACAATCTTGGAATGGTGTGAAAAGGCCCATATTAATATGAGAATGCCACTGCCAAAATGGATCCATGGGCTAAGACCACTTCAAAAACCTGTAGGTGATTGTGGAAAGAATAATTGCCCAACAACTTGTAAATACATGTCCTTCCCCATCCTAGGTCCATTGCAAATGATGTCCCCATACACAGATATGGGCACAGAGCACGTTAAGCTTGACTGGTTTCACATGCCTGACACAAATTGTAGGCAAAAATGTACCAGCTACAAACATAATTTTATACCATTCAGTGTTGCCCATGATTGAAGTAGTTAGACTGCTAATCATTTAGTTGAATGGTAATTTGGACTTTACCTAAATTTATCAACTAAAATGAATTGTCAAACTTTTTCGAAAAAGTTTTAGTTTAAATATATTTTGATTATATTCTTCCCCGTCTCCATTTCTCCATTTCAGATACTCTACCTCTCTTTACCCAAACAACTTGAAAGTTCTTCCTCTAAAACAAAAAACAAAAAAAACAAAAAAACAAAAAAAATCTAAATACAACATACACAAAAACAAACAAACAAACCACCTCCAACCCCCAAAATTACAGTAACAGCAATACCTGTAGCCAAGTAAGTGGACCATGCTTTTAATCTTAGGACTCTGGAGGCAGAGGCCTGAGAAACTCTGTTGGTTCAAGGACAGCCAGAACTACTGTGGTAGTTTGAATACAAATGGCCCTCATAGGCTTAAAGGAGTAGCATTATTTGAAAGGATTGTGCCTTTGTGGCCTTCTTCAAGGATGTGTGGCCTTGTTGGAGGAAGTAGGTCACTGGGGGAGGGGCTTGAGTTTTCAGAAGCTCATCCCTGGCCGTGTAGCTTCCTCTTTCCTCCTGCTGCCTGTGTATCCAGAAGAACTCTAGGCTCCTTCTCTAGAACTGTGTGTCCCTGCATGCTGCCATGCTCCTCTCATGATGACAATTGGCTAACCCTCTGAACAGTAAGCCAGTTAAGTGTTTTATTTTATAAGAGTTGCTCTGGTTATGTTGTCTCTTAACAGTGAGACTCCTTCTCTGGAACTACAACAACAACACAAGGTAGATTTCTATGCCATTTATATTTCTATTCCATTCTAGAAGAAGGAAAATCAGTTTTCTCCAATTGAGTGACACTGTGTATAACAACCACTCATGAAATTTGGAGAAGTTAGCCAAGATACAATGCACTAAGGAGATTTGTGCTGGATTAGAGGTGCATTAAGAACCATGCCACAACTGGTGGTAATACACATGAGAAATCAGTCTTGTCACAGAAATTCCCATTGATGAGAACACAGCCTTGATACTCTGTCTCAAGTAGTTGCTTTTATTAGAGCTTTTGGTGTCTACCTGACGAGTGCTAAATCTTGTTATTGGTTGATGAAGTTTTACTAAATAATAAAAAATTTTGCTCTTTTTTTATGCTGCTGAAGTTGGAGAAAAGTGGTAGAGACAGTCTGTGTTTAATAGATAATGCTATTTTTATATCTTAATCTGTAGTTACTGCTCAGTAATAGGAGCTGTACCCTACTCACTAATAGGATTTGGGCACAAATTTTGCTCTCGTTGCTCAGTTACCAATGTAAAAGTATATAGCATCAGTTTAATTATTCTCTATTCCAAAAGAGAAAGTGCTTCATTTGAAAATTTAAAACTAGCTAAAAATCATGTTCCAATGTTATACAGAGTTTTGGGTGACTGTTCAGGCAGCAAACTGTCTCTGTCATCTTCTCATTTGAGAAGCTGCTACCAGCACTTCCTGGCTATTCAAATAATTAATTTTATTCTTTCTCAAGTCTCTGATGGCAGTTTAGTTTTACAATTAAGATTAATTGTTTAGAGGTCAAGATTTTTTTAGGTCTAGATAGATGTTTTAAGTTGATAATGATAAGATATTGTAGATATTGGTTTACATTCAGAATTTTAGATGCACCAAGATAGGAAAGATGTTTGTTTTCTTCAAGATTGCTAAATACAAATAGGCAAAACACTATGAATATAACATTTATATAATTCCTGATTGTTTTTGCTGTAGATAGTTTATTGTATTTATGTATAACAAGGTATAAATATATGTGTAAAAATAATAAAAGATGAAAAAAGAATTTTTAAATAAGCTGTATTGAAATTTCATAGATAAATAATAAAATTAAAACATCAAAGTATGTTATGATAAAAATACATGGTATGTACTCTCACCAAGTTTTCTAGATATTCAAAAGTTTTGTATATTATAACTGTTATTCTAGAGTATATGTGAGAGCTGTTATAGAATCTTAGTCTAATGATGTTTTTCTGTCTCTCCTTTAAAATATAGTGTTACCACTATTAGTTTCTTAATTATAAATTAAACAATTTGCTAACAGGGAACTTGTGAGCAAGTTTCATTGAAAACTCTTAAGTAACATGAATATCATTGAAATAAACTTAAAACGTAACAAATAAAGCTTTAATGAAAATTTCATAATGGAAGTTAGTAACAGCCATGAAATATAGTACTGGATAGTAATTTTTAATATGCCAATCAAAAATATGTTCAATGATTAATTTGCGCTTGAAATTTTAATATGATTATGGATCCTGCCTCTCTAAAACATATTAAATAAACAGTAGGAAAAATCAAGTTATTGGACCTGGATTCTGACATTTATCCATTATACAATAATGGAATCTAGGCATTTGTAGAAAGACAATAGAAATCATCAATACAGTATGGTATTTAAAACTTGATGAAAAACAATTATTCAATTCTCTAAAGTGATGATGAGAAAAAAGACAAAATGATAGCTATCTGAAGAAAAAATTAATTTTAAAAGTGTCCAAATGTATACAAGAATAATTAGTTAAAGAAAATGTGTTGACAAGTACTAAAGATTGTTATCTCTGATGGCATAATCAAATTGGATACATAAACCAAAAAGTGCACATGGTCCCATTTTTTTCCTCATTCACTTTTAGTTCATGTAGTCCATTTTACATTTACACATAGAAGTGGCTACATAGCAAGGGGATAAACTATCATTATGTCAGTAATATCAACAACTTCAACTCACTGGCTTTCCAGTGACTGTGCTTTTTTTTTTTAAGTTTAGTGAATGATTCCTTCTTTATTAATAAATTAAATGAACAATACATTCTTAGCAAGCTATTCACAAATCATAATTACACACAGACAAGGAACACACTGAAAAATTGTCTGATAGAAATGGTACTATAGGAAAAAGCAAATAAGTAAATATGTGAATATTCTCAGAATATTTAGAATATTTTGAAACTGTTATTGGAGAAAATAAGTTGAAAAACTAAGATATGAGGACTAAGAATGAATTTGATGAACAGTGAATGAGAAGACCTAAGGATGCCCAGTGCAATCAGGGAACATACTCTAGCAGCAGATGCCTGTCTTCAACATCATAGTGCTACTCAGATACATACTAGAACCTGCCATTTCTGGAACCTATACTGTGTTTTAGGACATCTTCAATGTAAATGTACATTTGTGGCACTTCAATAGACTCAACTGAAAACAGAAAAGGAAATCATTAGAGACTGAATAATAATATTGACTTGGAAATTCAAATTATTTTGTGTCTGTAAGGAGAATTCAGGGTAAAATATACATAATGGGATGGAAGCTCATCTTTATTTTACAGCAGTTTGCTTCTCCAGGGAAGTGGTGAGATCTTCTCTGAACACGAAGATCATTAATGCAAATAATCATGTTGAAATTGCCTAGAGTTAGGCTTACCATAGAAAAATGAAAAATTATCAACATTTATATGAACACGGTACTTAAATTAGTTTGTAAGGAAAAGGTCACCTTGACTAGCAATAATAAGAATTTGTATCTAATCTCATTTTGTCTTCATATAACTGAACAAAACTAGCCTTTCGTCTCCCATCAGTGAGCTACCTTGACATGACCTATATGCAACAGATGATTTCACATATTCTCTACAATTTAGCTCAAGGCTCATTCTAAAATTAAAGCATCTTCTTAAAAATAATTGCACACTTATTTTTCATGTGAAATTTGGGATTACAAGAGCATGCTGGTCTTCTGTTAATGCCAAATACACTGTTCCACAGTGCAGGTTATGTTTCTGTTAAGCAGAAAAGAAGGAAAAAAGACCAAACGTCCTAAACAAAATGTCTCCCAATACTCTTTGACTTTAAATACCATTAATCCAAAGCCTAACTGTCAGGAAGGTGATGGTTGTCAAGTTAACTTGAGCTTCCTATCTGCGATTTTTTTGTGTGTGTGGATGGACATGGGTGACTGAAGAGAAAATAAACATAATGCTCATGATTAAATGAACAAAAAAAAAGATTGTTTTCACCTTAAAAGACATTAGTAAGTTACAGAGATAATTGAAAAAATACAATTTCTCAGTTTCTATGTGTAATTTTAGTAAGCACTGTAAGGCATTGTGTGAAAGGTCTTTGAACACTAGGGAAGGAAGACAGAGTGTACTCACACAAATGAAGGAGTCTCAGCTATGCTGTGATATGAAGGAGTGTTCCACATTGAAAACAATACTTATCAATATATTTATGTTGAAATTATTTAAAGTAGCAAAATTTTATAAATGTAAATTATTGATAAAGTATATAAGTTACAATTGGTGAAAGAAAACTAAAATTAATTTTAACGACAAGTAATACTTCAGAACACATGTTCACAGGATGAATGTTTATAATCCTGAAATGTGTACTCAATAAACAAAAATAACTGAGAAGAAACAGAAACTGAAAAGAATATTATAAGACAGTATTCATATGAAGATGCATTTTGAAGGATTAAACTAACAAGGATGGGCTAACTAACAAGGCAAATATCATGGAAATATTTCATCTCTATGTGTGTGTGTTGTTTTTGCATAAAAATGAATTTATAAAATATTAGTTTTCTCCAAAGAAACAAGACCCATTTTGTATATGCTTAATGGATTGATAAACGCATTCAACATGTATGTGTCTTTAAACACTTTATGTAGACAGAGTAGAAAATGTTTCTAGCAAAAAGACAGAACAATGACCTATTTAGTCACTTTTCTCACCAGTGTGCAGAAATATTTTACAAATCAGCAGAGGCAGGAATAGTTGTTTGGCTTGTAGTTTCCAAAATGACAGTGCATTTCACTGTCGAGTCATGGTGGGAGACAGAGCATTTCACATCAAGTCAGAGAAGGAACAAAAAAGGTAGGACAAGCACTCTGCTAACTTCTTGCTATTGCATTCTATTTTTGAACACTTCCTGTAAGACCAGGCTACCTCTATGTATAGTAGGTCTTTCCCCCAAAATAATCCTTGGAAATGTTCTCTCAAAACTATTCCTCAATCTGTTCGGTAATTCTAAAACCAGTGAAATCAAAAGTAGGAATTAAGTAACAATATTTTTTTGTGAGGTGAGGGTAGCATAAGCAAATGAAAAAGCATATGAGGTGTCATGAATGAATAACATGGAAAAGTAGCATATAGTATACAAAATGTAAATATAAATACAGAGCATAAATAATGTTGACAGTAACCATGTAATGACAACACTGATGGCTTAAATGTCAGTTATCACAGAAACTTGGAGTGTGTGCACAGATGATGATGGAAAGGCTTCCCTAAAGTGCTGCTGTGTGAGAATGGTCCTGAATTTAAAGCTGTGCATTGGTAAGCAAAACATTTCAAGTATGCAAGAAAAGTGAAAGTTCTGAAGGTGAGGAGTAAGTTTAACCACAGGAGGTCAAAGTGCTTATTGGGTCTGGTGAGGGGTGACTGAGCAGGATGGATGGTTGGAGGACGGTCATACAAATCCACGTGATGAATTTTGAGGACCTAGACTTTACTTTATTTCTAATATTTCTGAAGCTTATAATGTGAAAATTACTTGAGAACAATTTTAGCAAAATGATTTGAAATAATTAATATTGTTTTGAGATTAAGAAGAAACCTGGATCAATTCGGTCAATACAGAATGTTTCATTGGTTTCTCCAGACATATGAGCAAATAGTATAGAAAATAGGAAATTATCCAGCAGAGCAGAAGGGACATGAGAAGAAGATGTAACAGTGTCTTTCGGTGAAAAATCCTCTGCAAACAGTAATCATTTACAAATAAATGAACTGTGAGATTTCAAATTATGGTCCAGAAATTTTCCCATTGCACTGTGAATCGTCCTTCTAAAGAACAATTGTTACAAGTGAAAGACCCAGAACAAACCAATAATTAAATGACACAAGTCCAACCACCAAACTTCAAAGCTAAATATTGAATTATCTAAGGCTCAAAAAGTTTTTAAAACAGAAATCATGTATTGAAACACACTTTGCACTCCTGACCTCCTCCTGGTTTCCAGTTAACTTTCTTGCTAGACTGCCTTGTTTTTACATTACTGCTACTTGTGAACTTTGATGTAAACTCCATTTCCAGATGTCTTGGCATTTCTATAAGAGTGATCATTTCCCTCTCTTCTCTTGATAGTATTAACATCACAGAAACACATCTTAGTTCACAATTTAAGACTTTCCAATACTATGAAAAATTTATGGAAATCCTTTGCATAGTGACATTGTATACAAGTAACAATTAAAGCTGGTAAAAAGAAATAATTGTAAAAAAAAATAAAAGGCAAGTAGATACTAATGGTAAAACAGCATATCTGGGTGTTAACACATGCTAGAAGCTGCATTCTAGGTAAGTGTGAGCTTAGCTGGCCTGTGGCAATAGACCACAAGAGTTTTGGGGAAAGTAAACTGAATGTCTACCTGCCTGTACACATTGTAGCAGAGAAGAAATAAGAGTAACTTTTTATTGAATGAATACATTGACAGTTTATAGCTAAGCCCAGTCTCCATAGACTAATTTTTATCTAGCCAACTTGTCCCAAGTCATTGCAGAGGATGTTGTAATGGATAATCCTTTTAAGAATGCCAGACATCTCAGAATGTCTCAGGATTAAACTTAATGATGTCTGGAGAACTTCCACAGGGGCTTATGTGTATGTGTCAGTCTCCTTCATTAGATTGTAAATCCTTGAATTGAAGAAACCATATTTTATTCACTTCTCTATGCTTCATAGCACCTTAGCAGAATACCTTGCATTTAATAAGCCACAAATACATATTGAATTGAACTGAGTCACTTCTTGCTTCAAAATCCAGCTCAGATGTCACTTCAGCAGGACTTTCCTGTATCTTCCATGCAGAACTGATTATTCCCTGTGCTTTAGCAGGATTTGACTTTGGCAGTAAGAACTAATACGCCTTTTAAATATGAAATTTTCTCACCTGAAGATAGAAGTGTACATGTGATTGAAATGAATAAGCAATATTCCCCTTTCATTGCACATATGAATATACAGCAAGTATGTGAGGCTCATGCAATACGGATCACAGAGATAGAGACAAATGTGTGTATTTTTTGTATAGACAGAGACACACACATAGAGACACAGAGGAAAGGATACAATAAATATAAGTTTCAGTACTCTATAAACACTATAAGATATTATTATACATTGTATACATTATCTATATATGTGTATGGTCACACACAAACATATATATGTATATTTACATATACATATATATGCACATATAACCATAAAAATGAAATGATACCAATTTCTGTGACTTCTTGGCTAGTTCCTACAAGCTAATTCTGTTCACTGCCCCTACAGTCGCTTGGATGTCACCGTTCTTATTAGCATTGCTATGCTTTTGTATTTGCAACATTATATTTTATCACCTTGTTAAGTGCAATGGATGAAGTAGGGTGCTTTTGGCAGGTTGGGATGTGAATTGATCTCGACATTTCTTTCAAAAATGATAATTTTTCACACTCAGGAACTGCTTACTGATCAGGAAGTCATTGTGCCAAATTCATCCCGGTATCCCGTTTCTTTGAAGGATATATGAATAGCATTTAGTTTATTTCAAAAGTTTAGGTAAAGTCAGTGATCTTACTAACGCCTTTACGATCCATTTTTTGAAGCTCATAGTCCACCTTGACTCATAGAAGGACTTTCCCTTGTTTATCACCTCTGATCATGGGTGGTCTGAAAATTCAAAAGGGCCAATTTAAAATATAAATGAAAACAGAGAAGCCTCTGCATGCCCTGACATCCTAGTCCTTCACTATTCGCTAGACAACCAAATGCTCTTTTTCCACCTTGGCTTCTCCTTATTCCTGAGTCATCATAGCCTTCTGCAGTTGTAGAATCTTTTGCCTCGCTTACGTTCAAAGACATTCTCATGACTTACAGGCTTCTGGTATAGTTGAACAAACCCTAACCAACCAAAACCAAAATCAAGCCAAACAAACAAACACATAACAAAAAAAAAAGTGATCCTAGCCTCTTGACACTCCTGGGAGTAACTGGACCCCTTCCCTGGATATCCTGTCCTGAAGCATCCCATTGAGTTCCATTGAGTATTCTAGTATCTTGACCTCACAAGTATTATGATTCATGCTTCTATTCATGTCTAACCCATCCATGCTTCTCCAAGCCTAGGTCATTCCTGCCCTTGTCACTGCAAGCCCTCCTTATTCCAAGGCCAACTCAATGCCTCTTTTGGTATGTTGCATCTAGGACCCTCTCCAGGCCTACCGCATCCCAAACCGTCATTAGGCACAAAGAATCCTGATCTATTTTATTCCTACACATTATGGGTATATTTCCCACTCCATAGCAAGCCTAGGACTTCAAGGTTTTTCTACCAGCCGAAAGCACCAGTCCATGTGAAATGCCATGACATTTCACCCTGTCTCCCTCCATGACACATCTGGGACCCTTTCCAGGTATAAGACATCATGGTCCTAGGGAATCATGTGTATCTGTATACACAAGGAATGTAGGTTTCTATTCTGATGCAGAACATCCAGGCCCATTCTCCTTCAGTCTCTGGGCATCTCAGGTCCTCTTCAGGTAAGAGACAGTCTGGTTGCTTTCTTGCATGGATATCCTGGTACCTTTTCTGGGCTTAGTGACTCTCCCTCTGCTTCTATGCATATCTGGTTAATATCACCCAATCATATACTTAGGGGGTATTGTGGAATGTGGGTTCTTCTACAAATGTAAAGCACCAGAGAGGTCTGCAATTTCTGGGCCATCTGACCTTTTCCTTTATCTCAGATGATGTATCATGACATCCTGAGTCATGTAGATCTCAGGCTTCCAAGCTAGTCTACAAAGCCAGAGCAAATAGCCCCTATAGGCTATTTGCCTATTTAGAACTCCAAAACAGCTCAGCCCCTCATTAACGCAAGTCTCCCTTCAATGCAGGAATCCTCAGTTCATTTCAATTTGAGGGGATTTCTTGGCAACTCTTGATCATGCTCCTAAGGTCTCTATTCATGGAGCTTCCCAGTTACAATTGCTTCATAGGACATCCCAATCCATCTATATTTTCCTATTACTCTAGGTTTTCTCCAGATCTGGCATATCTGAACTCCTCACTTGAACTGGGCAATTGTTGCTTAGCCACACCCCATCTACAGGACTAGACAGTATCTGATACGATTCCAAGGCCCCAGAACAACTGAACCAATCTTCAAAACCAGGAGGTTACAGAGTTAGGGTAAATGGTATCTCCCTGATTGGGTCTAGCTGCAGTTTCTTTTTCAATGTAGCCCAGAGACTGAGAAAAACATAAACAGAAGACAGAGCCTAGGAAGAATGTCTTCTAGAGCAAACCAGGGTCTCAGAGGCAGGGAAGCCGTAGGAAAACTCAGATAAGGGGGAGGGGGTTAAATTACTTTTTGTGCAAACTTTGCCTGCAATGCTCTCTCCAGTAGCTAGTTAAACCATATGAAAACATCAGTGGTAAAAACAAAACGTGTCTGTGCTTCATGTGAACCCAGAGTCTTATGTCTCTGTCTACCATCACCCTCCTTCCTAGGTTCCTGTGATGCCCATGGTGGTGCTGGTGGCAACATTATATAGAGAAAAGAAGGAAAATCAAAGTTCACCAAGTACAGCCTGTGTTTGTCCATACACTCTTGGATGTGTGGATTTTTGAGTAAATTAGTTGAATCCAACAAATACTGCATCCTTAATGAAAACTCCACCATCTTCTTATTTGGAAAGCTACTAACCCGCACTCTGGCATACTCAGGTAATCAAGTTTATTCCTTCTCAAGTCTCTGATGGAGTTGAAGAAGCGGTAGCTTAGTTTTACAACAAAGCTTAGTTGTTTAGGGGTTAAGACGTTTTTAGGTCTAGATGGGTGTTTTAAGTTGATAATGACAATATGTGATGGAGATCAATTTACATTCATAAATTTAGACACACAGAGATAGGAAAGATGTTTTCTTCAAGGCTGTCAAATACAAATAGCTCAAACATTAAGGATGTAACATTTATATAATTTCTAATTGTGTCATGGTTTTCTTGTTATAGGTAATCTAGTGTATATATGTGAAATAATATAAATGTGTATGTAAAAAAAAAAAAAACCTGGATGTCTTTCTCAACGGCTGTCAATTGCCAATAACACTAGTAAAGGCCTACAATATTTGGGTGTCTGTGGGCTCTAAGTTGCTAACATTGATGAAATAAAAAACTTGTTACTGGCACTGAATTTTTTTGTTATCACTTGGTGTCTAGTAAGTCAATGTTACCTTTTGAAAAGGACAGTAAAATTCCAATTTAAATTCTATATAAGATACATTATACATACTATATATAAATGCTCTTTAGTATTAATTATTCATCCTTATATTCTGTTCTGTACTCTCTCTTTCCCTGGAATTCTACATTTAATAATTTATTTAAAAATATTTTATTAAAGTAAAATATAATTGCAAAATAACAATTAATGAAAAAAATGGGCTATAAACTTAAAAGAAAGCAAGAAGGGCTATATTACAGCATTTGGAGGGAGTAAGCTAAAGGGACAAATATGCCTATAATTTCAAAAATTAAAAATTAATAATCACCTGGTTTCTATCCTACCTTCCTTCTTTATCTAGCTGATCCCATGCCCGATTCAAGTGCACCGCCTTTTATTCTTAATTAATGTAGTTACATATACATACCATAAATATATAGATGCAAACTACTGAGTCCATTTAGTGTTGTTGTTGTTATAAATATATGTTTTTAGGGGTAACAACTTAGGATTTCATAGTCATTTAGTTGGGCTCATAATTGGGGAAGAACAAAGCTCCTCTCCCCCCTCTCTCTTTCTCTCTCTTTCTTACCAGTTTTTGATTGTTGTAGCTTTCATCTCTAAGAATAGAGCCCCATGAGATTTACCTGGTCCACATTTTTGTAGCAACCAGTGTCATTTAAGTAGCCATACTGTTGAGATTCCATAGGTGTCACATCTAAAAATAACAATATTATAGTGAACTTCTAGCCCTTTGACTCTTAGTATCTTTCTGTTCTTTCACTGAAAATGTTCTCAGAGCCTTGGATGTAAGACTGTATTTAGATGTTTCATTGGGGCTGAACACCATGGTCACTTACTTGTTCTCTGAATTTTCACTAGTTGTGTCATTCTGTAAAGTTTTTCTTCTGCTACAAAATATAGCTTCTTTGATAGAAAGTGAGAAATACACTTAGCTGTGGCTATAAGGATAAGTGTTTAGGATACAGTTAGGAATCATGTTGGATTACATATTATTATATATTGGAGACAATAGTATATAGTCCTCCATGATCCACCGGTAGGTTTTGCAGTACCAGGCCTGATTTCCCTGGTGTTGTGAGAGCCTTATTTCCAGTTGTGCAGCTGCTGGCCCCAGCCAAGTGCCCCTCTTGAACTTGTAGAGATAATTCACAGTAATATTCACTGTTTTCATTCACAGTTCAGTAGAACTACTGTCGGCTTGTCTTCCTCACACTTCATAGCATTATGAAAGCTAGTCTTCATGGGAGAGAAAGCTTTGGGCTCAGATGTGGTGCTAATGCCTCACATGCTGCTTTCAAAGTAGGCTGTGTCTTTAGCAATAGAAACTTACCTTCAACTTATGAGAGACAGGAAAGGACAAAACGATAGTGTACATAGTTTTAGTAGTCTCATGTACTCCCCTGAAGAACCAATCAGAAGAAAGTTTTTTATCCTTGGTCCTCACTTTTTTCTTAGCCTATGGCTTTGGTGGAAGCATTATCATGCCAAGTGTCATGACTTTATTCAAAACCCTATGATAGTTTAGTAAGATAATAGCTATGACTTTTTGTGACTATTCATGTATTTGAAAAAGATCAAACTTCATAGTATATTTTAGTCTATTCATTTCAGGACACTTTCTTGTTTCCTGCTAATTTTATATATTATGTTGTTTGCAAACACTAAAATTGTGTCTTAAAACTAACAGTTCTGTACATCAAGGGGATGAAGATTTACTAAACTGATGCAAACATATACTATATTCAACCTTAACCAGAAAAAGCCAAAATGCAAGAAAAATTATACACACACACACACACACACACACACACACACACACACACACACACATAAGTAAAGCTTTCTATTAGAAAATCAATGTTACTATTACTTTGTGGTGGTATTATTTTTCTAGACAAAGTAGATCCTTCAAATTCTTCACCACATGGTAAAGCCATATGTGGGGTAAGAAAGTCTAGATCTTTTACAAGATACTAATAAAGATGAGAGGTTTCTGTACTTTAATGTTTTGAAGCCTGGTTTCCCCAAACTAGACAACTTTAGCCCTTGAGATTATGGTAGTGCACCCAATTCACCACATAGAAGAGATAGGAAGAGAAGTGGTGACATGTGAAATTACTCATTTGCAAGGACAGTGTTACCACCATCCTGGACAATGATCGCTGAGGTCTATTTACCTTCCAAAAGCTCCTTCTTTCAATTATACTATTACCAATCAACACTAACATACTAGGATTTGAGCTTGGACAGAAACCTTCAGAAGACAAACTACACTAAACCATAGCTAAAGTTTGTTCAACAGTCTTCTGGGATGTTCTCTTCATGAGTCTATCATGGCCATTGGCTTGATGCACTCAGTACTTTGACATTTTCCAAAACCAAAACTAAAACAAAACAACAGCAACAACTACAACAACAAAAACACAACACTATCATCATTTGCCTAGTACATGGCATTTACATAAATTGTTAAATCTTTGTATAAATTACAAGGCTCCCACTTAAACTATGAGTCTGTTTTCAAAGCTTTCTGTTCCTCTTCATTTGCAGTGGTGTGTCCTTCCTCTACTTCCTGAAATATCAATGGTTCCCCCATGGTGTCATTCAGCACATGGACACTCAAAGTTTCCCTTTATCTTCTTTGATACTTGCTGGTTTTTACTCTGTTTTTACTCCAAATCTTCCTGAGATGGAAAGAAAAATCTACACTTTAAAAACAATTTTTTAAAATTCTTTTGTTTTTGGTTTTGGGAGACAGGGTTTCTCTGTGCAGCCTTGGCTGTCCTAGACTCACTTTGTAGACCAGGCTGGCCTTGAACACACAGCGATCCACCTTTGCCTCCTGATTGCTGGGATTTAAGGCACCTGGTTTACTTTTTTTTTTTTTAAAGATTTATTTATGTATTATTATGCATACAGTGCTCTCCCTGCGTGTACTCCGGCAGGCCAGAAGAGGGCATCAGATTACATTATAGATGGTTGTGAGCTACTATATGTTTGCTGGGGATTGAACTCAGGACCTTTGGAGGAACAGTCAATGTGTTTAACCTCTGAGCCATCTCTCCAGCTCTGTACTTTTTAAAAAATAAATATGTTTTATTTTTTACATATATGTTTATATCCTTATGTGTACAATTGTATACATGTATACAATAAGCTACCTATAGCAAGAAGAACCATGACACAATCAGGAATTATATAAATGTTACATTCTTAAGTGTTTTGGCCATTTGTATTTGACAGTCTTGAAGAAAACATCTTTCCTATCTTGGTGAGTCTAAAATTCTGAATATAAATAAATCTCCATTAAGTCATTATCAACTTAATACATCTATGTAGACCTAAAAACATCTTAAATCCTAAACAACTAAGCTTCATGTAAAAATAAACTATCTGGTCTTCAACCCCCATCAGATACTTGAGAAGGAATAAATTGATTACCTGAGTATACCAAGAGTGCTGGGTAGCAGCTTTCCAAATGAGAAGATGACAGGGACAGTTTGCTACCCAGATAGTTGCCCAAACTATCTATAATGTTGCAACATCACTTTTAGCCTTCTGGCTACATTTTTATTCAAATACAAAAAGAAAGTTTCACTCTCTGTTGTACTTTACTTTAGTGCGGTATGCATTACTAAAGAGCTTTCTGAAAATTCTTCTTTGTTTTACTGACTCCAGAAACAGGCAACATTATTGCTCAGTGTAATTGTCAACTTATGAAGTAAATGATTTCATCCTAATAGAGTAGATGAGGATTACAAGTAAGAAGTTGCCCTCAAACTCACACAGGATCAAGTACATACTCTCACTTAACCATCCATAGATCTCCAACAAAGAAAGGATGTGTTATTTTTAACGACTTTAACATAAATTTACATAAAACATCTTTTAGCGTGCATGTACTTTTTTTAGAAGATAAAATCTCATTAGGCTAACCAGACTAGCTTTGCAATTCTCCTATGTCAGACTAAAAAGTGTTGAAATTAGGTACACATCACCATGTCTAACCTTGTATTTTATTTTTGATATATGCATATTAATTTGATTAATAACTAGGGGATAACATTTGATATTATATATATATAATACATAATAAATAGAATCACATGGAAATATTTGTATCTGATAATTTTGTATGTATTTGTTACCAATATTACGTTTCTTTTATATCTTTTTAATTTTCTTAAAATATACATAGTGTGTGTTAATAGGTTATGTTTTAACAATTCAATAAAATGAAGTTAAGGATATAGTAAAATATTCTGGATCTAGCAATGTTAATCTAGTGTTTAACCTGTTATCAATGAAAATTGTGTTTGTGTTAGTATTCTTTTTGGTGAATTTATAATGGGCACCAGACCTTCAGAATCCAGCATAACGGTTGGCTTCACTTCAGAGCTAGAGCAGAAGCCTGTGTTCTTTTTCAAACTAACACTTTCATCTAGGAGATAGAATTCAAGATTCAATTTAAAATTCAGCCTGGACTTCACAAATGGACCACTTACCCTTTCCTAAAACTTTAATCATAGGGTTTATTCATAAAGAATTTTGGATTACAAGTATCAAGCTCATTCTCAAGCCATTTTATTGCCTTATTGTTTCCCATCACTTAATTGGATTCTAGTGAGTTTAATTAGGTTTAAAATGTAGTGATTATGGAAAGACTATGCGTGTTTAATGCACACACTCTCCCTTGTGGTCTTTCCAAATTCCCTAACTTTATTTAGTGGATATTCAATCACCTTACTAATTACTAGGAGAAACCACTAGAAGCATATTCCCCACTGATGCTTGGTTAACGCTATCATCTTATTTTTTAAAAAGACAGTATGATTGAGCTCAGAATTCAGTACATGATAACCATTGTATCATAGTTTTTAGAAAGCTTGGTTGTGTTCTGCTCATTACGTATATGTGTTTGTGAATTGTTGAAAGTCACTATAATTTTCAGTGGTCCTTCACAAAATCAATACCAAAGAATGAAGTGACATATCCTAATTTTAAAAATTATAATTATGATATGTATCTAGAGAAACTTTATATTTTTAAGATTTTAATTTTCACAAATTTCACCTATATACATAAAATATGATAATATATTTTGCCATTTAAATAAAATGAAAATATAACCAAAATGTAATAATAACCTCAATTTTATGAACATTATGACTTAAAATTCGTTTCAAGGTCCAGGGCATGGCTTACATTATAAACTTTCTTGTTTCTATATTGACAGGCTGAATTTTGTCTATAGAACTAACAAAATGGACAAAGATACTCCAAGAAATTATACTTCATGGTTACCGCAGATACACACACACACACACACACACACACACACACACACACACACAATCACAAACACACACACTATAAATTTCTAAAATTAAGTAAAATTATTTTTGTCTTATAAAGGAAGGCATTTAATTGGAGCTGGGCTCGGCCTGTTATCATGGCTGGGAGCACAGAGGCAGGTATGGCAAGCCTAGTGCTGGAGTAGTTGAGAACTGTATCCTGATCCTCAGGCAGAGGCCATGCAGGGGGAGAACACAAGCATAATTGGGCTCGGCATGGGTTTTTAAAACCCCACTGCCACATGTCCTTGCTTAAAAAAATATTTTCTTGTTTTACATATACATTTATATTATTACACATATATACAATAAACTACCTACAGCAAGAAGAAGCATGAAACAATCAGGAATTATATGTTACATTCATAGTATTTAGGCTATTTGTATTTGGCAACCTCAAATAAAGTTAATTTTAACTATATGTAGGACACTTGTTCTCAGATATTTGAGCACTTGTTTATTTGTTTTGAGATTCTACATATCTATTATGTGCTTTTAGGTCAGCAATTTAAGCAAACAAGGAAATAGTTCAGTGAAAATTAGATAAAAATTTAAATTAAATTAAATTAAGAAGTAATGCATTTGGAATCTCCTGGAGAATCTTGACTAACAAGTCAAAAGAGGGATTCTCTTTTCTTTTGTTTGGGCTCTTATCTCTGACTCTCTCAGGGAACACTGTTAGCCCAGATGATAAGATTTTATTTAATCTATGCATGCTTATATTTGTACAAAGATATATTACAGGACTTTTAGATACATGGGCAATAGCTTCCTTTTTCATTGTATTCCTCCCATTCTAAATTAGTGCAATCTACCTTTTCCCCATTTCTACTATCAGGACACTTTCACCCAGCTTTTTCTTTCTTCATTGCTCTGTCTCTCTGACTCCTCACATCTTAAATAGTCCATTTTATTGTCCTAATTTCTTCAATTACTGCAAGAAATGTACTTGTATCTGAAGATTTAGAATCTCTGAGGGATTTCATCTGGCCTTCCAACAAAAATAACCTTCAGTCCACAGGTCAGTTTACCAATGTGGGGATTCTGTGAACTGCTAAGTATATCTGTCTATTTCAATCATGCATACTTATTCCAGGGAAATAAAGACAGTAAAGGTCTGAACCCAGTGGCTGCACCATACTAAGACTTTGACTTCATGGATCCCTGATTATTACAAAGACTTTCTTTGCCTGGAGGGCCAAAATTTTGCTTTGGATCTCACATATTGATGTCAGTTTACAGCAAGCCTCTATTATGTGCTGAAATATCTGATTATGTCCTTTCTCCCAATGTACAATAACCCTGGGAAATGCCTATAGATGGCATTGGGGATGAATAAAATAATAAACAATAGACACAGCTTTAAACCCTTTTCAACTGGACTTGTCCTTCCCTTCATTTGAAGTGCTTGGGATCTATAAACTCTTGTGAAAACTGACTGAGAGACCAGGGTTTTCTATTCTTATGATTGAAAATAAGATTTGTTCATTTTTTGTGTTCTTTCCACAGACAGATCAAACAAGGACTTAGTAGACTTTCTATTTGTTTCACTTCTGAGGATACAATGATTAATTAACCACTGTCAAAAGTCTGTACAAGTCAGATCATTACGAGCATTGTTTTGCCCACTAAAACAAGGATACTCACCTTACTTTTGGCAATTCACTGCTTCTGCTAGAGCATGTTGCTCCAGGGTCCAATTACACCAGTTGCATTTAAGTTATCCAATTATGCATCTGTGGCTCCCACAGTATTACCTGCCATACAGTGAAACTCAGTTCCAAGGATCTCTAAGTATCCTTGTACTCCCCTCATGAAACTGTTTATAGTATTAATGAAATGCACAATTTTCTAGTCTCTAACATTATGGTATTTTATATGGCAAATCGATTCTGTAATTCCAATTGTTCTGAGCTTTGAATTGCCTTATCAGAATAGAGCCCAGGAAAGTTTGACATTTCTACTTCCTTCAAAGTAACCCGTTTTTGACCAATACTTCATAAAAACAACCACAAAGACTGATAACACCTAATTTATCTGTGTGAACAACAATATTAGTCCCAGAATCTCTGCTTAATTGGCCCATCTCAATAAACTCATACTTACTTAAGTTTATGTTCCTTCCACCATTACCCAACACCATAAAAATTATTTTGTGGATATCAGAGAATTTTAATTTTGTGAATTATGAATCATTATTTGAAATTTTTGGGGATGGTGCTGCACAGCTCTTCATTGGCTACATTCTGTTCCTCACCTTTTTTTAAAATTGAATGTCTATGATTTACATGTTATGTACCAAAATCCCTCTCCTTCCCCCAGTAAAATAAAACAAACAAAAAAATCTTGTCACAGAAGCTGTAGTGTATCACACAGCATAGCCTTTGTCCACATATGTTTACTTTCAAATGTTCATTGCTGCGAGTCATGGGTCTGGTTAGAGGCCTACACTATAGTTACCGGATCCTCACTGGGACTGCTGTCGGATATCCTGTTGTTGCCGTGTGTCAAGGAGATTCTTAATCTTTTGGACCTGCAGATCTGGCCCCTTTGGTTCTTGGCAATTTCATCTGATGGTGGCTGTAGAGAAGATTCTCTAGCATGACACGCTTAGACTTAAGATTGTTTATGTACATCTGCAGGTGGGAAGATTCATCTCTGAGCTCATTCTTTTCCCGTGTTACCTTTGTTACACTTTTTTATGTAGAGACTCTATTCTCAAGTTGCTGGCATCATTATATTTTTAACTTTCCAAGAACAGCACAATGTCTATGTGCTGAATATACTGTGGGTTCAAACAAGCGTGTCTCAAAATGGGAAAATGATAAAGTTAAGTGGCCACATCAACAGTAGAAAATAAATCAAGCTGAAGCTATGGAGACAGGAAAATATCTAGTCCTTTCTTCTCTTCTATAGCCTCACATTTTACCCCTGCATCCAGACTCTACTCTGAAGATCTACTAAAATTTAGTTGTAAGCGTGACTTTACAGTGTCAATAGTTTCCCCAGCAGACCATTTTCTTGTGCTCATTGTCCTTACCAATATACTCCCCCTGCATTCCAATAATTTACTTAGAATCCACCTTCAAGGCTTCCTTTATACATTTGGAAATATCTCAAATTTTTATCTTTTATAGACAGACATTGATATAGATGATTATTTAAGTATATATGATATAAAACAACAGTTACGTATATGTCATATATAACTCTTGCTTTTATTCCATCAGATGAGGTGATGAGAGTTTTATGAATAAATAGCATGAGTCCAGAGCATTTCTATCTCTGTTCTATATATCTCTAGGCCTAGGTCTGGAAGTTTCTAGCCTACATACAATCTAATATTCTGTTAGGCAGGACCTTGAAGTCTTCAGCTTCCATCCTGCAGCCACTAACATAGGCCCAATCTAACACTTTCTAGCTCTTTCTCAACTCTGGCTGGCTGGCTTAACTCAGTTCTTCCGGCTCAAACTCCTCTCCAAGCTGACTGATTTAGTTTGGCTTTTCTAGGCTTCTGATCGAATTGCTCTGCTTAGGAAAAAAAAGAACTGTTTCTGAACTCCATGAACTATACTGCACTGGCTTCACTGAAGGAATGGAATTGAATGAAACTGCCCAAACTCAACTGAATTCAACGGCATTCAACTGAGACGCACCCAACTCAACCCTCTCTGTGCTATACTACCAAACTCTACTATAACTGTCTCCACAAACTCTCTGCTATGTCTCTATATGCTACCCATAAGCAGCTGCTTTTTTCCTGTCTTTCCTCCTGAGAGTGGGATGCATCCTATATCTTACTCATTCTGTTAAATCTTTCCCTAATTAGTAAGTTTTTCTATCCCCCAATTAGACTTCATTAATGGTGACTAACGGCACTAAATTTCATCCTGAGAGATTAAGGATATATACACAGGGCATGTCTGTATTACAACCAGATTATACTGTAATTCAGAGTGTGACAGCATTCCAGCTGGATCACATAGAGGCAGAAGGTCTTTAGATGTGATCACTTGCCAAAGCAGCTATGTTGCTGGATTAAAACTCTTCTACATAGATAAATATAAAAGAGATGATAAATAGACAAATAAATACATAGGTGATATATAGATGACAAAAGAAAGATAAATAGATTATAGCTAGCTAGATAGATAGATAGATAGACAGACAGATAGACAGATATATAGATATTACTGTGGATTTAATACATGGTATGAGTGTTAATATTAATAATTGATATTGAAATAATAGAAACTGTGTTTGCCTAGGGCTATATATCAGTATGATGAAAACTCCTAGCAAATTGTTGGCAGTCAGACACTGTGTTATTATGTATAAACTTCTTTTATGGAGTCCTAGTGAAGGATAACACCACTGTTGGAGAAAAGACGGACATTGTCTTTAGGTCTATTATTCACCACTGTAAGGGCATTTCAGTTTTCACTCAATTAAAAGTGCAGTATTTGACACTTTTGATCAAACCGTTCCAATTCTGAAATTACCATTTTCTGTCAGAAAAATGCATCTGGAGTCTTGCATTTTTGTCTTTTGGAAATAGGCTTACAACTATACTAATGAGTGCCAGATTTGACTGCTCAGGCAACTCTGGTTGTCAAGGCTCTCAGGAGAGCATGTTGCATTCAAGGAGAATACCATATGATCCAGACATTTCTGTGGCTGCAGTTGGGGTAATGAAGACCTCGATGTTCATTTCTATATACATTCCAGACTTTTCCTCCCAGGTCTTCTCATTGATCAAATCCTAACTAGAGCCAAAAATGGAGTATGTGAATGAGATGTTTGTGGGAAAATCTCAGAAGGCTATGAAAAGAGATCAGATAGTATATTACATACCTGGAGGAGAAAGGAGAAGTTTCGTGTGTGTTCAATTCATGTTTACTATATACTCCATACGAGTATAATGATGTCAGTCTTACTAGTTCTGAAGACAATGCTCAATAAAGAGGTCACAAAGAATGAGGCCATAAAGACTGATACATTCTTCAGGAAACAAGACTTAACTACCTTAGTGTTTTGTTCTCTGATATTCAGTTCAGAGAACACTATATGAAGTTTTACGTAAATTCTCTTTTCTTGTATGTTCTTCTTAACACCCATGCTTTGGCTCATATTATAGGATAATTTTTCTGCATAAATTTAATTACAGTGTAGGTCAAATGAAATAGTCAGGATTTAATCTTTGGATCTTCAGAACGTGGTAAAGCTGTTTAAGTGGACTAGTTAACAGCAACATATGTGTTAGCAAGGAAACCAAGAAAATGAATTTAGAATAAATATGATATAGTCTAAAAATATGAGGGCATCCCTACCTCAGATCTTTAGATATTATCGACACATTCATTTTTGTTGTTGCTATTTGTCTTTGAGGAGTTCAGTATATTGAAAAGAATTCAAGTGAATTCTGCATCTGAAGAAGAACTTAAAATTCATACTTCCCTCACTGTGACACCCTTCTTCCCTTTTCACTGGCCCCTCCCTAGTGATTTTGAAGCTGTTTGGTGAAGGTGGAGTGACTGATTGTATTCCTTCTACTTAGCAAGTGTTCTCCCACACACATATGTCACTACCTGAGGAAAAGCCAAGTGACTAAAATAAGCAGAAGGATTTTACTCTAAAAAATTACCATATACATGGGAGTAAATAGGAACTAAAATATTACATAAAGCCAAATCAATATAAAAACATATTGTCAAGCAGTAACTCCCTATTAAAATTAGGACCTTTATAATATGTAAACTAATGTTATGGTCATATTGCAGAGTAAGGGCATTTAATGACACAATACCATCAATATCTGATTCTAAAATAGTATCTTAAAAATAAGAAACGAAATATGATTAAAATACACTATATAACAAGCAGTTACTACTTTTATTATGTATAAGAATAGATTTTTGGTATTTCTATTTCATTAGAAACTACTCTTAATTTAACGTAACAAGTTGACAAACTGCTGTTTAAAATCATTTTAAAAGGCAAAAGTTTCAATATTTTTTTTTATTTTTATTTTTTTGTTTTTAAAGACTGGGTTTCTCTATGTTATCTTGACTGTCCTGGGCTCGCTCTGTAGACCAGGCTGGCCTTGAACTCATAGCCATCCTCCTGCCTCTGCCTCCCGAGTGCTGGGATTAAAAGCGTGTGGCACCACGCCTGGCTCAATAATTTATTTTATCATTTGTGATTTTATTCTCAATTTATGAAAATGTACATTTTATCATAATTGATAATACCATTGAAATTTTTTTTAGCATTTTGTCTATCTTAGAAGTTAAATAATTCTATGAAATGGTTGACTCTAAAGACACGCATGGTTCTGGGGAGGTACTCATAATTCAACTGTGAATATCTTCCTTCTGTATTAAATATTAATTTCTTTGTATGAGGAAATAGAAAGGTGGTGTTTACTGCATATAGTAAAGTTTCAGAGACATACATGTGCACAATTAAAATGATATTTAATTACATCATTCTAAGTTAATATTTTCTGGAAAATTTTAAATGTTTTTCTGGACTGTTTATAGTATAGATATATATTTGTAATATGTTATAGTGTTCTCAGCCTTTATTCCAAATACAGGGTAAGCAGAAAGACCTTTGTTCAATTGAGAATATTTGACAATTAAGTAATTGTTATTTAAATATACATATAATACTGAAGTTTAAATTGTTTCTGAATATATTATTCAGCTTCATTAGCTGCAAAATATTTAAAGATTTCATCCTTCCATCTTTGTTTTCAATTTTTTGTTTTTTAATAAGCAAGTTGATAAAGTTTATTTAATTTTTAATTTTTTTGAATTTTTTATTAATTTATTCATATTATACCTCAATGGTTATCTCATCCCTTGTATTCTCCCATTCCTCCCTCCCTCCCATTTTCCCCTTACTCCCTCCCCTATGACTGTGACTGAGGGGGATTACCTCCCCCTGTATATGCTCTTAGACTATCGAGTCTCTTCTTGGTAACCTGCTATCCTTCCTTTAAGTGCCGCCAGTCCTCCCCATCCAGGGGACGTGGTCAAATATGAGGCACCAGAGTACATGTGAAAGTCATACCCCACTCTCAAAGGGACAAGCTACAACCAAAACTACACAGAAAAAAATTTAAGTTTTTTACTTTTAGTTTATTCACATTACATTCCAATTGTAGTAGCCCCTCATCTCTCTCCTCTCTTCCTGGTACCACCCTCCTTCCCTTATGCTCCCTCCCTTTCTCCCTTTAGTCATCAGAATGGGGGAGACCTCCTCCCCTATCATATGACACCAGCCTATCAAGTTTCATCTGGACTGCCTGTATTCTCTTCCTGTGTGGTCTAGCAAGGCTGCCCACCAGGGAGAATTGATCAATGAGTGGGTACCAGAGACCATATATTATTAGACCCACATCTCATATCTACTACATCTGAGCAGGGAGTCCAGATCCTCACCATGCATTGACCTTGGTTGGTGAATCAATCTATGCATCCCTGGCCCCTTTCTGGAACCAGATTTGTTAGCTCCATTGGTCTCCTTGTGGAGCTCATATCTCCTTCAGGTCCTTCTATGCTCCAACTCACGAAATTAGCACCACCAATCCAAATAATCCAATTTAAAGATGGGGTATAGAGCAAAACAGAGAATTCTCAACAGAGGAATATAAGTGCTAAGAAACATTTAAAGAAATGCTCAATGTTCCTAGTCATCTGGGGAATGCAAAGCAAAGTTACTCTGAGATTCCATATTACACCTATCAGAATAGCTAAGATTAAAAAAAACAAAAAACAAAAAACAAAACAAAACAAAACCCTCAAGCGGCAGCACATGCTGGCAAGGATGTAGAGAAAGGGGAAAACTCCTCTGTTGCTGTTGAGAGTGCAAACTTGTACAACCACTTCCTGATAAAATCAGGAATAATTCCACCAAAAGACCCAGCATTACCACGCCTGGGCATACACCGGAAAGATGCTCCACTACACAACAAGAACATATGTTTAACTATGCTCATAGCAGCTTTGTTCTTAAAAACCAGAATCTAGAAACAACCTAGACATCCCTCATCTTTTTTTTTTGGAAGTTCTGTTTTATAAGTAGAAATAGTAAAATAAATTGTTAAATTAGTACCATTGATAAAAAATATTTGTTTGAATAGTTCACATAGTAACAACAAGCCATTTGCCTAGACAGAGTACATTTTCTTTTCCACTTTGCCAAACATGTTAATGAAAAGTACTACATCTTTTACAGCTATCCAAATGGGCAATATTATTCCTGCTATAGAATTTGGAAAATATTAGCACCAGAGACAAAATATGAATAATAAGCAGCCCCAATTTACCATGCAATTTCTTGTGAGCAAGTTCTAACAGTGCTTGAAGGTGATTGCATTATTTCCCCTACTTTGTATAATGAATGAACTGTCTGAGGAGGAAGTGTCATGACTGTCACAAGGTTACACGTCCTTTCCTACGTGAGTAAGACATCAATTTTAGAGTCTACCTCTAGGTTTATTCACCTAATCTGTATCATTTTTAAAAAACACTTTCTTGTTTATCTAAACCTGTTTCCTATACCTATCATATTTTCTTTTATTTTACTGTTATTTTATTAAGTCAGTGCACATTTCCAGTTATGTAACTCATGTACATTTAAATTTAATATGTGAAAATTTTTTTCTGATAACACGGACTCAAGTTACACAGTGGGTATCTGTGACATATTCAAATGTCCATTGAAATGAAAGGGCTCACAGTGAATTTTGTGGACACCGCTTACTCTGAAGAACACTATCAGGAAGATGTACAAGAAATGTCTGCAGTGGATTTCAGGTACATCGATGCCAGAAGTACTAGCCAGGTTGTTTTTAAACTCCAGAAATGCACTTTCTGAGTAAGTTATAAGCAGAAGTGACACCTGGGCAAACTTCTCCCTCCAAAGTAAGCCAGGGATAATTGAAACACTGTGAATCACTTCCTTCTCTAAAGCATACCTGGGAATGGGTCAAGATGGGGTTCTGGCAAGTACTTGTGAGTTATTGCTGGGCAACTGCACATAGCTGCTTCAGTTATGCTGTCCACCTGCTCATAAGGTTAATCTCTACATCGTGTATGCTCTCAACAACAACTTTGGTAAATGCTCCAGGTGGCTTTGCTAGATTTTGTCATACTCCCAGTCACTTGGAGAAGAAGAAAATTGGCTTGATAACAAGTAATGAAAAGATATTTAGGAATGGGTATAAGGATATGTGAGCATCACATAATATTGTATTATGCTCTGAAGTCTGCAGCCACCCATACAAGATATGCTTAGACCCAAGGAGAATTGATTGCAAAATAAAATGGTTTCTGAAGTAATTGTTTTACAGGGCACAAGCTATCCTTTTATTTATGTCATTTTAAGCCAAACATCTAAAAATCTTCCCAGCAGTGAAGGTCAAATGCTGTCCTCAGTCATGTAAATGCAGCCTTTCTTGTCTGATATAATTTTTAAATGTGTTGGCCAAGGGGTTGAACTAGAATAATTGGACTACATTCTCTCTCTCTCTCTCTCTCTCTCTTTTTTTTTTTTTTAGAAATGATTAGAAGAATCACAGTATGATTGCCTGTTACAGTTTGTGGCTGATAAGACCTGCAGTAACTAGACTGTCAACTGATGTTTGAATTACTGATTGATAACTTAGCATGGCAAGCAAAAACACGTGTCATTCATCTTCTTACTTATGGTGCACATAAAACAAAACATTTTATGGGAAAAACTTGAAATTGCCATGAAGTATGTAAAATAATTTACAGATAACTTTTCAAGATAATTTTTACATTGTTGTTTTTGTCTCAGAAGAAGTTATTGTAGCATTAGATAAAATCTTTAATCCAATAAATAAATCTGCAGAAAACTACATTGATATGAAGGAAAAATACATTTTGGTATACCAAGCAATTGTATTTTGCATCCTAGCTAAATCTAAAGAAATAGCAAGACAGAAATGTAGTCCCTTGCCTTTAACACCAAAGCTTGGGAAGAAGAACTCATGTCATTTTTGTTTGTTTGTTCTTATAGCTTATCAGAAGTCATTCATTGTGCCTTTTTAATCTACATTTTAAAGAACACTCAACTAGTAGGATCATGATTGAAAGCTGTCAACCTATCTTATTTATAAAGTATATCCCCCATGACTTCAAGTGCACATTATTTTGCTTATACAGAAGGATGAAATAATCATCTCTCTCAACTTCCCACTGAGAGCCTTCTCTCACCTCTCTCCCAGAAAGGATTAAGCAGTGACACAATGCTAAGCTTCCTGATCTTCAAGGTCAAAACCTGATCAGGATCCTAATTTTTCCTTGAAAGCCCAGAGAATTTTACAGACCCTTTGAAGCTGGAGGATTGACTATAGTCTTGAGTCAATGAAGGGAAGTTATATAAAAATGTATAAGTTATGATGCCAATTCTGTGTATCTGAAAGTAGGTGAAGTTTACTCTTGGAACTTTTGTGGAGATATGAGCTAAGTAAGTGGCAAGAGAGCAGAGCACCATGAACCACGATAATTCTGATCTAGAACCAGTAGGTGAAAAGGTGAGCACTTTCTGTATGATACATTTTTATTTTAATAATGTGTCCTACTAGTGTACATCTATCCATGGGCACGTTCATGGGATAGCAGGTAACAGAATTGAGAAGATATCAATGGATTTTCTGAAACGGGAGGAAACATTCAGTGTCAGTTGACAATGATGCAACACTTGGGCTTGTCTGTAATCCCAGAGTTCTGATTGGTAAGAACTATAACTATAACTTGGCTCGGATGCCTGTGGGTTGTACTCTCATGAACACTGCTTGATCTCCTGCTTGGGGAAACCACAAGAAACAAGGCTCTAACTCGTCATCTGGTGGTCCTGATCAATCAGTGGCTCTGCTTATGTGGTGGGAATAATCAAAGATTTTGAAACAGAGGCCACTGGTGTTTTCTCCCCCCTACCTTGTGACACACAGTGGACATGGTGGAACAGTTTCAAGTAGTCATAAGCTGATAGGTGCTGGTAACCAAATTCCACAACTCTGAAAGAAAAATCATTCTCTTAATACATGAGCCTATTCTCCTGCTCACTTTCTTTTATTGAATATTGAATATTTTAAAATTTGTATTAGTAGTCTATATATGGTATGACACCCTTACATCTCTGCATTTAATACATATCATAACATTGTAACTAATATCATATCTTGAACATAATTTTTATTCAGTCTTAACAATGAGCTCAACATATTTTTATTTATTCATCATTGTTATGCATATAATTTTATACTTTCATCACCAAATTTACAACTTTAAATTGATACAAAGATAAGAGTGTAGGAGGCTTTATTCTATAATAGTGCAGTCTGTACTTCTGTTTCAAGCATTTGATAATTGTTTCCAGTACTTTGTATTTTATAATGAACACTTGGTCTATTGTTAGGTAAATATAAGCAAAGTTAACACATAACTATTCTATGCTTACTTCAGTACTCTTTTCTCAGGGTGTCATGCTTTTTCCCTTCTCAAGTAAGCCCAGGGGACATAAAGTGTCTGCTATTCCAGACATACTTGATTGGATGATCAGTGATGCTTTTGCCCTCTTCCTCCTCCAGAAATTTTAGTTAAATAATTAGACTGATAAAATATTTGTTGAGTTAACTTCTTTGGGCTTTACGATGACATATTACAATATTTATGACATAATATACAAAACTACTATGGGATACTGGAATTCAGGAGTAAAATACCGATCCTGAAAAGACAACATTGCAACAGTTGTCTAAGATAATCTTATCAGAACTCAGTAACTGTGTCCAGACCACACAATATAGCACATGCTTGTTTGCTGTAATTACAATACCCGGGAAGATATATAATGTGCACCCAATAAAACAGAAAAAAGTCTATTGGAAGAACAGGAATTACATAAAAAGTTTTAGAGAATTAATAAAATATACACACAGGTTTTGGAGGGCTATATATAATGAAATGAGAGCTGTGCTTAGGTATGCAGTGCTACACTGGAGGCAGGTTTCTTTCATGACTGGAGAGGTGGATTCTACAGAGGAGTCTGGCCCATACTTCACTATTTGATCTAGATGTGTGGAGGAATTGTGTATAACTAATCTTAACTTTCTAAAGTTTAGTGTGCATATGCTTAAGCTGAAGGAAGAGCTTCCTGTCTGTGTCTTACTGAGACTATGCAAGTGAAATTGACCCTCAGTTCCGGTACATTGAAGTTATTTCTTTTAGGAGATTATGATGAGTCCTTCAAAACATCTTTTCCAATTTACCTCTTAATATATGATAAGCACAATATACAAGGAATTAATATTTTTTTAGCCAAGTTTTCAGGAAATTTAAGTTCAAAAATAACTCTTTAAATTTCCTGTACCTTGGTAATTTTAGGGTCATCATTTTGTTATTTAATATGATAAATTGCCAAAAGAAAAAACTAACACTTTGTTGAAAGATAAATGCTTTCAATTACTTTATTATTCATTTTGAAATAGAAGTTATATATTTTCTCTTCTAGGTAAGTAGTGATTAAAATGAGTATATGAATTTGGTCTTAGAAATCACTGTACAATTTTGGTGATTGCAATATTATTTTAACCCAGGTTTACCTTACCAGAAATAGTTTTGTGAATATTATAATACTCAGACTTTTTTTTTTTTGAAACTCTAATTCCATGACCCTGGCCACTGTGTTTAACAGGATTCTCTATATATCTAACATTACCTCTGTCCTGGAAAATAATTTTGATTCTGAGAAAAGATATGATTTTTTTCTTGATTGTTATTTACTCAAATATATTTCTTAGGTGTTCTTGTACAATATTCAAATCAAGCAAAAAAAAATGTACTGCTCCAATCTTTTGCCCCTAGAGTTTACATCTCCAATTCTAATGTACACATATCAAATTCTCATTATTTTATACAGTAATGGTAAGTCCTTCATTATATGTATATCTTTGTCTACCCATATGTATGAGCATATGTGAAGAATCACATGATTTATTATACATTAGCAAGGAAATATATTTTCTTAAATGTATTTATTATACATTAGCCAGGAAATTTTTCTGACTTCTCAGGGTTGTTCTGAATTGTGTTTCTTTAACAATGACATAATGAGTATAGAAACATCTTCCTGGAAATTTTCAGGCTTTTCAAATTTCTAAAGGCAGCTTAGAATCTGCACACAGGGTCAATGTGGGTAAGAAATGAAACATTCCCTCTACAAGTTTGTGGTTCTTCCTAGGAGTATGTATGCAAATGGTTTTACGTTTTTCTAATTTTTGCCATGTGTTTACAATGCATTGTAATGAATGAGGAAAAATATTTATCTAAATGTTCTTCAGAGTTTCTGCCATTCAGAAAATCAGAGCCTATGTATGATTTTAGACCTATTTCCGTTCCTTTTCAAACATTTTTTCATAGAAAACTGTATTATCAGCAACTTCCTCCCACATGGGCTTTAATGGACACCCCCTGATGATTGAGTGCTCTCTGGACTCCCAGTTGAAGACAAGTGCAATCAAGCTATTCTGCATCTGTGGATGTGTTCTAAAACTGTTTCCACAGCCACAGTTATTGTTAAATAATGTTGCTTGATGATGGGTGAGTAAAGTATACACGTGGTTTTCAATATTTCTCTAATATTTCTGGTTATTGTACTTAAAGTTGAAAATAAATGCTATCACTGCATTTGTGTTTCCAATTGTATAATTAATAGGAGACTGAAAATGATATTAAAATACAGATTTTTTTGTCATTTTCATGGCACTTTTTTCTTTAAAATTTCATGTAGGGTTTTTTGTAAGAAAAATAGCTACCTCAATGTTACCTGTCAAGTATGTATGTTCCATATGTTATATTGGAGATGTAATGTAATTGAGTTTCAATTGTTGCCATCTTTAACCAACAATTATGAAACATTATGCAAATTAATGTATCTTCTTATACAATTCCCAAGGAAATAGAACTAAATAAGTAAGTTCCTGAACCAAGTACATAACTGTAATAAAGGTGTCATATTCCTGCTTTGCTCCTCTCAGTATTACCACCCCAAGATCAACTCAAGATTTAAACAACGGCATTGACTTTTGGTTTGTGCCTGAACTATTCTAGAATCTGCAACATACGTGACTAGCAGCTCCTCTATGTCATTTGGGTTGAAATGAAACCTAGACCCAGAAAGAAATGCATGGGATATTTGCCATATAACACAGTTTAACCACACTACAATGCACATACCTAAATAAGCTACATATCAAGGAAGACTGTAGGGAGGATGCTTAATTCTTATTTAGAAGGGCAAATAAAATGGACACTGGAAGAGATTGAAGAGAAAGAACAGGGCAGGAGCCTAACATAGAGGTCCTCTGAAAGAATCCACACAGTGAGGGATTGAAACAGCCAGATTTTGTAGAGCACAGGGAGTCTTACAGAAGAGTCCGGACATAGAAGGACCTGGAGGTGATGGGAGCTCCACATGAAGATCAGCGGAGGCAACAAATCAGGGCCTGGAAAGTGCGGGAAGTGCTGTAGTGACTGATGCACCAACCAAGGGCCATGCATGATGATTACTCAGACCCCTTGATCAGATAAGATATAATTCATCTGCAGCACATTCCCCTTGTGGGTCCTATAATATGGTGAGTAGGGGTTATCTCTGGCATGGACCTACTTATTAATCACTTCCCCTTGCCAGGTCACAAAGTAAAATGATGCAGACAGTACTGATAAGCCTGTTGGGATCCCCCTTTCTGAAGACTAGGGGAGTGTGGAAGGAGGATCAGGGAAGGAGTGTGGGATGCAGAGGAGAGGAGGGAGAGGATGGAAAGTGAATAAATTTAAAATAAAAATAGTTTAAAAAAATAAACACCAGAATCACTGTAGGGGAAATAACCCCGAACTCCTGGTTTTAAAATTTCTACATCAAATATCAGTTGTTTTAAAACCCATTCCCTAAGGTGCTGCTACTTATAAATATGTTGCCAATGTAATTTAGATTATTTAATGGGTGTAGTTTTATAATGAAATCAGCATAGACTTTAAATCTGAAAAAAAGAAAAGAAAAAGAAAATCTATCCTTTTAGGTTAAAAAAAAACAAAAACAAAAAACACTAGCTTTCACAATTTTGTGAAAGAATACATAACAAAATCAGTGAAAAGCAGAAAGCTTTTGATTGGCCAATGGGTAAAAGATGCAGTCCTTGAGCCTGGTAGTAGCAGAAAAAATACCTTTGTATAATCACCCTGAATCCTCACCTATTTTTTTTTTTTTTGTGAGTGTTCTCTTATAGACTCACACACATGAACACATTGTGTACAGTTTTGGACTTCATATTCAGGTGCATCCAACATTTACCATTGTGGCATGATGTCACAGTCTAGAAATGAATTGGTCACATGCATGGATGTCAAGCACACATGTAGTCAAAGAACTCTAGTCAGGAAAAGATTGACACAGACATTTTTCCAAGTGCATCATGACCTCTAACCATATACATCCTTCACACTGCTTCTCTTTAGTCTCTTCTTCCCTTTCTTGCCAGTCTCCTCATTTCTCTTGGTTTTCTTTCTACTTTCATGTCATTATATTCTTAAATGGCATGGCTTTTTATTTCTGCAGATGATATGACACACAAGTGAAAGAACACATGCAATGTTGTCTTCCTGTGTCTGAGATGGTACTTAATAATAACTTCTAATTAAATGTTTTCCGAAATTTACCTAATTTCACTCTTTAATAGGGATACAACAATTTTAATTCTATATATAGTCCTCATTCTCTTTATCCATTCATGTGTTGAGAGACACCCAGGCCTCTCATAGTATTACTTTCCATTTGAGTCATATGTAAGTATTAACAGATGTTTTCAATTTGACAACACATATCTTTCAAAGTACAACTTTTTTCCCCCGAGTAACAGGAATAAGGTAAAGATGGAGATACAATGAAATTACAAAAACCCTATTGATATAAAAATTATGAATATATATTGAAGGAATTTTGAAGGGAAATAATTTTAATTAAAACCAATCTAATCCATTTTTTATTCAATCTCCACTTTTGCCCCTATAAAACATGTGGATGAAATATTATTTTTGTAGAAATATCTTCTAGTTTAGGATCTGATATGGAATATATTTTTATATTTCTAACCAAAGTAACATGATGTCTTTGTGACCTTGAGTATTTTATCTGAATCTTGGTCAAAGCTATTTCTCTTGCACTGGAAAATTAAACCAAAGTAGAATCTTGGTGCCAAACAGATGCTACCTTTGGCTGGAATTGTCTTGGGGAATTATAAAATAATAATTAATATCTCAGAGTCAGTGCCCAGAATTTATGCAAGCATATCCATTACCTCTGTACATAAACAGAATCAATTTTCATTAAATATGTTAATTCCACCCAGGCTCATTATCAAAGCTTTCCCAATGCCTGGGTAGGCATTATGCCTTATTTTCCAAATCAAACAAAACAATTTTTCATTATTTGTTTTGATTATCTTCAATATGGGCAAGCCTAATTGCGTTGAGAACAGGTGCATTGTGTTGCTAAAGGAACAAAAATAACAGCCTGAATATGAACCGTGCGTGTGCCATGTGGTGCAATTATTTCATAAGGACACACAGTGGGAAGAATTCTGCTAATAGCTCTCTTAATATAATTATAGGCCAAATGGAGAATAAAAAGGGAGCTGGGGAATTATAGATCATGATTTCTAGTGGCATCTTCCAGCTGAATCAATAGATGATAATAATTGTACTCAAATTTTTGAAAGGAAACCACTAATTACCTCGAATATATTCCTGCAGCACAATTCAATTTTTCTGGTATAATATAGTTCATGTTAAAAATTTAAAACTAGAGTCTTTAATTAATTGCATTTTTATGTTCTTCAGAATTTGTTAAAATTCTTTTGTTTTATAAATATGATAGAAACATACCATAGGTAACTGACTAAAATCTCTGTACTTGTTAATAAGATGCAGGAATTTTGAAAAAATGTTTTTGAATTATGATAGTTTTTACTTTTTCATATTCATTATATTACCATAGTTATGCTAAGGGATAGAAATTTCATGTAATATTTAAAAAATAAAAACTAGCATTTTTTTAATATCTGAAAATTTTTAAAAAGCAATTATCAAAACAAATCATATAAAGGTCATATGCTTAGTAGAAGTCACTAGCAAGAAAATTCAAAACTATTCCTAAAAGCATTTAAAACTTAGATTTACAGTTGGACATGGATTTTTTGGTAACACTGAACAATCTCTCAACTTACTAAATATCACATTTTATTTAGGAGAAAAAGTTCCTTTAAGCACATGTGAATATTTTATATTAGTTATTTTTACTCTTGTATGTGTCTTACTAGATTTAAATTATTTTTACTGAACAGGCTCAATGATAAATATGTACTTCAAATGATGATTATTTATCACTTAAGATAATAATAATAATAAGTCATTATGAAAAAACTATACATTTTAAATGATCATCTATCTATCTTAGTGTTCTCTCATCCATACAAATGATATATGTGACACTTAAAGTAGTTTAATTACTTGCAGTTTGTTTTATGATTTCTTTTGTATTTTAAACTTGACATGAACAATATCTGATATGTTTGATATAATTACTTAAGGAATTAAGTATCCCTATGTGAGACAGATACACATAGGTCTGTATAATACATTTAATATATAAATGTTGCATTTGTTATTATATCATTAATTCACAGAAATCCCATGACAGTAGAAAAATTTCTAATTGTATGATTTAATTAATCAGACAAAACACAATTTAAACAAACAATCGTTTGAAGCACACTTGTTTTCTAAAATCTGTGTGTATTTAGTCTACATAATGGAGAAAACATTTTGTAAGAAAATATTGAGAGAGGCCTAAGAGTACTCAACTTCAGTCATGAAGAACACAGAGTAGGTGGATGATAAATTCAGGGCCATCTTGAGCTATATAGTAAGACTATAATAATAAGGGAGCACATGAATGAATGAATGAAAAAGTAAATACATCTTGAGAACAGCAAATATTGGATTTTCAAATCTAGATGAAGACAAATCTACTGCACTTGAAGAATGTTATCCTTGAAAAATACATATCTAGATAAATTTTAGTGTAGCAATTTTCCTTTACTCTTTCATGGAATCTCATATACTTTTCCTTTTTTGCACCAAGTTTAAAAAAAAAATAATTATGTATTCACTTTACATCCTGACTGCAGCACCCCCTTCACCTCCCAGGCCCCACCTTGTACATCCCTTTCTCCCATTCTCCCTTCTCCTTCTCCTCAGAGAAAGGAGTTCCCCCATGGTTACCAACCTGCCCTGGCACAATAAGTTGCTGCTGAACAAGGTGCGTGCTCTCCCACTAAGGCTAGACACGGCAGACCCAGTTAGAAAACAGGATCCAAAGAAAGACATCACGGTCAGAGAGGGCCCCCTCTACAGTTGTCTGGGGATCCATATGAAGACCAAACTACGCATCTACTACATGTGTTCAGGGGACCTAGGACCAGTCCAAAAAAGTCTCATTGGTTGGTGGTTCAGTCTCTGTGAGCCCCGATGGGCCCAGGTTAGTTGATTCTGTAGGTCACCTTGTCTAGATATTAACCATGCAGGATCCATCAATCATTTCTTTAACCTTTCCATGTGACTCCTAGAACTCTGCCCAATGTTTGTCTGTGCAGGTATGCATATCTTCCATCAGCTGCTGGGTGAAGTCTCTCAGAGGAGTTATGTGAGGTTCCTGTCTAAAAGTATAGCAGATTAACATTAGTAGTGTCAGGAATTCGTTCTCTTCCATAATTGGGCCTCAAATATGGCTAGTCTTTGCTCGGCCATTCCCTAAATATTTGCTTCATTTTAATATTTTTATTCTTTCTTTCTTTCTTTCTTTCTTTCTTTCTTTCTTTCTTCTTCTCCCACATATTACATCCTGACTGAAGTTTTCACTCTCTTCTTTCCCCTTCCTCCCCCTATTCTTTCTTTTTTCTCTATTTATTTATTTATTTATCTATTTATTTATTTATTTATTTATTTATTTATCTATTTATTTATTTATTTATTCTTCTCCCATATATTACATCCTGACTGAAGTTTTCACTCTCTCTTCCCCGCCCCCAGCTTTTCCCTAAAAGGTTCCCTCTCCCCTAGAGCCATTCCTCTTAGCTTTTCCTTCAGAAAAGGTCAGGCCTCCCCAGCATATCAACCAAACACGGCATAAAAAGTTACAATAAGACTAGGCACTTTCCTTTATATCAAGGCTGGATTAGGCAACCCAGTAGGAGGAAAAGGGTCCCCAAAGCAGGCAAAAAAGTAGGAGACAGCTACAGGCACCATTGTAAGGAGTTGTACAAGAACACCAAGCTACACAAACATGACATATACACAGAAGACCGAGTTCAAACACATATGGGCTCCATGATTGTCATTTTAATCTCTGTAAACCCCTATGGGCCCTGAATACCTATTCTGTGAGCCATATTCCTGTAGTGTCCCTGAATCCTCTGGCTCCCATAATCTTTTCTTTTCCACTTCTCATAATCTCTTATACTTTTAATGTAATACTGTAGACACCTATAATAAGCATTAATTTCACTAATTACTCATGTAATGAATATGAAACATGAATAAACACATTTTGTAAAGGTTTAGACAAAATGACAAATATTGTAATGGAAATTTTTTTTATTTTCTTGTTTAAAAATAGATTTTTTTCTCATACAATATATCTTGTTTATACTTTTCCTTCCCTTTACTCCTCCAAGTTTCTTAGCACTGCTTTTCCCATCTGGATCAATTGCCTTTCTGACTCTCATTAGAAAAGAACAATCTTTTAAGAGATAACAAAACATGACAAAATAAGATACAATAATATGAAAAAAATATCAAAGTTGGACAAGGCAGATCAGTAGAAGGGATAGAGCCCAAGAAAAGGCACAAGAATCAGAGACTCATATTCATTCATGCATTAAGGATGCTAATAAAAATACAAAACTAAAGCTTTAATATATATTTAGAGGGCCTGGTGCAGAGCAGTGCAGATATCATACTTGCTGCTTCAACCTCTGTGAGTGCATATGGATTTGCTCAGCTGAGTTAAAGGGCCTTGGTTTCCCGGTGTTCCCCATCCCCTCTGATTCTTTCTGCCTTCTCTTTCACTAGGTTCCCTGAGCTCTGATGGGACAGAATTAATGGAAATATCGGACTTTACCTGTGTGTTCTAAGGTCTTTCTCTCACTGAGTAATGTCTGGCTGTGGGTCTCAGTATTTGTTCCCATCTGCTGCAGAAGGAAGCCTCTCTAGAGGTTAAAAACTATATCTTTAACAGACAATAACAGCAAATCTTTTTGTTGTGACCTGCAAGCTTTAAAGACAGAATAATCTCTTTACTTAGATTGGAGGGTTGCATTAGAAATGGGAGTCATGAAGAGAAATCTAAGTTTTGAGACACAACAAAGATAGGACAACTAATGGTTGAAAATAGAAGACTAGACTAGAAACAAAGTAATAGAATCATTTAGCAAAGGCTAATTGAGCTGCCTTTATGAGACACTCAAGTAATGGTTGGGTCACCTGTGGAAAAGACTGTAAGCTTTGCACCAGGTGTAAGCAGTCTTGGCAGGCTTTATCCTTGGACACCCCATGGATACCCTGAGATAGACTGGGTGGAGCCATCCTGGACCTAAAATTCAGGAAAAAGACCTGGGGTCTCCACCTGGACTATTGTTTTTCTACTCAACCCTCAATGGGAGAAAAAGACTGCCCTTCACATGTGACACAGACAGGTGGAGAGGAAAAAACAACAACAGATTCAGACCGGGCTTGAACATGCGCGGATCAACACACAGGCCAGAGACACCTAAGGGAACGGATACCGGAAGGTTCACTCTTTTTTCCCTTTAACCTTTTTTTCCCTGAATCCAACTTTGTTTTCTCTCTAAATAAGACCAATAATAACTTATAACCAACTCCCAATAAAAATAAACACCTATCACCCAAGAAAACAACCAAAAACCTACTTAACCCCCTTAAGAGAAATGGTGTGTCATTCTCTTAAGGTTCTTTTGGCTGATTTGGTATAAATAATACCTTCAGAAGGGTCCAAATATAATTGGGGAAATGGTTAAACAAGCTAGGAATGGTATTTGTGATCCAGTTTCTAATTGTTGAGAAATTCCAAGGTTAATTACAATCCTTTGTAGGACAGTCTGAAATACTGGACCAATTGGGATCAGAAGCTTTCTTTGAAGCTGTCCTAGGAGCTGTCCTGTTCTGATGAGTAAAGGCAACTGAAGCACAGGGCGCTGGCACATGAATGATGCAGGACATCAGTGTCCTGCATGCTGAGAGAAATAAGTCCTGACAGGTCTGATCTAGTGTCAATGTCCAGTTCTTTTGTTCTGAAAACATATAATTTCTCACAAACATCATACAGTTTTAAAATTATAAATGTATAAGGTGTGCATATGCACAGCATTATTAAGACTGATCATGTGCTTTTTGTATGAGCAGAAAAAATACACTTGTAAGTCTTCATTCATGCCATAAGAAGAATGGCATCTAATAATAAATGACAGGGATTCTGTAGCCAAAAAGAAACATCGACTATGCATAGACATTCATGTCTCAGCCAGTCTCAGAGGTATTCCCTTGTAGTGGGATTAGCAATATAAGTTACCTGCTTGTTCTGCAGTTTAAATTCTTAAAATTTCCCCCTCCCTCATCTCCTCTCAATCCTCCCTCCCTTCCTCATCCTCTCTCCCTCCCCTAGTCCTCAGAATGGGGAGCCCCTAACATCTGACTTCAGCCTATCAAGTTTTATTTGTACTACCTGTATCTTCTTCCTTTGTGGCCTGGCAAAGCCACCTTGCTAGGAGAAAGTAATCAAAGTTGGGGGCCAGAGTCCATGTCAGAATTAGTCTCTACTTGCCATATTGTGGGATCCACAAGAAGACTGTACTGCTTCCTTTGTGAACTTAAGAATGTGTGATATGTTGTGATGATATATATTCCTTCACAATTATAAGCCCTTCTCCATCTACTCAACTTCAACATTTTTATGTATACTATATGTAATATATATATATATACATATATATATATATATATATATAATAGCAAGATCTAAACCCTTATGTATGAGTAACATTATAGAGACCAGCAGGTTATATAGCAATATTTATTTATATCAATGAATTTAATAATTTTAAAAGAGCTATGCATGTCAAAGAGAGCAAGAAAGGGTATATGTGAGAATTAAAAGGGAGGAAAGGTGATATATGAGTATCACAATTCAAGAAAAAAGAAAAAGTTCTTGCCATGTCTAATTTTTGTTACCTATGTACTCATGTGGACTTCTACTGGAGCATGTTCCTTTTACAAGGGGATATATTCTTAAAGAAAATCTCTATCTTATTCCCCGCCCCTCTCTCCCAGAAGTGATTAATTCCCAGTAGCTCTTGAGCTAGGGTAATCTTCTTATCCATTTTCTACTTCCATGCTTGGAATTTGTTCCTCTTGCACTTGTTCACCTGTTGCAGCCAACACAAATTCATAAAGGCAACTGTGTTTTTCTCTCTGTCAACAAATGGGTTTTTTTTGCAATTACCTACTGCCCCTGTTTATTACAAACTTTCAAATCCATTTCCACAATAAACCATGAGCTTTTGAGGGAAAGGATGTAATACTGATGCTGAATTCAGAACTGAGTATTTCCAAATATTTTATTACCCTCATCTTGTTTCATTTTAAATCTCTGTCCTAATTATTTACTGCAAATAGAAATTACTCTGAAGAGGGTTAAAGCATGCATCAAATTATGGCAACAATAAGCCACTGAGTCAGTTCAAGACTATGTCTATGTATAAGAATGATAATGGTAGGTACTCCTGAAGAGCCTCTGACCAACTGGATTTTGGTCCTGTTCTTGGATCAGATTATTCAGAGCAGGTCATAAATTAAATTGCAAAATGATTGGGTACTCCCACAATATTCATGCCACTAGTGGGCACGTACTTGTAGTGAAAGTGTTTTAAAACCCCAGTTATATTATGTAAGCATGTTTTTGTTTTAATCCCCTGTTTTGGAGCTGTTTTAGATTGTCCAAAGCATCAGAAGAGCATGATCTTTCCCAGCTGCAGATAATTACATGGACTCTGGAGAAGGATAAATGCCAGAGCCCAGGAGGAATTGAGATACTCTAAGA
Source organism: Acomys minous (assembly GCF_964271855.1). Taxonomy (NCBI): domain Eukaryota; kingdom Metazoa; phylum Chordata; class Mammalia; order Rodentia; family Muridae; genus Acomys; species Acomys minous. The sequence goes on from NC_140494.1 coordinate 50,690,304, forward strand.
AAAAGGATGCTGATGCTGTTCACTGCTGTTCTTGATTGCTCTTGATGTAGTTTGATGATAATTTGGAGTTATCCTGAAATGGAGACTGGATTTACCCCAGGGAACCCAGGGACTCTATTCAGCAGGAAATAGTAAAGAGACATACATTGCCCCTTTCCCCTTCAACTTTCTTTCTCCTACCTAGTGTTGGGGGGTTGGAAGGTATTAGGATGGATAAAGATTGGAAGAAGGGAAGAGGCATAACAAACCCCAAGAAAATAAAATAGATTAAAAATATGCTAATATGTACTCTTGGGTCAGTCATTATCATAGCCTTTTGTGTTGTGATATATATATATAATTCAGTTTTAGGATTAGAGAAGTTTTCTACTACGCTTCCATAAACAGCTTATATATTATTTTTTATTTTATTGTTCCTTATTCTACCTCATAAATTCTTATTTGTCTTCTTAAATATATTCCAGAGTTCTTAAAAGTGTTTGTGATGTTTTTAAATTTAGTCCTTTTTTTACATATCAGTATGTTATTATGTCAACTGTGTCCATCTTCCTTAAAATTAATTTTCCCATGATGTTTCTTTATACTTTCAGAGTTGATTTTTGTTCAGTTAAGCATATTTTCTTTTTCACAATTTCTGTTTGTTTCTTTTTCAGTGGTTTAGCTATTTGCTGAATTTTCCTTTTATGTTTTGTAATCTCCCTTCTGATTCACTATTTAATTCAAATTTAATATTCTGTTGCTAAAGTCTTTTGTAAATTACCTTAGGATGTGTATCTATTTTTATAACCTTCTGTATGTGTTTTCTGTTATGTTAAAATGAAACAAGATTCTGGTTTTTCAGATATTCCATCTGTCTTTGTGACTTCAACTCTGAGGGAGTCAGGACGTTGAGAATGGATATGAAGGGTATTTGTGTCTTCTTCTTGGTTTTCTGTCATGTTTTGTGTATCTGTGAGATAGATTCATCTTATATCTTAAATGTTTCCTGATTCGCAACGGCTGTTTTGGTTTTGTTTTATTTTTTTGTTTGGCCGTTGGAGGAGATTCATCTTGAAGCATCATGGTTCATGAATTTCCCTGTCAGTTGGAAAGCAGATCTACCCTACTTGTTTATATGTTAGCCTGAATTCCTTTACTTCTCTTGTGTTTTATTTTTATCTTTGGAAGTTCAGAAATGTCCCTCACTTAGAAGATTCTGGAAATTAAAATTTCTCCAAAGGAACAAAGAAAGCTGAAAACAACTCAAACAGAAAGTAAAATGTTTCTAAAGCAAACAAAATAAATACTTCAAAGCAAATACTCAGGAAGCAAACATTCAAAGAAACTAAGGACGCAGAAAAATGTTAGGGGTTGGGTGGTATTACTGGAGAAGTTTATTTAAAAGTTATTTACACCATTAATACACAAACAAAGAGGCGGCAGCATGTCCCAGACTTCAAGAATTCAAGTCTCACCACCAGAGACAGACATCATGGTGGCATCGGTCGTCTCATTTTATACCTTTTGAGGGTGGAGGGAGTTCCATAGGAAGAGCTCTCACACCTAGGCTGACTGAGTCCCAGAGAACGAGGCAGGAAAGAGGATGAGGAGCAGGATGTGGCACACTCCCGAGGTACCAACAAGCCTACTCCCCGGGGTTCACAACTGCTGTCTCAGTAGGGTCCCTGAAAGGAGGTGTTTTTTGCTACTTTTCTAATGCTGTGGAGAAACTCCAAGAGCAAGGCAACTACTGGGAGAGTCGAGTTTACGGTTCCAGAGGAAAGGAGTCCATGATAAGCAGAGCAGAGGCATGGTGCAAGTGGAAGGCATGATAACAAGAGAAGCAAGCCAAGAACTTCCTTCCATCCTGAACCACAATACGAAGCATGGAGAACAAACTCAAAATGGCCGGAGTATTTAAGCTCTCAAAGCCCACCTCCAGTGACAAACTTCCCCCAACAAGGCCACGCTTCCTAAGCCTCCTAAAAAGACCTGCCAGTGGGAGAGCAGATATTCCAGTGCCCTGGACTATGAAGGCATGCCTCGTTCAAACCACCACAAAGCCTTTGCAAACCTGAATCCTAACATTGTGTTCTTGCAACAAATAAGATTCAGAAAGACTACATGCCAAGTCAAGTACATAATGCCATGAAGAATCTCGGGTCATGTATAAAGGAGGATAAAAGATGGCTATGAATGGGGCTAAAGATGGCCTGACACCATCTTGCTCTGGACTAGGGATATTCCAAGCTCTGCACAACCACTGGAGATCTAATAAGCTAGTGTGACTCTCACCTGGTTCTATTCTGAAGGTGTGGATCCATTCTGGAACGTTCATTCACAGGATGGAGGTAAAGTCAGGCTTCAAGAAGTCAGCACACCGTGTAATGCTTTGCTGTTCTAGAAGCAGAAGCCACGTGTGTTGACATAAAGAGTAGGTGGCTTTCCCCATGTAGGTCTCTTGGGGCTCTTTTTTGTGTCTCCCTCAGTTCACACAGTTTGAGGGCAGCTGTGAATGAGAACGAGAACTGGGAACGAGATAAACCTGGAAGAAAATGAATTCTTTCAATACTGCTGCTTCCTGTTACCAGGGATGTTAGCATCAAAGCCTGAACTCTGGTACCCCAATCTAAGTATATCCAGCAGTGGGTTCTTAATATGCCAACCAAAATGACAAGTAATAACTCAAAACAGAGAAATGTAGCCACATTGGGAAGAAGAACTTAAGTTGCCAAAGCTAGCCTCAAATGAGGTGATTCGTCTGCTTCTAACTCCTGAGTGCATGGGTTTCAAGCAACTGCCACCATTGTCCCATTTTTGTGTCCAAAATCTTAATATTCTGGTTCTGTTCCTTTCCTTTGTGCTTCTTAATGATTATTGATGCTGGAAATTCTAGAGTGGTATTAAATTAGAAGGATGACTACAAAACACAAACACACAAACACACACATACCCAAAACAAACAAAAAACAAAAAACAAAACAAAACAACCAAAAAAAAAAAAAAAAAACTCCAGAAGTTTTTATCCCTGAAGCCAGCCATGCATATTAGGTAATTTGAATCACAAACACACAGAGACTCAGTAATCATCCACTCTTTTGGCATTTTCACACTTTATTGTCTGTAACTCACAAAGTCAAGGTTCTTTAGAGAGAAACTAGGGCTCAATAGAAAAGATGTTAAGTCTCCATTTGTAGCATCTCATTAGACATAAGTTCATTTTCTTCATTCATTAGTATCTTGGATTATTTACCACTTAATGAAAGACCCTGTCAATATTCAAACGATTCTTTGGACTGAAAATCACATAATAACATCAGAATATTTCTGTTGCAAAAGAAAATGTACCTTCAAACATGGTCAATTATCTGTATTATGCATCAAACATAAAATCATTGAAATAGTAATTTGTATTCACAGGCACTGAAGATCACTAGATCAATCTGGTACTCAACTAACTGATTTCACCAACAATCTTGAGGGGGGAAAGAGAAAAAAAAACTGATGCAATTATATTATAATCTCAAAAATGTTATAATACAGTTATTTGAATTGCGTTATTTATTGAGTTTATATTATTTCACATGTGTAAATTACAGCATCATCTAAACATGTTGAAAATATATTGATTAGTTGGAAAAATTCTATACAAACTGACGCAGTTTAGCAATACTTACTCACATTTGCTTGGAGATTTAAATTGCTATCCAATTCTATAGCTCTTAACTCGTGTGTTGTTTCTTGCTCTCTCATTGCTGATAACACATGCCAACCAAAATAGTGGGGCTGGAGGAGTGGCTCAGAGGTTAAAGCCTCCTCTTGAGGTTCTGAGTTCAATTCCTAGCAATGTCATGGCAGCTCATAACCATCTATAATGTGATCTGACGCCCTCTCTTCTGGCCTGCAGGTGTACACGCAGACAGAGCACAATATAGAATAGTGAATAAATAAATCTTTAAAATAATAAATGCTGATTTTTTACTTGACCAAACACACACGCACGCGCACACACACACACACACACACACACACACACACACACACAAACCATACCCCTCAGAATTTACTGAGAGTTTCTAAAGCTTTTGTGGTTTCATCAAGTGATCACCGTGGGTTACTTCCTTTAGCAAACATTATGCTTCAACTATCTTTTCATTGTGGTAGTTATAAAACTATAACACAATATATTATTTTACGTATAGCTAACCTCGCAGATGCTCTGGGATTTCTTCCTTGTGCATACTAAACCATTCCCAACCTCCATGTAATCACAGTGTATTTGCCTATAACATAGTGGTTCATGGGAAAATTTGGAGGATCATTATTTCTTTATGGTCCCTGATGAAGAATAATATGTAAAAGTTGTATGAGACTCATCAAGTGTGACGTGCATTGGGAAATTACTTTCCTGAACAGTAAGCAACTATTTAGTAGTAGCCATTCCCCTCTTATTCTCTCGCAGGTATATGTATAATTATCTTCTGATCTATGGGACATGTAGAGATTTACCTGTATTTCATAAATTATTGCTTTCAATATAATTTTATCAGTCAGTTACCAAAATTTATTACAAATTCAGGAACATATCAAGATAGAAATAGTCCTTCTCAGAATGATTTATTGAAATCATTTAAGTTTAAATATTAATTGTCAAACTAGTTATATTATTTTCATTTTTTACTTTTGTATCTGAAATAAGACAATGGTAATCAATTTTTTTATGTTGTCTTAATGTGGCTTAGTGCTCTAATATTTTTTACATTTCTACTATTGTTGTTACCTCTGTATTGGTTAGCCAGTATGTTTTTCTCCCTTATGAGCTAATATAGGACATGTATTTGTATGAATGAACTTTTATTCTTTTATTAAAAGGCCCATATAGCTGAAACACCTGTAAAATAGCACAGTGACCAGAATGACAAGATATTCATAAAGGTGCAACAATCACTCACATGTCTTTGGCAACAAGTAGCTTTATAATTGGAGTTAAGGCCCAATTAAAATCAGGAAAATCATACTTGAGAATGGAAAGCCAGCCAGCTTTCCATGGTTTGCGAGGCATCTGTATTAGAAAAGAAACTAACCCTGCTATTTTGGCAGACCAGCATAATTCTTTATTAGGCTATAAATATTATCTTATACATACAGTGTATGTGTAACTTCCACAGCTCATCAAAGACTTCTCTCTTTGAAGGAAATAGTAACCACTGCAAAAACAAAACACAAACAAATAAAAAACAAAATAAAAAACAACAACAAAACCTGGAAACAATGCAGCAATCAGATGATCAAAGGACTGTGGAGTGCTCAGCACCATTGACAGTGTAGCAGCACAGGGAACACTGAAATATTACAGAAGCGTGGACAAAAAAAACTGTATGAGTGAAAATACTAGAAAGTGTGAGGTTAGTAGAAATAGTTGCATATCAATAGCAGAACAAGAACAAAATGAATGAACATGTTAATACAGGGGAGTGAAAAATTCAACTGAGTACCTCTCGATTTGCTAAAATAGATAATTTAATTAAAGCAACATTGCAAGGGAATTTCAGATATTTGGCTTCTGAGAAGGTACAAGGGGAAAGGAAAGATGGTATCAGAGTTTACTGGAAAGTGATTAAAATCAAAACGTGTTGAACATACATACTGAAATAAAGGGGAAATATATTTTTACCTGCCAATGTGTCATTTCACCACAGGCAATAATGTGTTTTCACAATTCTCAAAAATATGTGTCTTTTTGAGTCATACCTATGAGGACTTTGCCTCCAGTGTCTTTCAGTGTCTGTAGTGCTAAATTTGCTTTCAGAATTGTTGCACTGGTAGTTAAGGAAGTCATCAAAACAGGACTGGGAGGAGAGACAGGCAGCACAGAAAATGATTTGTTCGTTATGAATTGTGTTCATTATGCCATGTGCTCTGTAGTGTAACTATTCTGCATCTGAGGTGTAGCTAACACTATCTAGCATGCCTGAATCTCTGTGTTTGAATCCCAGAAATACAAAATTGAAAATAATAATAGCTCTTTAAAAATTAGAATTTTGTACTACTATTAAAGCACATGAGTTTTTAAAGTAATGAGAAGGTTACACATAATTAAACTTAATGAACACATGCCTTGCTGTTTAAAACATCTAAACCATTTTGTGGTGTAGGATCCAGAAATAAAATCTCTAACAAGAATGCATATTGTTATTTAAACTCTTTTAAATGAATTATGCATGAATCTCTTGAAAAATTATAGTAATATATTTTTTATTTATGATTCTTTCTATGTGGAGGAAATTTTCTGTATCTGCTTTTACCAGTGTGGAAAATTGTATTAATAAAATTAAATCACTCATACTATCTATAAAAGCCATTTTTCAATGCTTTAAACAACATGATTCATTTCAGCTACTATAGGTTTTTATATTTATGTTAAACCCTAATACATTTTCTATATTACATATATTCTCTTAGGTATTCAAAATGCTCTATTGGGCTTGGCATAAATTACTGAGTAAAAATATATTGGCTACTTAATTGTGAATAAATTTTTCTTCTACAATTCTAAATAACAAATGAAAGTAATGCATTTTTATTATTGTGAAATTTTGTTCTGCTTACTCTACAGCTAAAATAACTCTCTACAAAGAATTATGCTTATGAGTGATAAATGACTTATGGGCTATAATTATATCTCAGAAAATAAGCCATTTTCATAGTTTATACTAGGCCCCGGGTTCAACCCCCAAAATTGCCAAAATGTACCTCATAGGCATTTTATGCCTAAGGCTAACACGTATGATATAGTAATGTTTATGTATGATTGCCTTACATATAACTTTTGTTTTTAGAACACTGCTGATAACGATCATTTTATAAGAAGTATTTAATTGTCTACATTTGCTGATTTCTTTATATTCTTCTCTTACTGTGTACATAAAAAGCACAGGTATACAGACACAGCCATTTGCACATAAATGAAATTTTTAAATGAAATAAATGTATGATTCCTATTGTCTCAGTTTCTTATAAGGCTCTCTTGAAGATGCTATTGAAAAGTAGTATAATTTTAGAACTGTATAATGCTTATGAGGAATTATGTGTTTTCAGAACAAAAGAACTGGACACTGACACTATATCAGACCTGAGCAGGATTCATTCCTCTCAGCATGTTGGACACTGACATCTTACATCCTTCATGTTCCAGCTTCCCTTGCTCTTCCTCATTAGAACAAGACAACTCCCAGGACACCTTTGAAGAAAACTTCTGATCCTAATTGGTCCAGCATTTCATACTGTCCCACAAAGGACTGTAATTTAGCCTGGAATTTCTCAACATTTAGATACTGGACTACAAATGCTATTCCTAGCTTGTTTAACTATTTTATTTGGGACCTTACAAAGGTATGATTTGTTCCAAATCAGCTGGAAGAAAACTAAAGATGATGATGCCCCATTTCCTTTAAGGAGGGTCTGGTGGGTTTTTATTTGCTTTCTTGGGTGATAGAGGGTTATTTTCAGTAGGAGTTGGTTACAACTTTTTATTGGTCTTATTTAGAGAGAAAACAAGGTTGGACTCAGGGATATCTCTCTTTTCCTTTATCTTCCATTCTTAGGTTTGGAGATAGTGATTGAAAACAAAGAAGAAGGGATATAGAAATATATAGGGAAAATAGAAGAAAAAGAAGATTAGTGAATTGTCTCCTCAACTTAATGCCTCACTTGTCACTCACAAGGTTATTTTTAATTCATTGGTATAGAATTTTGTATATAGATGCAAATTAAGTTTAATTTTAGATACAAATTTTAGAATTCAAATTTAAGATTATTATTTATATACAGTATATATTTCTACTCTAATATGAGGTATTGTACCCACATAGCTCAATTATAATATGAGGTTTACTTCCAATACTTTGAAAGCATTATTGCAGCTTGTTTAGGATAAATAAGTTATACAAATTAATTGTCCATTGATCAAATCATGGTCATATCAATTACTAGTCTATTTTTATCACAAGAATATACATTTTGGGTGCAATATATAGTTATGATTATATAGGAAGATAAAGTAAAACAGTTACACAAGTTCTTCAAAAACCTCGGAGACATACAGAACACTGCATTTAAAATGTTTTTATTATTCTAAAGATTCACTGACAACGATACAGGTTAACTCCACACGCAGCCTACCTCAAAGGGGATGATAAGCATCAATGAATCTCCTTATGGAGATGGCTTCAAATGTGGCAAACAAGCCATTGGGCAATATGTCCTCGTTTCTAACACAGAATTCTGTGTAAAAAAGAGCACATTTGCATGCAGGCAGAGTCGATAGCCAAACTCTACCAAGACAGGGTAGGTAAGCAAGTCCTCAATAGTTCCTGCCTCACAAATATGTCTGCCAGATATATTGGCCAGAAGGCTGAAGAAGATGCTCCAACGTTATAGAGAGTTTTCAGTGAGATTTCAGGAAGCAAACTGTCTCTGTCATCCTCTCATTTGGAAATCTACTAACCTGGATTCTTTCTCTTAGTTTGGTGCCTTGGTTTGTTTTGTTTGTTTTTCCTAAAACAAATATTCAAATTGAGAAAAAGATACAGTTAAAAGAAAGAAAGAAAATTTCTCCCAAAGCCTATTTTGTTCAGAGACATAAAAGCATTAGTCACCTCCATACACATGATGTCTTTGAATAAGTCAATTTTCTCTAATATGATTAACTTTTACCTCTGCAAATTCTTGTCCATTATGAAATGAAACCATGTTCTTAGTACCATCAGTTTAAATGCACAACTCTAATTTACTAACATTAATATCAAGGTGGATCTTAGGATCTCCAAGCATGACCTACACACATACCCTTAATCTTAACCTTATTTAACAAATTCTTTCTGAACAATACTCTTATTTCTGAAAATACTCCTTGAGTATATTAGGAAATGTATTTTGGTATACTGATCCCTGCTCCAACATTCTCTTCACCCTCTCATTTCTTTCCCAGACTTTGAGATTTCTTCTTTGTTTTTTTACTTCCCTTAATCTAGTGTGTATTACCCAGCTTGTTTGGGGAGAGGGAATTATTGTTTCCTGGGGCAGACCCACTGGAAGATCATATCACTGATGAAAAGTGACTCTTCCTCTCCCAGAAGTCATCAAATGTAATTAGCTACTCACTCAGTGGAACAATTTCCCTTCAGGACATCCCCAATTCCTGTGTATATGGATTTCATCTGTCTGAGTTTGTATGTCTTGTACGTGCTCTTAAAAACACTAAGCAAATAAGTGCAATTGCCCCGTTCTGTCTGGAAAACACGGATTCCTTGATGTTCCATATAGCCTCTGGGTCTTGCAGTCTTTCTCCAGTTTCTTGTAAATAGATCTTTGCAGGTGCTATTTTTTAACTCTATTTTATATTTTGGTTTCCTTAATGCCTCTACCTCCCTTCCAACTGCCCCAACTCTAGGTAGGAGAGAAAGAAGGTTAGAAGGAACATGGGTCATAGACCTCTTTAGATTTATTTCCTGCTGGTTAGATTGTTCATTTATTTAGTAAAATACCAATCTCAGTCATCAAGCTATCCAGCAGTCCAACAGAACCAGCAGCTTTCTTCTTCTCAGTCTGTCTCCTTAAAGCCTCTTCCTATCGCTGGCCTCTGATATTTATATTCTCCCAGAGTTTTCAGAATTCCACTAACTCTAGCTGGACAAGACCACACCCTTCTCTGAGAAGCAAGAGGCTGTTACCAGCTGGCATAGACCTCACTTGCATGAGGTACTTGTTAGCTGTGGACAAACTAAAGCAGCCCAATATCTCACACTTGTGATTAAAACAAAAACATGTTTACAGAACATAACCGAGTTTTTTAAAAGAAATAAAAATTTCCTCTACAGATTTTTGAGTTTTGTATGGAGTGTGATATGTACAACCAATTTAGGACTGAATACTCCCTAATCTCTCTTTTTTTGCTTTTTATCAGTTGAATGGAGTGTTCTCGGTGCTAATTGCTATCTACTGCAAAGATAAAATTCTTTGATGCCCAAGAGATGCCAAGGTCTTTGGTTATAACACTATGTTTAGGGGTCATTTATTAGTATGTTAGATTAGCCAAATAATATTGGTTTCCTCCCTCAGGCCTATGACTGATCTGGCTACAGCTCCTTGGCTCCTTTACCTGTGCCAACTATGTGTCCCATCTCATAAAGTGGGCCTTAAATTAAATGGGAAAGTAGTTAACTAAGCACCAAACTGTCTTATTTTAATATTATGTTCAGTTTTTTAACTTTCATAATCAGACTCATATTTATTTTCCTTGATAAATGTAGACAATAAAAACAAAAACAAAAACAAAAAACAAAACAAGACAAAAAAACCACTAGAAATGAATATTCAGTAACATCTTTCCTCTGAAGACATTTGATAAAGGATGTCAATCAAGTTGCACATCACAGTGTAAGTATGTTAATACCTGCTCACCTATTATTTTTTAAATCATTTAAAACATATATGACAAATGATATTCATTTTATTAGTATTATTGGGTAGTAAAGTTATTGATGAGGACAAAGACTAAAACTAGTTAAACAGTTTAGAGTATGAGCCTCAAACAAGCAGTTACGCCTGCCTTTTTGCCATGATAACAAAATCTGTTTTGACCAAGTCCTCATATCTCTTTGGTTCCTTCAACATTTTTGTTGTGTTGGAAGCCAGAAATACCAAACATGATAGAGATACAAGTTCATATAATTCATGATCTGCCTTCTTGGTTTTTGTTATTTCTATGTTTTATCTTTCAATCCCTTTTACCTAGGAGCTTTAATTAGAAGAGTAGCCTGCAGGCTAAGGCTGACTGGATACTACATGTGTGCTAGAAGTTATATCCCAAACTCCAATCAAGGCACATGGATACAATGTCACAGGAACACTTCAAAGCTGGGAGAATGAACTAGCAAGCTTACTCACAGGTCTCAATCCAGTAAAGAGTTAATCAGTTCTAAATTGGAACCCTTAGTAGCAAACTTTCATTGAAATCTGCCTCTGTTCTGCAGGAGAATCATTGCCTTTTTTCTCTTTTTCTATTTTCTTTTCCTTACTAATCTTAAACATATACCTTTAATAAAACTCCCTTCTGAGAAATCAAGTTCTCTTTGTCTATGAATTTCAGTCTTCAATTACAGAGAAAAGGTACCAGAAAGTCTTGGTGGCTTTGTGGCTGCTGATGTTATAGCATCTTAGCCTCTGTACTTACTGAAATGAAAAAGCTGCTATCTATTCAAGTATCCCACCTTCCTCTGTGTTTTGTTATCAAGTAATATTTTTTATTCTCAGTACAATCTCAGTATAAATGAAAAATAGGTAATCTATTTAAATTTGGCATGTTGACTTTTTAAAGAAGCATAGTAGAAATTTGGACTTCAGTTAAAAATATTATCAACACTTCTATTTAATATAGATTACTAAATAGAAAATGTAACACAATGCTTCTTTAAAATAATAGTAAAGGTAGTAATATTTCAAAGAAAGATAAAAATGTTAAATGTTAGGAAACTCATAGCTAAGATAAAAAATTCTAGATGTGTGAAAGCAACAGAAAATTCAAAACAAGTTTGGCAAAAAAAGATTTTATTCGATAACAGTCTGCAAGTATAAGAGTCAAAGTGGGACTTTAATGATCAACTATAATGTTGATCTAGCCAAAATTCAGTTTCACTGGGCAAGATATCCTCTTCACTTCAGCATGGGAATTGGATACAGATGCACACTATGTATGTGATGGGAGCACTTAGCAAACATGCTCATATAAATAGTGAATCAAAGCCCTTTAAAATGTGGAGACATTTCTACAAGCAATCCCCAGAAGAGATGTGTTTGTTTCAACAGGAAGCAATCCCACTGAAAATTAGCTCTCACAAGTTTCCTAAAAATATAAATAGTATGACAAAGTGTCAGCAAAGCAGCAGGCTGGACCATTTAAAGTGCAGTAACTGGCAAAGAAATGCAGCCTCCTGAAAGATTTAAATGTAATTATGTTTTAGATGTTAAGACAGAATTCCAATACTAACCAGGACAGGGTTCTGAATTATACTAGTGTCTTGCTGAAGGTAACTACAAAAGCACAGGTGGTGTGTGTGTGTGTGTGTGTGTGTGTGTGTGTGTGTGTGTGTGTGTGGTGTGTACATGGACATTCACATGTGCACATCTGTGAAGTGTCTTTAGAAAACTGAGACATTATGATAACCAGGCTCCAAGGAAATAAAAGCAAGTACTTGAGGGCAGCTGGGGGACAAAAAGTGGAATCCCAGTAGAAAACCGGAAAAAAGAAAGAGCAAACATAGTTGGTAGGAATGGACTCTGTGAAAGAGTTTGTTCTAAGTTATGCATTTAATGTTTCTACTTCTTGAAAGCTACACCATTAAAGAATGCCTAAGATGCCCACTAACAGTCTCTGAGCAGATTCTAAATTCTTAAGAGAAATAGATTGGAGAGAGTTCTCAGTTAAGAACAAAAACTAGAAGTGATTTACTGAGCACGCTTGTGCTGGATTACCATGTAAGAATGCAAACAAATGATATAAAAGGAATTGTCACTCTAATAAAAATATCAATGTGAGCATCAATATTTTTGCTGGTACAAAGAAACTTTCAGCACTTATTTAAAAATACTAGTAAAAGTAAAGACAGAACAGTCTCAATACCAAAGGCTAACCCCACAAAAAACCTCAATACCATTTAATTCTATGAAGGTTAGACACATTGAAAGGTACAGTACAGAGGTCTGAAGCTACAGACATTTGTCTATAAGGCCTGAGGAAATGGCCAGCCCACCAAATAAAAGAAAAGTAATGCTGCTGATACAGACACTGTATTTAGTGACCCAGATGTCACTAGAATCCCTCGTTAAGATGACGGTGAGCAACAACAGTGAATTTTCAATATATGCAAAATGGCCACATAATGCAAGAAAATATAATTTAGGAGTTTCACAAGAAGAAAACTTCCACAGAGAAAGCAGATTTTCATGTCAGAGTTGAATTTTTGTTTTAGATTAAGTTGATATTAACATTTATTCACCTTCCCAAACATCCCTGTGATCTAAGTACACTAAATGTCATCTACATGTATTTCAAAATGTAACTACAAAAACTGCACAATAGTACCATTGCACATCAATTAATCAGTATTTTTAGACTACTGTGTACACCTACTCTCTAGAAGAAATCTTGGATGTTTTTAAGGACTTTATTGATAAACAGCATTGTGGGTGGGGACTCAAGAATAGTAATATAGATTTAAATGAGATATGTGTTAAGTCCATGATTCCTATCATAATACTCATTCTGTAGCTTATGATATTTTAAAAGGGCATTAGTTTAAAAACTTTCATAAGTATTTACTTTTGATAGGTTCTGGTTCTTTTGATGTATTTCAGAAATGCAAATTCAACTTTATTTGCCAGAAAATTTAACAAGTTTATTTATAGTTGCTATAACTTTTCACAATTTTGATACATGTCATTTCTTTCTATCTTTCTTTCTTCGTTCTTTTAAATTATATGTCTCTCACACATTACACCTTGAATGAAGTTTCCCTGTTCTTGTTTTTAAAGGGAAATGGAGAAGAGGATTGGGGTGATGTGGGGGGAGGAGAGAAGTGGGAGGGCTGGGAGTGGAGCAGTAGAGGAAGGGGAAACGGCACTCAAAGCCTTATTGAAACAGTTCATCATCATATATTCCTGTAATCCAATTCAATGCATGATGTGTATGCAGATATGAAATATCACAATAAATATTTTAGAAGGAGCTGATTCCAATCACGAGCATGACCCTGATTTGCCAGTGTACAGTGGAGTATGTGACAGCATAGATGCTGAACTATCATGGGAAATAGATTCAGAACTTTTAAAATATGACTGAATTAATGAAATTTTTTTAAATTGAGTTGATAAGGAATTACAATATATTAATGAGAATATAAGTCTCTTTCCCTAGATGGGCTGTGCCCCTGTTTACCATGATATGCAGATTGTAACATGACACAAATGGACTCTACATTTCTACACAACTCTGGATGCTAACACAATGGCAGGCATTGAGAGTATGAATGAAGTTCTAGGGATGAATGCAAGGAGAAGGAATTCTGTGGATAGAGAAATGTTCAAAGAGAAGAAGAGCCAATCAAGGCACAAAATGTAACTGTTTTTATTATGCCAGGAAATTGGAAATATTTCCACTTTTCAGCAACCATTTCCTTGATTAACTCACATGATACTATACCAATGATGTGATCCACACCCATGAAAGGTGCCGAATCTGATCAGCATTTGTAATGTAGGAGTAGTCTTAAAGTATGACCTCTAAATTGTTACTAAGCTGTAATATTTAAGATATAGTATGATGATTTATTCCAATATATGTGTGTGAGTTTTGAGGGTATGAAATGGAGCCTCCTGTATATCAGATGCATGTGCTGTATTGAGATGACAAGTCAAAAAAAGAAAACTCAGTGTCCTACAATTCCATTTCTATAAATTACTAATAGGCATTACAGAAATTATGTGCTCCTTATATTAAGTTAGAAATCATAATTTACTGTAAGCATCAAAACTATTTGAGCAATGCCACAGAAATATGTACATATACAAATTATCCTCAGTAATATTTTTATGAAACTTCTTAGCATGTGGTATCACTCTCCTTGAAAACCGTGTTCACAGCTCATTTAAATTGGACAGAGTAATATTTAACTTATAAATAAGTGTGCGAAGATAGACCAGTAATGGTTTGAGATATGAATTTATCATCAAGAAAATTATTATTGTATAAGAGATGTATTCAAAATTTATAAAGTGAGCAATACTGTTAAGTTAGATGAATACATGACTAAGAGATGATTTTCAAGCAGAAATTATTTCTGCAACTTGTGTTGATGTCTCTTTATGCACTAGATTTGATTATTAAAAAATTTGCTACTATTGTACTGTGATGAAAATTCCATTTTCCTGTTAAAGCAAAGAGATGGGATGCTCAATGAAAGAGATTTGATGTATGAGTGCTTATATACATCATATGTTTAGATGGTCTGTTATATTTATTTACAACCCAAATAGTCATTTGCAAGAGGGACACATATTCTTCACACTGTGTCAAAAAAGTAATTGAAGTTTCACATAAACCTGGGAAAACACTGATTTTCAGAAATCGAGCACCAACTGGTCAATTAGCCTTTAAAAGTTTCTGAGACTCTATATCTAATATTTATTTAATAATGTTTCATGTATATTTAATAACCATTTCTTCTTTCTTGGGTAGATAAAGTTTAGAATAAGCATATTGTTCAATATACTTATTTGATGGCTTTCAAATGATTATGAATTAAAATATATTGTGCTGATTTGCGTACTGTACATATAAGCAAAATAATTTGTCCAGCACAACACAAAGTCACCATAGCACGTATGTGGGTGTAGAGGAAAGCACCTAAATTTAGCCTCCAGTTGTATTTCTCACGCTGGTCACTAGTTCTCCGAACAAAGCTTATTCCTTTAAATTTATCCTTCTCCATCTCCGTTCTTCCTTACTTGAGACCATTATTCTACTTACTTTTTTTATGTGTTTCATCTATTTTTAAATTTTTTTTATTAATTTATTCTTGTTACATCTCAATGGTTATCCCATCCCTTGTATCCTCCCATTCTTCCCTCCCTCCCATTTTCCCCTTATTCCCCTCCCCTATGACTGTTCCTGAGGGGCACTTCCTCCCCCTGTATTTGCTCATAGGGTATCAAGTCTCTTCTTAGTAACCTGCTGTCCTTCCTCTGAGTGCCACCAGGTCTCCCCATCCAGGGGACATGGTCAAATATGGGGCACCAGAGTACATGTGAAAGTCAGACCCCACTCTCCACTTCACTTGCCAGGAAACTGAGACAGAGGGGAGGACATCCTATTGGGACTCTAGATGAGAGAAGCATGGGAGAATAGCAAAGTAGAAGGATCCAGAGGGTCCTAGAAACCTACAAGTAGAACATTATGATAGGCAGATTTGGGCCAGGCTCAAACAAAGACACCAGCCAAAGACAATACAGGTGGTAAACTTTAAACCCCTACCCAGATCTAGCCAATGGACATCTGTTTTTTTTTTTATACTCACATATAATTAAGATCATTTAGTATTTTTTTTTGCTATGCCTGGTCAATTTTTAGTTTCATTGAGGTTTTCATATATTACATGTTTTCCTCATAAGAGTCTGTATAATATCCAACTATGAGGATCTATCAATCCTCTATCATGTATTTACCATCTATATATAAAAATAGATCGATTTGTGTTGATGGATTTGTAAACCTTTATTTTACCTTCTGAATAATATTGCATTACATGGAAGTAAAAATATTTTATATGACTTAGGCATAAAGTAGCTGAAGATATGAATTTCAACATAAATGATAATCCTCAGAGAAAAGAAAATTGATTTGAAATAAAAAAATTCATAAAAACCCAAATGCAGTCAATGAACTAATAACTAAAACTCTCTCAAAGAAAATTTTAGGGCAAGATGAATTTACATTTGAAATCTATCAACAGGACAGGGCTCTGCAACTCTGAATTGCAAAAGGTTGTGGTTTTCTATAATGGTCTCAGTCTGTTACAAATAAAAGTTTCTCTCATGAAGAGCAAGGACTGCCCTTCTCTGTGATTATATGGACACATCTACAAAAACTGTAGTTAGGTATTATGCTTGTTTAGTAAAGTGGTAATTTCAGTTCTCCTCCAAGGTCAATTACTTTCCTAGTGCTGGGTAATTGGCTAGATTTCTAGTGTCAGGTATGCTTTCTTATGCTGAGCAGGCTATATGTCCAAAATAGAGAGCTGTAAGTTATTGCCAAATTATGTATGACATTAACACACTCACGGGATTGTTGTACCATGCTGGTAATTGTTATGATTTATAGATGTCATAGCTAGGTAGGGTAGTTGATACTTCCTTCACACATGAAAACTAGTCCTCTCTGAGGAATCTTTTAGATCAGTTTAATATCATATCCTCTGGGTCCTATGTTGGAAGTGCCTGGCTTCTTCAGCAATAGGGAATTACTTTCATTAATAAGTGTTTTATTTTATCACATATATATTTATATTATTACACATATATACAATAAACTACCTACAGCAAGAAACACTACAAAACAACCAGGAATTATATAAATGTTACATCGATAGTGTTTTGGACATTTGTATCTGGCAGCCTTGAAGAAAGCATCTTTCCTATCCTGGTACCTCTGATACTCTGTATGTTAGGTCTATTGCGGTACCAGGGTGTAATCTAGGACAGCGATCAAGTCTTTGTTGATAAGGATAAGGAAAAACCAGGCAGCCGATTGGCATCTAAGGATGATTTGAAACTGGCGTCTTGTGTCAAGGCCACGAGTTGTCTAAGTGTTCAATGTTCCAGCCTTGCCTAAAGGCAGCAGAAAGAAAGGCAGCAAAAAGGCTTTGGGACCTGTCAACAGAGTTACACAAAAGCCAGAGAAGACTAATAGGCTCCTCAAACAAAAGAGGCAACCTTGAATGTGAAAAAGATTACCAAGAATGCTGCTAAGACACAAGGCTAAGTTCCTACTTCTGATGATGTTCTTCCCTTTCTATTCTCTAGACTTTGAGAGCTTTGACCTGCCTAAGGAGCAAGAGATCACATACCTCCCCTTGAGTGGAGTCCCTCTCATTATCCTGAATGAGGAGCTTGAAGAACTGCTGCACCTGGAGTCCCCTGGCTCCTGAATACCCTTTCTACCGTGGGAGTCTAATCTGTTGCAATCTCCTTCTAGCGTTCTCTCTACCCTGGATGTTGAATTCTTGCCTGTTTGTTATGATACAGATATTTAAACTTCTTACTCCCTTATACTTTATGGACATTGTATTAATAGACCATTGGGGGGGATGCTAATTGTTAAAAAAATAAATAAAATTCTGAATGTAAATCAATATCTATTATATCCCACCATTTCTCCTTCTTCTTCTCATAGAATAGGAGGCCACTAAGGGGTACCAAACTACCCTGGCATCTCAAGTGAGAGTAGGTCTAAATGTATTATCTTCCACTGAGGACAGATGAGACAGGCCAGCTAGGGGGAAATGATCCAAAGGCATGAAAGAGAGTTAGAGATAGCCCATCCTCCCATTGTTAGGAGACCCACATAATTACCAAGCTTGTCATCTGCTACATATGTGTACAGGGTCTAGCTCAAGTGCATACATGCTCTTTGGCTGCTGGGTGATTTAGTCTCTGTGACCCAGCCCAGTTAACTCCTCAGTTTTTTCTGTGATGTCATTGACCTCTCTGGATCCTCCAATCCTTCCTCTGACTCTTCTACGAATCTTTCAGAGATCACTTTTTTGTTTGGCTGTGGTTCTCTGCATCTGTTTTCATCTGCTGCTGGATGAAGCTTCTCAGAAGACAATCATGCTAGGCTTCTGTCATGAGTGTCTTTCTGGATCCAGGTTACTCGCACAGGATATTTTCTAGTTCCATACATTTGCCTGCAAATTGTTTGAAATCTGTTTTGGAGCTATGGATTTCAGTGTGTCCTGGACACTGTGTTATGCTGTGTTTTCCTTCGGTTGTGTGGTTTTACACTTGTTCTGCAGCTGGTGGAGCTCGTTGGTAAGATTCTACAACATTTAAGAGGCTTAGCCTTGATGGAGGTAGGCATAGAATTAAAGGAAGCTTCAGATTTTATATCTTGGCTCCATTTGATATTTGCTTTCTGCTTCCTGAGTGTAGATGTCGTATAACCTTTCTTGCTTGCTCACATGTGTTACAACCTTGATGGACTAATTGTGGAACTGTATGAAAAAGGAGGTCGTTTGACCTCAGGATGCTGTTGTTTTCTTAGGGTATTTTGTTACATCTACTGAAAAAGTTCTCATTCACAGTGGGAATTCAAATGACTGGAAAGCAACTTGTGCAAGAACAAACTAACTCTTTTTCGTGATTTCTAAAATGAATATGGGTACCACAAAGGTGGACAAGGAGAAACAAA
Source organism: Acomys minous (assembly GCF_964271855.1). Classification (NCBI taxonomy): domain Eukaryota; kingdom Metazoa; phylum Chordata; class Mammalia; order Rodentia; family Muridae; genus Acomys; species Acomys minous. The sequence goes on from NC_140494.1 coordinate 50,709,304, forward strand.
GAACTTGTAAGAAGATAAACCCCAGAAAGAAGATAAGGCTTACTAAGTGGTAAGAAAAACTCAAAGAAGTAGTAAGAGTTGTTTTCAAAACACACACACACACACACAGACACACACACAAACACACACACACACACACACACACACACACACACACACACACACACAAATAACTAGAATAACAGAAGAAAATATCTGTTTCTTGCATAAAATACCCTGGCAAAACACAACTTAATGGAGGAAGGACTTACTTAGCATCCCTAACTCTGACTATAGTATCTAACAGAAGAGATATCACAAGGGCAGGAGCTTGACCTGAAGGATCTTGTCAAGAATTGAATGAGATGAGTGCGTAAATACTTAGTAGTCGTCTAAATATCTGACCTTTGCTCCATACATGATCTCAAATCAAGCAATGTTGGGTTTCTCCACATCAATGACCGTAATTGAGACACTTCTGCCCAGCCAAGCCCATAATCCAGTACAACCTAGATAATTCATCATTGAGACCCTCTTCCCAACTCATTCTGATTTTCCAATTTGACAACTGAAACTGCCACCATACCATACTGAGAAAAGCTGTACAGGGAGTTAATAGTGTTTGTGCCTCTCTAGAAGGCAAGATGATTTTGTGATGGATTCTGTAATCTTTAGTTTTTATAGTTTTAAATTACAAAATGAACAATAACATTAATTAATAGCCAAGTGTGTGGGGGTGGGCCTATCAATTTGAAAAACATACCCTCCAGATTTTTCCACACCATTTAGAAAAAGTCAGTGTAGTATAATAACCTTAGTGATAGGAATTTTCCTCTCTTAGCCTCATCAATTGGGCTATATACAGCAGTTTGTGGACTAATATGGGCTAGTTCCTCAGTTTCTGAATATATGTCTGTAGCTATCAAGGTATCCATATAGAATACTCAGATCCACCATACTTGCTTGAAAGAGACACAGCTTACCAAAACATTAGGAGGGTGTCGGTCTTAAGAATAGCCAGATGTCATCCATTATTTGTGAAGAGTTCTACCTGAAACATATTATTACTCTTCTTAGGTTTTCAAAATACCTTGCTGAGTTTCTTAAAATACCAAAGTCTCCAAATGATTAATACTTCATAAAACATTAATTAAGGGGGAACCCAAAATGCAGCCAAATGTGGCTATAAAGAAAGTGTGCTGAAAATAAATGAACAGTTGCACATTAGTCATGCCTAATGACTAATGCAAGTAATATAACAAAATTTGCATATTTGCTATTGTGTTTCAATATTAATAGTGTACAATACATTTAATTTGTTTGATACCTTTCCATATATTCAATTAAACTTATGGTAAGAATGTCTTCCAGTTTGTCACTTATTGAACACAAAAGCATGATCCATATGTGATATTACTCATGTATTTTAATTATATTCTACCTCAAGATGATGTTTAAAAATAATTACATTTGCAGTTTCTTCTAAATTTTATAAATTTTAGGCATTTGTATTCTAAATAAAAAATATGTAACAATGTCAGCCTATATTATGTATGTGTAGGCCAGTATCATAAATGTTAAATTCATTAATAAAAAAGCACTGAAGCTTTATGCATGAAATTCTAAAGGGTATCAATAAATTATGTAATTTTAACTGGTTGTCTAAAAACTTAATGAACTCTGGTATAGTTATAAATTTATTTCTTTAAAAGATCATCTCTGTGTAATTTAAATTATTCTTTAAAATTATGTTAGTTACTCTCTACTTTAATTAAATTTATCAATGAGCTATCTTTATACTATAGCTCCAAGAGGAAATTGTATCCATTCTTATTATTTCTGTTGCATATAACAACAATATTACAAATTCAATATAATATTTCCAGCTTAAGAGCATACTAAAATTTAGCTAAAGGGACATTTACCTAAAGAAATAATTTAATATAATTGCTTATATTTATAATGTCATAATTTTGCTACATTGTTTAGTTTCAAAGCATGTATTACATAAATAGTGGCAGAAACTAAAAATCAAACTTAGAAAACAGAAAATCGCAATAAAAGCATGTTGTTCTGATGCTGGATCTTGCCTAAGACTTATTAATGCTTCAAATATATACTAAATCCCATTAATCTCATTCATTTTTCTCACAGTGATATTTCTTCATCTGTGCATAATGCTACTTAAAATTTTATTTTCATAAGCATTTTCCTTCTTTGAGAATTTCACAGAATGATTCATACGTACACACACATACACACACACATCTATAAATCTATATATCCCCAGCTCCTCCTCCATGTAACTCCTGCAAGATCCGTTCCCACCTCCCTCTTCAGCAAAGTTTGTATCTTTTTAAATAGGGCAAATGTAGAAGGAATATCTTGTGTCTGTATGGAAGCATCACCTGTCAAGAAAAATCTAATGACCTGTTAGCTGAGCAAGCATATAGGAGGTGGTTTTTCCAGATCGGGAGATATGAACTCTTGGAGATAGTCAGAGATGGGAGAATGTTCTTGGGATTGAGAAGAAGATGGACATATGAAACTGAGCAGAGGGAACCAGCCATGTAGCAGAACAATGGATAGAATAAATGGAATATTAGCTCTGAACAATTAGGGAACATGCCCAGCTATGCTGCCCTAGGCTTTTGTAAGCCTCTGAGCTTTCAAACACAAGTTACATTTACAAGCAAAAATGTATTTGTTCCCTTCGAATGATTAGACCAAAATAATTTTATAAAAAAGTTTGGTTTTCCCCATAGAATTCAAGCAATTATTTAATCAAACATCATATCTTGATACTTTAGTCATTATTTCAGTTCACAGGGTTTATAGCTAAATAAAACTGTTGACTTTTGTTGCCGAGCAGGACTCATAGCATTATCCTAACAAATGACAGCTCTCAAGTGAAAGGAAGCTTCCAGGCCAGCACTAACTTGATCTCTCCATGTTTGACCAATGTTCATGGTGTACTCAGAGGTGAGTTATGTCATCCTGTGCTGGCTGACAACCAAGAGTGAGATGGAGAACATAGGGAGAAAACGAGACGATGAGAGTTTAGATGTTTAGCTTGGGGAGAGGAGGGCACGTGTAGATTGGGGCTTGGGGGAAGATAATTAACTCCAAAAGTATTTGAAAGACAACATGGAAACCTTCTATTTTATATGCCCACATATAGGTATATGTAAGAGAGTCTGCCTACAAACTGTATTATGCTCCTCTAAGTGACCCTAAATTGCCAAGGTCAAATGTGGAAGCTGTCATCTTTAAGTCGTTGGTAAGAACTGGGAGGGGAATAAGGGGAAAATGGGAAGGAGGGAAGAATGGGAGGATACAAGGGATGGGATAACCATTGAGATGTAACAAGAATAAATTAATAAAGGAGAAAAAAAGTGTCCCACATATCATCCAAACAGTTTAGGCTATTGCTCTGGTTATTGGTTGCTCAGCAGTAATTGATGGATTTACATATTTTTTAAGAGAGAGAGAGAGACAGAGACAGAGACATAAAGAGAGGGAGAGTGTGTGTGTCTGTGTGTGTGTGTGAGAGAGAGAGAGAGAGAGAGAGAGAGAGAGAGAGAGAGAGAGAGAGAGAGAGAGAGAGAGAGAGAGGAAAGTTTGTGTGTAATTTGTTGTGTCTCTGAAACTTTTCAGGTAAGTTAAATGTTTCATTATTCAAGTTATGGCTTTTTCCAGAAACATAATCAGAATTTTGTTTTAAAGTACTTAAATTTTATGAGTAAAATTGAATTGTTTGGAAATAAACAATTATACAAATTATAACTGGTTAAGGAGTTACATTTCCATAGATTTATGAAGTTGACACAACTTGCAAGACCTTCATGTTTGTCTAACTTCATGGATGATCTCAACAGTGACTTTGGAAAGCACCTTCGCTACATTCTCACTGATCCATAAACATTTAATTGCTCCATATGCTGCAAATTCAATGCTAACTGAAGTGCAATCAACAGTTTGCATATCTCTGATTACCATGTTTCTTTGGGAATACTTAATTAATGTTTTAAAGTAATTGAACAGTCTTTTTTCATTGATAATGGTCCCTTTATCCTTGATTTTACAGTTAGCCACATCTTCTGTGCCATGTCACATTCTGATGAAGGACCACAGAGATGGTCCTTTATAAATGGTCTTTCATGGCATGAAAGGAATGGTCATTTAAGGTTCACTTCCTTGGTAACTTCCTTGAAATTTGATTTTTCTAAATAAGCTAAAACAATAAAAAGTGTTTTTCAAGAAAATACTATCTCACTGATGTGCTTTTTCAACCTACTTAATGAGAAAATTAACAGTATAATATTTATAAGGAAAATATTATTGTCATTAAATATGTAGAACCCAATGAAGCTCATGATTTTGTGTTCTTATAAATGTAGAATACCATGCAGTAAACATATTCTGACAGTAATTATTGTGCCTCTATTTTGAAAAGAAAGTACAAAAAGACAAAAGGGCTTCTGACTATAAGACATTAAAAACACTGACTTAGTTTCATGTATCTCCCATTATTACTGCTTTTAATGAAAAAAAATGCATAGCTTACATTATGTAACTTTAGAAGAGAATATAAAAGGAAGTAAAAAATGAATTGCCTTGATGTTTATTTTTGTATCTGCTATTATTACGTATAGGCAGTAGTTTGGATTGGTTGGTTGGATGGCTGCCTACAGCAGGTTCTGGATATGCCTACCTCCCAGACCCAGAACTCCACTCCTCCCCTCATCCACCTGAATGAGAAGGTTCGAGAAAAAGACAACCATATTAACTCTAACACTGCCTCTTAATATTTAATTTGATTGAATTTTTGTTTTGTTTTCAGATAAAGGTATGAATTTATAGCGTTATGTGTAAGTTCAAAAGTATGATATAGTCAATTTTATGGGTAGGGACGTGGGCTGTTTCCTTCGTTTGACAGCTTCTCTTGCATCTTCTCTTACCCTGACAGCTGGATTTCAAGGAGGTGGTATTCAGATTAGGTCCTGGTCGGGGGACTTCAGGCTTTGTGTTTTAATTTCACGGCAACGTCTGCAATAGGATTTACCTTCCACCTCTGGGACAGTCAAGAACAATAGCAGTCATCTGTAATGTTTGGCGAAATCGCTTAGTCAACTCTGCCCAACAATTCAAAAGAGCAGGTCTCATTCCTTGTGTTGGGGATTTTGTTAGATAGCTTGGCTCTTAGAGAAAGAACAGTCATTCCAGATGAGAAAATGCCATTTAAACTCCATATGCATATTTATGCACTGACTATCATGTATTATGAATATTCTGGAGTAGAAAATTAATAGTTTGATTCCTATGGCTTTATCAGAGCCAATTGCTCTCATTTTAGCCACTTCACTCTTTCTTTTGTACTTATCTTCCTCCTCCATCTCTAACTGGAGACTTTGGAGGGAAGAAAGGGAAAACAATCTCAAAAAACAAAAACAAAAACAAAAAAACAATGAAATAGTTTAAAAAATTAACTTGTTATTACCACCTATGAGCAAAGGGTGAAGTAAGTTCTATGGAATTATGAAACAATTAACAAGTTCAAGTATGTAAAATGGAGTGCTATGACTGTCAATTAGCCAAGGGCAGCAGCAAGGCTCCCAGGAATAACCAGAAAATAGAGTGGTTGATAGAAAAGAAATGTGATGAGAATCAGTAGATTGGAAGTAAGATTTATTCACTTCTGATTTATTTCATTTTGCAACGTAAAAAAAAAAAGAAAATAAATGAAAAAAATCAATGGTTTTATCTGTTTTTATTGTTTGGTAGAGACAAAGCAGCTGATTAGAAGCGCTGCTGTACTGCAGAAGACTGCCAAGCCCTATCTAATGAAATACCAAGATTTGCAGACAATTGGAGGTATAGGTGCCACAAGACTTTACAGACAAATTTTCATCTAAGCCTTCATCCCCCTACCTCAGTTATTTCTGTGAGTTGTCATACAAGATATTTCATCCACACGGACTGCCCAGGAAGTGACAGCATAACATTTGCATCTTTGTGGAAAATAAGGAACAAAATCATTTTATTAGACTGGGTTTCATTTTGTGAAAATTTCCAGATCTCTGGGCACACTGAATCATACATTATGTATGTAAACTTCACAACCTTTTTACATTAACTTTGAAAAATAAAACCTGATTAAAGGAAAAGAATATACTCCATAAAAGTTAAAAAATAAACGTCGTCCATCAGAATAATATAATGAAGAAATAGAGCCTTCTTATGTAAGTACTGTGATCCCTGTGTATATGTGTGTGAATATGTATGCATGTTGTCATGGAATATTACAACACTGAATATAATCTCAATCTCTATTTTAGATAGCACATCAATCTACAAGAAAAATGGGAACTTGTATGATTATTTCTAACATTCTACATATTACCAAATTTTTGTGATGATTGCACAATTACAATAATTGTACAATTGAGGTTTTACTATTTATTCAAAATTTAAAATATGTCATATATGCTTAATTTTTTAAATAAAAATAAAAATAATAAGTTTATCGTGTGTGAAACAGAAACATCTTCAGCCAATAGAATTCTTGCACTCTCTCTTAATTTGCAGGAGTGGTGTAGAATTGTCTTTAACAAGATCTACTGTGAACATAGAGAACAAGATTTTATCTTTGTTCATAGAACACAGTGAATTAAACTTCTATAGAATGTCATTTAGTAATACTAATATAAGTTGGAGATATAAAGTGCATTTTTACAAAAATCATAGATTTTTTTAGAATTTAACAATGGCAAAATAAATTCTACAATGATTTTTGTTTTTCACCTCAAGAATGAGATTCAAATATTCATAATCATAGTCAATGGAAAAATATTAATTTCAAACAAAAATCAAGATACTTGTCCATTTGGAATAATTCTTTTGTATCACTCTCTCTCCTTCTGTCTCTTTGTCTCTATCTTTCTGTTTCTTTTCTTATGTCTCTCTGTCTCTGTCTTTCTCTTTCTCTGTGTCGATTTTTCTCATACACGCACACACAAACCTTTATTTTCTATCTTTGGATTTTGCAAATCTACTCAGAACTATAATTTGAGAGTTGGTTATGCCTACTCTAATTTGATACCTATACCAACATAAAACATTCAGTGTTAGTAAGAATTACCTTGTCTATGTAAGTTCTTGGTACACTCATTTTTGCAGTCTGTGTCACAGTCAGAATGATGACAGGTGGCATCGTGCTCCATGCTGCACTTGAATAACAAATCTACATAAGCACAGTAAGAAAACTCATTACACAGCAACATATGCGGACACATCATTTCGGGATGCCATATGCTTCTAAGGCACATATAAAATAATTATCACAGCTAGTCCCGGATAGTGTCATGCGTGTTTCGTTGAGTTTTAGCTAGGAGGCTTAATTATACCATCATTGTTCCATTCCTGTTATGTTCCTTCCGTCTCCAGTCACTTTGTTCTCATTATCACTGGTGATTTTATTTTCTAGCAACAGTCTTTCCTCTTTACCCATGGCCCTGGAGAAATGAAATAAGGTGTTAGTTACTTATCTCTACACCATAACTTTAATTTATTGCACCCTTGGTTACTTTATTGGAAACAATTATCTTCCGTGGAATTCTGTGTGGATGTTCTTTTTTTTTTTTTTTTTTTTTTTTTTTTTTTTTTGCCTGTATGTTTTCTTTCAAACTTTTATTGTTTTTAATGAATATTTTTTTTGGCTTTGCCTTAATCTGTGTGCTTGGAAGCATCCAAAGGTTTTTTTTTCTTTCTTTATTTTTAATGAATACTAGATTTAAACTGTAATAGGCACACTCACATAACTCCAAGTTCACCTTACTCATATAATACTTACAATAAACACAAAGAAAACAAGCATCTATGTTAAAAAATGACCATTTGATATTAAGAAAAAGCTACAATTAGAGATTCAGTGCTGTCTTCAATTCAGGGGTTTCAGCTCTGGCTTACTACTGAAACAGTGGACCAGGAGCACTAGGCATACAAGATTACAGGATACATATCTGAGTTAGTATTCCCAGACTTCCTTCAGTTGTCCTAAGGTGAATCCTAAGCACAATCATGCCTCATCAGGTTGAACAATAGATAAATCATCTGGTATGGAAATTGAAAATAAAAATGTTTGTGTAAAACTTTTCCATACCTACTGATTTTTCTTTAATTTTTTGTTGTTATAATGTATTCAGATTACATCCCGTTGCTATTTCCTCACTTGTATCTTCCTCTGCCCACTCTTCTCACTCTTTGCACTCCCCTAGACCTCTGACAGAAGGGGATCGTCCCTACTACGATATGACCACAGCCTATCAGGTCTTATGCTACCTGGATGAGACCAACTGACTTTTAATTCTCTGATACCAAATATATTTTTAAAGGCTCCCATATTTTTAGTTAATTAAATAATTCAACATAATCTGTTGACAGTTCACAATTGACATCTAGGATATAATCAGGGCCATTCTCAAATAATTGAATATTATTGTTAAAGAATCATAGTTTATTTTATTTATTTGCTGAAATATGGTGACAAAGGCCACGAGAACCATAGGGAAACAATGTAAATCAAATTCCTTGAATTAATTCAGAAGATATATTATTAAAGATATTTTGTAGATGATAGTGGTTTCTGGAAGGATTCAGGTATCTGACTTAATTGTAAAATGACTAAGGAATTGACAAAGTCCTTAAATGATTACTGGGTCACAATAGGACTGTTTATACTGTTTACATGATCATGATTTAACTTTGCTAAAAGGAATCTATAAAGAAAATTGTTGATTTCATTTATATTTTCCAGTTTTGTGAAGTATAGGCTTTTGAAGTAAGACCTAATGATTCTTTGGATTTACTCAGTGTCTGTTGTTATGTCCTCCTTTTCATTTCTGATTTTATTAATTTCTATATTATTTCTCTGCCTCTTAGTTTGGATAAGGGTTTGTCTATCTTGTTGATTTTCTCAAAAAAAAACCCACTTTATTTTTGTTGATTCTTTGTATTGTTCTTTTTGCTTCTAAGTTATTGATTTTACCCTGTGCTTATTTCCTGACATCCACTTCTCTTTGGTGTGTTTCTTCATTTTATTCTGGAGCTTATAGATGTGCTGTTAAGTTGTTAGTATGTGATCACTCAATTTCTTTATGAAGACTTTTAGTGCTATGAACTTTTCTTTTAGCACTCCTTTCATTGTGTCCTATAAGTTTCGGTGTGTTTTACCTTCATTTTCATTGAATTCTAGAAAGTCTGCCTTTCTTTCTTTATTTCTTCCCTAAACCAATGGTCATTGAGTAGAGTTGTTCAGTTTTTATGAAATTTCTGTTGTTTCTGTTGAGTTCCAGTTTTAATTCATAGTTGTTTTATAAGATACAAAGGGTTATTTCAGTTTTCTTCTATCTGTTGAGGCTCGTTTTGTGATATTTGTGATAAGGTTCCATATAGTGTCCTCTGTAGGGCTGTGTAAACGGAAACATTTTGTTTAAATGTGTTTTTATCATGGAATATCTTGTTTTCTCCATTTATGATGATTGAAAGTTTTGCTGGGTATAGTATTGTGGACTGGCATCTGTGATCTCTTAGAGATCTTTATGACATCTGTCCTGAGCCTTCTGGCTTTTAATGTCTATGTTGAAATGTCTGGTGTAATTCTACTAGGTCTGTTTATATGTTACTTGGCTTTTACCCCTTATGTCTTTTAATATTCTTTCATTATTCTGTACATTTAGTGTTTTGATTATTATATGTCAGGGGGATTTTTTTTTGTCCCATCTATTCGGTGTTCTGTAAGGTTCTTATACATTTATAGCATATCTTTCTTTAGGTTAGGGAAGTTTCCTGTATGATTTTGTTTGAAGACATTTCTGGGCTTTTGACCTGGGCATCTTCTCCTTTTTATATTTCTATTATTCTTTGGTTTGGACTTTTCATGGTTTCCCATATTTCCTGAATGTTTTTTGTTAACACTTTTTAAATTTAACATTTTCTTTGGCTGTTGTATTGATGCCTTCTATTGTATCTTCTATGCCTGAGAGCCTGTCTTCCGTCTCTTGTGGTCCATGGGTGATGCTTACATTTGTTTTTTTTTTCCTCCTTTCTTAATTTAATCTTGTTACATCTCAATGGTTATCCCATCCCTTGTATCCTCCCATTCCTCCCTCCCTCCCATTTTCCCCTTACTCCCCTCCCCTATTACTGTTCCTGGGGGGATTTCCTCCCCCTGTATATATTCATAGGGTATCAAGTCTCTTCTTGGTAACCTGCTGTCCTTCCTCTGTGTGCCACCAGGTCTCCCCCTCCAGGGGACATGGTCAAAGGTGAGACAACCCAGAGAACTCAAATACAACGGAAACACAAGAAAATGACCTCAAATCCTTGGTAATGAGGATGCTTACATTTGTACTTCCTGTTCTCTTTTCCCATGTCCAGGATTGCCTCAATTAGTGTTTCATTTATCACTTCCATTTTCTTTTTCAGGTCTTGTTCAGGTCTTGAATGGTTTTAATTGTTTTCTTCTCCTGTTTACTTGTATTTTTCTGTTTTTCTTTAAGAGGCTTAACATTTCCTTCACCTGTTTGATTGTGTCTTCCTGTATTTCTTTGAGGGATTCATTAATTTCCTGTTTAAAGGCCTCTGTCACCTTCATAAGATTAGATTTAAGGTCATTTGGTTGCATGTCAGTTGTGTTAGTACATCCAGGGCTTGTTGTAGGAGAATAGCTGGGTTCTGGTGGTATCATATTGCCCTGGGTTTTATTGAGTGTGTTCTTATGCTTTGCTTTTAGTCATCTGGTTGTCTCCATTGTTGGCAGGCTTGGAAGTCACAGGTTGTGTGATGACTGTCGATTATGGCAGTAACCCATGGTTTTTACCTCTGATATTGCAAGCAGAACTGGGAGCTGGGAGCTGAGGCATAGAAGGCATGGGGCAATCTCATTGCTGCTTGTAGTCCCCAGTGGCTGTTGTCTCTTGGACTGCAGGAAAAGCTGGTTGCCTGGAACTGGTGCAGAGATCAAAGAACAGACATCACGACTGCTGGTAGTCCCCAATTGCTGCCGCCTCTGAAACTGGAGGCAGAGCTATGAATGTAGTCTCTAGTTGCTACTGTCTCTGGTATTTCAGGCATGGCCCTGCTGGCAGTCCCCAATGGCTGCTGTCTTTGGGACTGCAGATAGAGCTGTGATCCGGAAACTGGCACATGGAGGGCCCCGGGGCAGACTCTCACTTCTGCTGGTAGTCTCCAGTGGCTGCTCTCTTTTTGGGCCTGCAAGCAGGGCTCTGATGATAGTTTTAAATGTCTGCTGTCTCTAGGACTGCAGACACAGCAGAAAATTCCTAAGAATTTATTTACTAGGTTGCATACAATAATGATATTTCAGCCAGGCAGTGGTGGCACACGCCTTGGGAGGCATAGGCAGGCAGATTACTTTGAGTTCGAAGCCAGCCTGTTATACAAACGGAGTCCAGGACAGCCAAGGCTACACAGAGAAACTTTGTCTTGAAAAAAAAAAAGATGTTTCTAGATGTGTTCTTTTATAAATCTTCATCATCGTCGTCGTCATCATCATCATCATCATCATCATCTGGCCACTGATGCTTGTCCACTGAGATGCAGTTATTTTTTTGAATGTACAATTCACTTTATATTATAAAAATTTCAAAAATGTATAATTTGTGTACTCAGCACCTCAAATTATAACTGATTTAATGTTTTTGTACTAGTCTATGCATATTTAATTTTATATTAGTCCTATCAGATAACTTACTAATAAACTCACTTTCATTTACACTCACCAAAAACATATGCTATTTTTCAATCAATGGAATATTGCTACCAAGGCTACATTAATCACTTTACATGAATTTCATAGATATACATTTGCACATAGAAGTTAAAGACTGATATCTGAGTGTCTGCCTTTCTGGTTCCCAGAAAGCCCTCCAGTTTCTGGCCCCCAGGGCTGCCAGTATAGACCTGTGCAAGCATATCTTGTGTTGTATGGGTTCTGGGTTTGCAAACTAAAGTGCTCATGCTTGTATTGTATATAGTCTTTTCCAACTGAGCTATTTTCCATGTACCAATTCTATTACTTTATTTTTAAATTACCATTTAATTTTAGTAAGTCTTGTTATATAGAATGAGTAAATATGTCATATTATCATCATTTAAATTTTATTTAAATATATGTTTAGATACACAGCACGATTTATTAAAATTTTTCCTTCAGAAATGATGAAGCATCATTACTGAAATGACATGGACCATACATCTCTTAATGTAGTTCTGAATTCCTCTTTGTATGACTCATGATGAATAATTTAGATTTTCATATTGTGAGGGAAATTAAAAGGAAGGTGTTCAAGTACTTGAAAATGTTTACTATAAAATTTTTTCATTTAATGTTACTTCAATAACAATAAAATGTTACACTTAATCAGTTCATTTTTTATCAGTTTATATTGTGTAATTTAATATCATATGCACAGAATCCAATCCTTATGTCTACAATTTATATAATCATTAAGGTAACTGTCTACTGCTAAAGCATATCCCAGGACACTTACTAAAATTCATAACTAAAATAATTCCTTAGGATTTCTAAGCAAAAATATCCAGAAAGTAATGAAAAAATCTAAATATTTCATCACAATTCTTAGCAAAATAAAGTAAGAGGATAAAGGTTAGTAATTTACCCAAAAATTAAAAAAAAATAAATTAAATTAATCCCAGAAAAAGAGAGTATGGGCTACACTTTCACTATCCCTCTAACTTCCTGCAGCAAAAGGTAGTTTCCCAGACCCTAAGCCTACAGCCCACAGTGTGGCTTCTCATTGCTTAACTGGGACAATAGGCAAGATCCCTTTGGGCCTCTTGAGCCCTCAGCCCATACATCAGACAGGCCCCTAGCTCCCAACCCACACATGTACAAATTTCTACATGGATAGCCATGAAATTCAAAATATAATAAAGATTTTCCTAAAAAGCCTTTCATCCACTATACTGGAAAATCTAAAAAAAAAGTGGTTAAAATTTTAGAAGAATACACTATTATATTCAGGTTAAACCTTAGCAAAATAAATAATTTAAACAGACTCACAACAGCAATGGGACTGGAGTAGTGTTAAAAGATATTCAAACTAAAAAAGACCAGTATCATAATGATACAAGACAGAATTATGCCAGAACTTTATAAATGAGTCTACACCAATACGACCTAAAGTATTTCATGAGACAGAAAAAGGGCTAGCAATATACTAATACCAAAAAGAGATAAAAGAGCATTAAAATTCAAGAAAATTGCATGGTACACTAAAGTTAAAGCCATGGCTGCTATTGCAGAGGACCAGGGTTTAGTTTCCAAAACCTAGATGGAAACCTACCATCTTTCACAACTGCAGTTCCAGAGACCCAATGCTGTTTTCTGGTTCTTTGTGTGACAAAGATGTACTTAGCACTCATACATGCATGTAGGCAACACACACAATTATATAAAGACATATATTTTAAGGAAATTACCCATTGAGCATTATTCTCTAGATTCATTTAAAAAAAAATTTTTTTTTGGTTTCTTATATATCTCTCTACCTTCTACAACTCAATCTGTTCCAACACCCCAAGACCAGGTAGGAGAGAAAGAAGATTAGTTGGGAGATAGCTCTCTTTGGCTACTTCTTGCTGTTTAGAGTCTTTCGGTTCTTTGGGGTCATACCAATTTCTGTTGTCAGATTATTCAGTCAGCAACAGCAAATATAACAGCATCCTTCTCTTCTTCCTCCAGTTGTCTCCTCCCAACATCCTTCTTGAAGCCCTCCTCTCCCCCCCTCCCCCCCGCTCTCTTCTCTCATCCAAAATGACAAAGACCAAGTCTCTACAGGAGGCAGTTTCCTGTTCATATAGATGATGCTCCCTCTCGCAAGGCTGTTAACAGCTGTGGGCAAACTGAAGCAGCTCCTATACCCACACCTGAGATTAGAACAAAAACATGTTTACATAAAATAACTGATTTTTTTATGCTCTCCTTTCCATCTTTATTTATTGATTTTTATAATTTCCTACATACATATACTATTGTGTTTTGATCAAAATGCACTGCCCATTTCCTCCTCTCCCATTTCTCCATGATCTTCCTTACAACTTCCCCATCCTAATGCATGTGCTCTTTTTAACATACTACTGAACCTGTTTGGAGTTGCCTGTAGGTGAATTCAATCTATTAGAACATGGACAACATTCTCTTTTACCTGGAAAAGGAAATCTTACCTCTTCTAGAAGCCATTAATTGCTAATAGTCTAAACTAGTGATGATACTCCAAGTTCCTATTCCCACTGATGCTAGGATTTTGACTGGCTTGATTGTAGGAACCAGGCCCTACTGGGCTACCTGTCTGTTTTGCTGTTTCATGTCCTGTTTCTAGCAGCTTACATGTCTGTGTTTATCTTGGTTAGCTAGTCATGTTTACTGCTCTGAGAACGCATCCCTCCCTTTCTCCAGACTTTTCCTCTTGTGTGCGATTACCTCTTGAGGGATTTCATCTGGGAGGAGGATTCCTGTTTGGCTGCCTATAAGAAGGCTCTTTGGAACTCTGGAAGGAGAAGAATAAACCACTGCTGCGGTTGCTGCTGCAGCTGCTGCTCTCTTAGCACGAAGGACCCGTTGTGTTATTGTGTGTGTGTGCATGTGTGTGCATTAATGCTATGAATTTTAACTTTGTCTTTAATGCCATGTGATTCTACAGTTCAGAGAGGCATAACCATCATCCTGCAATATTGTTTACATGAGATATTTTAGTTTAAACAAAGTTTTTGTCAGTAAATTAATACTGTGCAGTATTAGATTCTTTTGGCAGATTTAATTATTAATAATTATGAAAATTCTTAATTTATTTCAATATCTCCCCTTAATATTATCCACAGAGAACAAATTTAAAGATGCCTTAATATGTATAGCTGTAGTTCATTGATAGTGTTATATATGCAGTCGATGGCTGCAGTATTGTTTATTTCATATGAAAGTGATCATTTATTTTTACATAAAACAAAAAGAACTTCAAGAGAAAATATTATAGTAAAGTTAATGAATATAATAAAACTAACATCTATGTTTAGAGTTTCTAAAGGAGACAATTATGTTGGCTGGCTATGATTTATGATTTGCTCTTGCTGTTTATTGCTCAACAATAGATTATTATCCAGATGTTTAAAAACACTATCCCTCCTTATAATTTTCAATTTAGTTTGATTTTTTGTCTTATAGCTATTTTCCTGGAAGTGTATAATTTCCTTTGAAAACAGTAATACATATTAGAAAAGATGAAACTATCCTTGGTGAGTTCTCATTTCATGATCAGTATGCTGAAGATGTTCAAACACCAGTTACAAGCATGACTTAAAGTGATAGCACATAGCCAAAATACCTACTCTTTTTGATGAATGGATCTTTTTATTGGAACTACGGACAGAAAATCCTCGTAAGTCCTACAGAGTTTTGAACATTTTGACTAGATAGCAAGTAGGCAAATGAAACAATAATGACTTAAATTAAAACTGTGCCATGGTTGACCATATGTTGTAGATGAAAACAAAATAAAAGGAGAAATAAATAAATTAAAATTTTATGTTTTGTTTGTCTTTCTGCTTTACAATATCCATAAGGAATATGTCTCAGTCAGACTAATTTATCACATTTAATAGTTAAAAGTCTGACTATGGAAAGGAACGACAATGGGGATATCAAGAAGAAAAGAGTGGTACCTCCACAAGAGGTACACATGGGCTGACAGCGGCTAGAAAGACAACTATTCTTTCTAGGTAATAAATGAAAGCTGCCTGTTTGATTTTGGCCCACATTCAGATCATGTTGGTTAAGGGAGAAGCCACATCTTAGAAAAACCGATCTAACGGCACTAAGTTTAAAATGTATCTTGTAGGAAAACGAAACCTAATTACTGATATATGACTCGGAATTCAGAGAGTTCATTTTAAGTTCTCATGAATTTTGATAATATGTAAAACTACTAATTTTTGCAGGCTATTTGAATAAAAAGGCAGTTTGATAAAAAAGACTGCTTAAGCTGAAATGATAGTACAGATTGCTTGAGCAATGTTCTCTGCATTGCTGTTAGATGGATATCCAAAGACTTAAATACCCTCACATGACTCTCACCTTCATTTAGCCAACACCATTGGATGTTTCAAATGACCACTCTACAGTATCATCAACTTGTAAAACTAGAGTCATCTGAATGCTGACATCCAACTGCCTATAGGCGTTTACTAGGATATTTTCTACATTAATAGTTGATATGGGAGGGCCAATCCCACCATGGATAGTGCCTTGTGTTATGAGGCATAAAACTATAGATTGAGCAAACCATACAAAACACGCTAGTAATCTATGCAGCCATTGCCTCTGGCTCACCTCCTTCCTCCATGTGCCAGCCTTGAGACCCTCCACTGAATTCTCTTCATGAAAGACTTTAAGTTCTAAGGCTTCTTTTGTTCTTTAATTTTTTTTCACAACACCAGACATCAAACTACAATAATTAGTGTTGGGAGTTGTAGCATATGAGTAATTTGGAGCTAAGTTGGTTCCGAATGTCTGTTACAAAAAACTAAAGTTTAAAATGTTGATTTTACTATGTTAGATAATATTTGAATAGAATTATCTCAACTGTTTAAAGATATCTTTCCAAAATATGTGTCAAACTCTATGGTAGGCATGAAAAATTTAAAATATGTACTCTTTTTTTCCAAGACTGGGTTTTTTTTTTTTCTTTCCTGTGTATCCTTGGCTTTCCTGTACTCTCTTTGTAGACCAGGCTGGCCTCAAACACACAGAAATCTGCTTTCCTCTGCCTCTCTGAGCCCTGGAATTTCAGGGATGTACCACCACACCCATATCTAGAATATGTACTTCTGTGGGTTACATAGGTGAGATGCTTCTATTTGTCTCATATTTAAAATATGTTAGAATTTAGTTAGTGATCCTATGTCCATTTTGTTATTGAAAAAATCCTTTAACTTTGTTTTTCTCTTTCAACAAATGTTTTACACTATCAATTTCTTTTCAAAGATGTGAAGAGTGGGGTCTGACTTTCACATGAACGCCAGTGCCCCATATTTGACCACGTCCCCTGGATGGGGAGGCCTGGTGGCACTCAGAGGAAGGGTAGCAGGCTATCAAGAAGAGACTTGATACCCTATGAGCATATACAGGGGGGAGAGGTCCCCTCAGTCACAGTCAGAGGGGATGGGAGTAAGGGGGAAATGGGAGAGAGGGAAGAATGGGAGGATACAAGGGATGGGATAACAATTGAGATGTAATATGAATAAATTAATAAAATATATTTAAAGAAAGAATTGTATATACTATTCATATGTCCAAATCATATTCCTTTCTCTCCAATTAACTCTTTCAAGATCCTCCACATCCCTAAATATACACCTATGTTTTCTTCTATCTCCTTAAAAAATCAAAAATAGTTTGCACACATACCTGAAAAATAGTTATAGATTTGTGTGGGCTATCTCCTCCTGAGCCTGAGGCCTACCATGATATATGATTGATACACTTAGTGAACTCTAATGAACAAAATTCATTTTATCTTTCTGAAGCTATGAATTAAAAATGGATTTTTGCCTAAGGTTGTAACTTTTGTCTGCTTCTCTTTTTTCATGCTGGTATTTTTTCTGATGTTAGTCTGTGAAGATCTTATGATTTTGTCACAGTCTCTGGTAGTTCACAAGAACATCAGTCATGTTTGTCCACAAAACAGATTTTCTTGGAGTATTTCACCACATCCAAGCTTACAACTTTCTTCTTCCTCTCCTAAAGCAATCCCTGAGCCATAATGGGGAGTGGATTAATAAAGACATCCCATTTGGAACTGGGTGGCCCATGATCTTGCACTTTCTTCCTACTTTCCAGTTGTGTGTCTCTATTTTAATTATTAACTACTGACAATACGAGGGCTGAGTGATGTACAATTCTATACTATACCAATATTGCATTAGGAATCATTTCATTTCATTGCTCTGTTCATTTAGCAGAAAAATAATATTAGGCATGGCATAACTAGTCTCAGGTTCTTAGGCTTAATAAGATTATTAGGTATTGGTTACATACATAACAATTGTTTTGAAATGGTTGGTTATTCCTATAATATTTGTGTTACTCTTTTATTAATGGATATATCTTGCAAATAGGGAAAAATTTTATATTGTAGCGGTCATATATGTGGTAGATTGATAATTAATTTTCCCTCCTATACCATGTATAGTACTTTTTAGTGCTATGAATGTTAATCCATGAAAGGT
Organism: Acomys minous; assembly: GCF_964271855.1. Taxonomy (NCBI): domain Eukaryota; kingdom Metazoa; phylum Chordata; class Mammalia; order Rodentia; family Muridae; genus Acomys; species Acomys minous. The sequence continues at coordinate 50,727,607 of NC_140494.1, forward strand.
AAAGTTTCCAGTATGACATCAACTAAATTTTTTCCATGTTCATTAACATAGGGTTTTCATCAATGGTCTTACTGTCTAGTTATGAAAATAACAGGCATTTGCAATAACTTGTAAAGTATGGGTAGTATATAGGACCCCTTCGGTGATCAACTAAAAAAGACTTAACCCATTGTTGACACTGGATACTTTATTTGGTAGCATATAATATCTTCTTGGGGCATTTTCTCACCAGTTATAAGATAATAGCATTTAAAATTGTTTCATATATATATATATATATATATATATATATATATATATATATATGGTGAGGAAGCTTTGACACTTGTTGGCTTTCATTTCAAAAATCCCTTCATGTTATTGCTCCCCATATTCCCTTTTTCTGTTTTGTCCTACATGTCTCTCCCCATTTAATTTTCTGCACTAATTTCCCTTTGATCTCCCTTTTACTCAATATACTATTTCCTCTTCCATGCAAAATCCCTTCCTTTCCTCATCTCTTTAATTCATTATATAAATTTTGTGGATAGGCTAACTGACTAAAACACACCTAATATTAAGGCTTAATTTAAATGTGAAAATTGAGCAGAGACTGCTCAAAAGATAAACTACAAATGACTGAAAAACACTTAAAACATGCTCATCTTTAGCCATCAGAAAAATGCAAACTAAAACTACCTTTGAGATTTGACCTACTGTAATGAAAATATCCAAGATTAATTAAACAAATGACAGATTTGGATGAGAATTCATGGAGAGAAGACTTATTTATAGCAAGTATGCATGAAACTGGGATATCCATTATGGACATAAGTGAGCATGCTTGTCAAATATGTTTTACAAGGTCTACCTATATCAATCTTTGGCATGGACCCAAAGGACTACATGTCTCATTAAAGAGATGTAGGCTCATTCATGAGCCTCTTTGCTCTATTCATAATAGCCAAGAGTTTAAAAGAAATTGTATGTCCATTAACTGATGAAAAATGAAATTATGAAGTATGTAGGAAGTGGATGGAGTTAGAGTCATCCATTGTGATTCAGAAAGAAAAACTATTACATACTTAGTGTATAAATTTGGCATGTTTTCATGAACTTTTACTTCTTTGTCAAAACTCAGGTGTCCATTGATATATATAATTATGAGAAGGCCCACAATTCCATTTCAATGAACAATGTGTCTCTTCTTATACCAACTATGCTGTATTTATAATGATATTTTTTCATTACTATTTGAAATATGCTTCCTCTACATCTTTTTTATGCCCTTCCAGATCTTTTACTATATAAAACAATTCATCTTGATTTTTGATCTTACATATGAAATTTATGATTATTTTTCAATTTTTGTGAATTGTCTTAGGATATTAATGAGAGTGCAATAAATCTGTAGATTGCTTTGGTAGGATGATCATTTTTATAATATTAATCCTACTGATCCATGAGCATGGGGAAATTTTCTATTTTCTAATGTCTTCTTCAATTTGCTTTTCAGTGTATTTTTTCCTAAAGCCTTCACATATATCATTAAATTGTTGAAAGAGATATCTCTCACCTTTTGATGTATGTACTTAGTGTTATGAATTCCCTTAGTATTCCTGTCATTGTATTTCAATTATTTTGATATGTTGAGTTCTCATTAACAGTCTATTATATATTTTTAAATGTTTATGATTTCTTCCTTGATTCAATATTCATTTGGTATTGAACTATGAAACTTCCATGGCTTTGTGTACTTTCTACCATTTTAAATGTTATTTTCAAACTTGAAAACACAGTGGTCAGATATAGTAATATTTTATTTCAATTTTCCTATATATTTTAAACATGCTAAGTGTCCTAAGTGTGATCAAGCTTGGATAAAGTTTGGTAGGCAAATGGCAGTAAAGTATATTCCTTAGTGCTTAAGTGGAATGTTCTGTATGTGTCTCTTAGGTCCATTTGATATATGATATTATTTATTAACACATTTCTCTGTTTAGTTTTGTTAGAATAACCTATGTATTATGAGCTGTGTGGTTTATCTGATCTTGCATGTAAAATCTGGTTTTTGGAGGCAGCAGATTTTGTAAGAAACATACCTAAATTTAATACAATAATTCACCTATAAGAAAACTGAACAGAGTCCAAACTGAACTGGGCTGTGGGAAGGGTAGGAATGAGATAGGAAAAGAAGAAAGAGAGAAGAGAAGAGAGGGCAAGCTGACCAAGAGAAGGGCCGAAGACCAAGAGAATGCATGGTCAAATGTCACGCTTATATAGGAATGAGAAAATGAGGCGAGGGAAGTGAAACCAAACAGCTGAGCTGAAGAGTTCTAGGGCATGGAGTCTGACGAGAAATGCTGGGAGGAGCCACAGGTGGTGAATGTCTTAGCCTATGTTTCTTTGGGACCAGCAATTCTGAAAAGTGCATTTTTATTTATGATATGGTCACAAGTACATAGAAATCAGGGTGTAGAATCTCACGTTTTGACTAAGAATGACAACTTATAGGTTCTGATATTATAATTGATTTCCAGTTGGTGAAACTGTTTAGAAAGATTCAAGAATTATTGCTTTGTATGAGAAATTGTGTCATGTCATGGACTTTCTGGCTTCAAAAGACTCATACCACTCCCAGTGTGCCTCTCTTTGACTCCTACTTGCATATGAAGATGTCACCATAAGTTCATCCCATCATTATAGATTCTAACCAACTAGAAAAATAAAGCTAATTTTTTAAAAGTTCAATTGGTCATGGTCTTTTGTCATACCAATAGAAAAATAACTGAAACAGCATTTCATTTTTTAAATGTATATTTTACTTATCATAATTTATTAATATTACATCCTGATTGTTATCTGCTCCCTCCTATCTTCCCATTCCCACCCTCCCTCTTCTGTCTATTCCCCTCCCCTAGACCTCTGATTGGGGGTGGCCTCCTAACCCAACTATCTGGCGATAGCCTATTAAGTTTCAGCAGGGTATCCTGAATCCCCTTCCTCTGTGTGCCTGCAAGGCTGTCCTTCTAAGAGCCAGTGATCAAGTTGTGCGTACCACAGCTCATGTCAGAGACAGTCCCCCACTCTCCCCTCCCTTTCTCCGTGAAGAATGAACTGCCCATTTGCCACATTTGGCTTGTTTATAGTATAAGCTCATTAGCTGTGAAATGACCATTGAGTTCTACAGACCAGGAATACATACATCTTTGGGCACATAGCACCTGTCAGTGGACTTATGCTCTGCTAGCTTTCTATGATTTCAATAGTTCCAGGCCACATCTGGTTGACATTATTAGGGCAGTTGAAGCTGAGAGTGAGTGGTGGAGAACAACATTATCCATGTATTCCACTGGCCTCTGCTGACTAGTGTTGAACTCAAGGCTCTTGATATTGCAAATGACAATCCTAAGTCTTTTACTTGCGCTTAAGAAACAACTGGACCTTCCAATTACAAGAACCAAAATTACCTAACATTTAGTCAGTTTGTATTGTATGACATCCAGAGACATAGCTCAGTGGTGCGACTGGTACTGACTAGAACCACCAGTGCTTGAGTTTGATCCCTAACAATGGAAGAAAGCAAGATAATTTGAAAACTTTAAGCATAGAAAAATCTATGGAGCAAAGATAAAGCCCTTATCTCTGCAGTTGGAAATTATCTTATTTTATTCCCTTAGCTAAATTCTTTTCTCACCCTTTTATGAGTACAAGACAATGCAGTAATGCTACCATTTATATCCACTTAAGAAACTATAAGCTGAATAAGCACTTTTTTGTCCTCTCAGTAGTCACTGATGAGTATTTAACTACTTACTAAGAGAAAGATAGCAAGCTTTTTATCCTGCCCTATGTATACACTCCACATTCAAACTGCTAAGTCAGTGTTACAGGGCTTACCAATCTATTAGGAACACAATACTTTCAAATATCAATTTTATATAGTATTGAAGTGTTAATTTATGGTTAAATAAAAATGAGTTAAAAAACAAAGCAACAACAAAAACAAAAACAAAAAACAAAAATCATGGACATTCCTTTCATTAGTATTAATTAAGTGTTAGTATTAGCTAAGTAACTATTAGTATCTTTAGGTGCAGAAAAAAACACAATGGTCTGAATGGGCACCAAGCTTTCTCTCACGATACCATCTTAGTTTTTGAGCTATGTATAGCTTGTAATTATTCCTTAGGGTTTTACCCTGGTATATTGCCAACTGGCTCATTCGTTGTCTCTACCTTGTAGCCTGTAAAGATTAGGAGGACAGTATTTTCCATAAAGAGATTTGCTATAATCCATCCATGTAACTTTTATATATGCTCCATTGACTATAATTAGCTTTAAAACCATTCAGTTTTTCTAACCAAGCAAATAATGTGCTTACAAGAATATACTAGGCTCATTATTATATAGAAAAGATTGCCATGAAAATAAATGGTTGTCCTTGTCATAGTCTCAGAGTTAATTGAATTATTAATCTTTACTATATTTCAGAGACTGTATACTATATAGATTAAAGTTATTCAGTTTTTTTCCATTTATATAAATTAATCTACATATATCAATCATATAAATGCCCAGATATTTATATTTACATGCCTAAACATACCAACTTTTAAAAAGAAACATGTAGTATGTTTATGATTCAGAAAGTTCTGAATATTATTTGAAATGTATAAATTGAACAACTTTAAACTTTACATTTAAATTAAAATACAAATACAACATAAAATTTTTAATGCTGAGAGATTACATATTGATTTTTTAATGTAAAATAGATATGTAAGTAACAACAACTATTCAAATACAAATCCAATTAGGTCTAGTATATAATTTCAAAGGCGATAGCAGTATTGAAATAGGCATGGCCCTCACAGCTAAGAATTCCCTGTAAATGGAAATAAGTCATCAATCATGGTGTACTAATGACATAAGCTTTTCCAACATTATTCTTATGCGCATAATATCATAAAGTGTGTGCCCACACTGTGCAAAACTATGCATATGTCCACATGTGTTTTACGTACACTTGCTACCCAAGGATGAGTTAGGCAGCAATTTATGTCCTCATTCACTATTATGAAAAAAACTTGGTGACTAATTAACTAATAGTATTCACATTATTTTTTTTAGATATAAAGTTCTTCAACCATACAAACTAAACATTTTTCTTGTGATTAATTTTACAAATACTTTGAATCTGATTGTCAAATTATGTTACTGTACCTAGAATATTTCTAGCCACTGATAGTAATCTGAGTTGAGCTGCTAATTTTTCATTGGAGAATAATAAAGCTTGAGAAACATGATAAGATGCGATCACAAAACTAAAGCAGAAAAACAACAGCCAATAATACAGTTGTATATGTGTATGTAGAAGCATATGTTAACATACATTTATGAGTTAAGCAAACATATATTTATATATTAAGATATTAGGAACCAAAATTTTTCTTTCTTCCAATTTTCAGTTAAAAATAGCCATTATTGTTAAATACTTAAAATCAGAGACTGAAAGTATTGAATATAATTCCTCCAAATCCTATAAAATTAGAATCATAATAATATCAGAGTTCAGCTTTATGAGGTAATAATTTGATTCTCACTAAATGAAAATGGGGACAGAACAATAAAACTAAGAATAAATGCCCAGAAAAAATGTTATCAGTTTTCCCCTGTACTTCCTCAAAAAGCTCCTATCTAGGGGAAGTTCTTAAGAACCCTGATGTGCTAAAAATGAAGAGCACACGAATGACTTCTAAGTATAATAAGGGAGCGTCTTCAGGGGTCAAAGTCTTTTGAGGGTCTTTCCCTAGCTCCAAGGTATCTAAGAGCAGTCCCCAAAATGCTTTCTGATCTTTCTTCCTCACCTCATGCTGTAACTCCATAATGCAATGCTTGACTCACGGGGATCAGAGGGAAGAAACAACTTGCATGCCCCTCTCAGATGAATAAGCATAGCAACTCTATCCACAGCTTCACAGCTTGATGCTTATCCCTGGGTTTTAGAAGATCATGCAACTGTGGATCTAGGAGCTGGTAGTTATGGCAGGTAAAATGACTGTAGAGTGGTATTAAAATATCACCAATTCTATAGAAACCTTATATGAAAGCTGTAGAAGAATTTTAAAAACCCAATTTATAGAAAGTGGAAGGAATAGTGAAATATTCTAAATAATATCCGTACACATTTTATTTTAATGCTAATAACTGCTAAAATGAAAAGCAGTGTATGGTGTGGAACAAAGTGTTTCTGGAATGAGCTTGAACTTGATTTTGACAGAATAAGGTACAACTTTTCTTTTTGACCCATAGAACTTGGAACACCACATCTATTTCACTTTCCACTAGTTTTCTAGCATTCTCTCAAATACATACATTCTAGAAATTCTTTGATAACAAGAAGGGTTCCAGTCCATGATTCTTCAACATATCTTCTCTTTCCACCCATTATGTATAGTCTCCATATCCTTTCAAAGTTTAAATTTTATGAAATTCATAAAATCTCCTTTTTTTACACTTTGTCAGCATTTGTGTGACTGAACTGTTTTTGTTTTTGTTTTTGTTTTTTGTTTTTTTTTTTTTTTTGCTTTCCCTTAGAAAAGCCTCGTTCTGGCTAGTTTTATGTTGATGTTACACAGGGAAGTCATTTGGGAAGAAGGAATTTCAGCTGACAAGATGTATAGGAAAGCAAGCAGGGTGAGCAGGCCATGAAATGCAAGCCAATAAGAAGTTGTTTCTCCACGGTGCTGTAGGCTCCAGGTCAATGCCCAGAGTCCCTTACAGCTGTAAGGAGAAATGAATCCTTTCTTCTCCAAGTTGCTTTTCTGTTATGAAATTTTAGGATAGCATAAGAAACTCCACCTAAGACAGATCTAAATTCTGATTAAATTCAACTTAGTTTCTACTTCCTTTGGAGTCAGTCTTCACCAGAAACTGTCAGGAAAAAGTGGACATGCATATATGAGTGCATGTGCACACACACACACACACACACACACACCTTCTTTCTCTCACATTAAAAACATACTTAGTGTTAAATGCTTAACAGATATCATTCAATTTATTACTATGGCCATAAGATGACATTTTCTCTTGCTTATTTATTGAATTTAAATTTGAATTTTTGGAAATGATATTTGAATTATTAGTAATTAATATGATTGTCTGAAATTTTGTTAATACTTCATATCATAGTACCTCTATAGTATAACTTTACAAATTCACTTTAAAATATTGTTACATTCAAAATATAGTTATTCAAAATGTTGAAAACAGGCAGTCCTTTTCAAAATTAGTATGAAATCAAAAATAATCATATCTACTTATAAAATCATTTCATGTAAAAGGATTTTTCTGAATCCAACATATTTTTATCTTTATTAAATGAACATTAAGTTGAATCAAAGACCACAATGAAATAAAATTATTCCCCTTAAGTATTGCATTACTCAATTAAAAATAATCTCTAATTTTCAAGGAAAGAAAAATTTAGTGAATAAAAAAAATGCTATATAAGTATTCTTAATATTTTAAATAATTAAAACAATTAGAGTCTGTACTTTGCTGATCATTACAGTTATTCAATATTTCATGTAATGTATCATTTATTCATTTACTTGTCAATTCTAATATGTTTGACTAGATCAATAAACTCTGTATAAAGCATAAAAATCTAAAAATAAATAATTCTATGAATCATCACCACATAACTGTATATATTCTGCTTTAGTTTCTTATACTTATGTAGTGAAAAGAATGAATTCCATGAAAATACTTCACATGTTCTCTGTTCAGAATGACTCATTTTAGAATACACAGTTTAGTTACCAGACAGCTTGATCACAGATGAAGCATGTAAATGAAGGAAAGTTATCTGGATTGAATCATCATTAGGTTGTGGAAGATAAAACACTCCAGCTCAAGAATGTCACAGATTTCACAGGAAAAACAACTCAGCAAGTTAAGAAAGACACATACATATTTACAAGGAATACTGGACATCCAGCAATATTCCAGAAAGGAACTCTGGGATAGAGTCTGAGGTGAGAGATTCACCTCAGACTCTTTGGAAGACAGACATATGAAACTGAGGAGAGTTAACCAGCCATGTGCCACACATAGAATAGGATGAATGGGTCTAGTAGTCTGGGCTAACATCTGTGGTCTCTTAATGTCTGTAAGATATCTTCTCAAGGCCTCTGGCTTTTATTGTCTCTGTTGAGAAGCCAGGTGTATTTCTGATAGATCTTCCTTTATATGTGAGTTGGCATTTTCCCTTGAAACTTTTAATGTTCTTTCTTTGTTTTGTATATGTTGTGATTTGATTATTATGTGGCAAGGGGATTTTATTTTTTTGCCCAATCTATTTGATGTTCTTTAAGCTTCTTGTATGTTTATAAGCATTTCGTTACGTTGGGAAGTTTTCTTCTATCATTTTCTTGGCTTTGGGATAGGTGTCTTCTCCTTCATTTATTCATATTATATATATATTTTTTGTCCTCTCAAAGTGTCCCAGATTTCTTGGATGATTTAAGTTAGGAACTTTATAGATTTAACATTTTTTGGTTACTGTATTGATTTCCTCAATCATATCTTCTACAATTGAGATTAATCCTTCCTTCTCTTGTAGTCTCTTGGTGATGCTTGTGTCTGTAGTTCCTATTTTCTTCCCTAGTATTTTCATCTCCAGGATTCCCTCAGTTTGTATTTTCTTTATTGCTTCTGCCTCCATTTTCAGGTCTTGGACAAATTTATTCATTTCCTTTACTGGTTTAATTGTATATTCCTTATTTCATTAAGGGATTTTTTCATATCCTCTTTTAAGGCCTCTATCATTTTGATAAAGTTGGAATTTAGGTTGTTGTTTTTTGTTTTTGTTTGTTTGTTTGTTTTTGATTTGACTCTCCCAGGGAGCCCAGGACTTGTTGCAGTAGGATAGTTGGGATCTGGTGATGCCATATTGTCCTAGATCTTGTTGATTGTGTTACTACACTGGCCTTTAGACATATAGTTGACCCTGGTCTTGACTGGGTGTTCCTGATTCTGTAAGGGAGACTGGCAGTGTTTTGGGTCTCATAGTGGAGCTAAGTAATAACATAACAGGCTGCTCACTTCTGCTGGCTGGGCATTCCTATGGACCTGAAAGCCTGGCTGTCCCTTTGCTGCCTGTATCCCAGGTGGGCCAAGTAGGAAGAAGAAAGGGTGGGTGGGGTCTAACCTATCTGTTCCTGGGGACTCACATGTTCCTTGGGAAGGCAGGCCTCCTCTAGAGGGAAAGTTCTGGAACTGGATGGGGTCCAGGATACAGCTTAACTATGATGCCTGTGTCCCCAGACAAGCAGGATACAGGCTGGGTGGGAGTCTATCCTGAAGACCAGAAGGCCTGAATGTTCCTGAGGCTGGGGGACATCCCATCGAGTGAAGGTCATTTAACTGAAGTCTGTTGGATGGGGCAAGGGCAATGGCAGCTCATTTCTGTTGGCTGTGTCTACATTTCATTTTGAAATTCTTTTACTTCATTTCCATTTTTCTAACCACTTTTCTGAGCCCGAAACAGTTGGAGTAGTATTTCATCCCATTCTTTAGGAAATAAACTCCTATTATGACACAGTTCTACATGAGGAGAGAAAAGCACATGTCTCGGAGGGCTCTACTTCTCTTTTCTGTTTCTGCACAGGTTGAGTGTAAGCATAAGACTGTTAAATCATACAACATAAGACTGACAAGGGAGTCACTAAGAGAGTATAGGCCCAAGTCCATGTCATTGGAATAGCCAATTCTTCCTCTTCATTTTGTATGTTTTGTGTAAGAAGAAATTAGAGTATATACATTGCTGTTTTCCCATTTTTATCCAATTTCTGTTGACTATTCATGAACACTTATGTATTTCAGATTACTTTTGTTTTTGTTCCCGCTTCCATTCACATAAACAAAACATAGACATATCTCAGTTACAGTCAATAATATAAAATAATAGTGAGAGTATATCATTCCCAAGAACACATGATTTATTAGTGGAAAAGCAGGAAGTTACTTTTACTTAACATGTATTTTAGCCAGTTTGGAGCTGCTAACCTTCACACTGTGGGAAACCAGCTAATTACTTAATCGCATGATGTTTACTGGCTGTTATTCTATGATGAAGTGATGTAGTTATATAGGCATATAAGGCACAATTATTCATGTTTAGTAGAGGAAACATTTAGTTTTAATTACTTTACCATCAACTAATAAATAATTTTAGGCAGGTTTAAGAACATTGCTTGTTATCTTTGTTGGCTGATAAACAAAAGTGTCAATTTCTGATAATTCTGTACTCTATAGAATAGTAGTCTTTAACATTTCTATGTAAACGGTATTTCTAGTTCATTTAAATTCTTAACAGTGCAAACAGGGATGCTTTACTCTTTACCTGTCGATAAAGAACGCACTGAGTTGTATAATAACATATGTTAGGTCTCATATGAATTTTATTTAATAATTAAACTTGAGAAATGTGTATCTCTACAGGGACTAGCTTGACTTCGGCATCTGCAACTACTTCTTAATGTCTGTCAGATTTTTGTTTTTCAGATATGAATATTACCTACGGTTTGTATTATAGAATCCCAAAAGTCTCAATCAAATTATATTTCCCTTTAGGAAACATTTCAGGTTGTGTGTGTAAGACATACCTGCTGCAGAGAGACAACAGCTGTAGCCATCACACAACATGCAAAAAAGTGCACACCCTCAAAGTCACCACCAATGATCTCACTATTTTCTCAGTGGTATGACTTCTTCTAATTGTGCAGCTTTATTATGGGTTAAAGTGTGTGGCATAAGGTGGTAAGTGACAGTGATTCATTTCATTCAATTTTATTGAAGGGTCTAAAATTCTTTTTACTAAAAAAAAAGCTGATTAAGGCAAGCATGGTCCCAAATACAAACACTATGCTTACTTATCTATCATAAAGACTATGTAGAGACCATGAATCTTTTCCAAGTTGATCCTAAATCATTTGAAATCATGAACAAACAACTAAGCCTAAAAATTCTTGGGCTGGCACTTTATTTATTTCCCTTCTTGTTTTCTAGGAACACACTTCATATATTTCAGGTCTGAACCTACGAGCTAATCAAGTCATTGAGCTCTAATGTGCACATTTCTACAATTCTGATCATGAATCTAAACATTCAACATGAGAACATTATATTTCACACATGGGGACTCAAGCTACATTATATTTCATTGTTGCCAGCCTGCCTTATTTTTCTTAAAAGAATATGACTCTATTTATTTTTCATAAAATGTGCCACAGACCTGTGTAGCAACAAATTGGCTATGAAGCTAAGGCTGACCTTGAGTTCCTGATCTATTTGCATCTGTCTTACAAGTAATAAAACTATGAGTGTATATTATCATGCATAACTTTCAGATATCCTACATTTTAAAATGTTTCAGGAAATCATTATGCTTTAGTTTAGAGAATCTATAGAAGACCTAGTTAATTATTTGAAGAATATTAACTATAATATGTTTGAAAGAATTCTAACTGAAATCTGACAAAGTTGAAAGCAATATAATTGAAAAAATTAGCACACATATGGCTGACCATTACTGCTTATTTGTTCTACCCAATTAAAGCCACAGAGACACACTGTGCAATTCCCATAGATAATTGAACCTGGGCACCTTGATTTAGGTGTGGGCACCACAAATTGTCATTTTACTGACGGTGAGACAGATATTTCCTTATTCATACTATTTTTATATTTCACAAAGTGGGTAGTGTTATATGAAACACAAGAGTGTAGTTGAAAACTGAATTGCTATACATTCAAAACATTTTCTAAAGTGTCCTGGAAGTATATTTTTGTATATGAAAGATAAATTTTAAATTATACAATATAATAGTAAGAATAAATATTTATAGCTAACTTCATTGTGTAATAATTCAAAACTTTATCAATTTTGGATAATTAGAATGAGAGTCCATGTGCATCCCAGAACAACTTATTGAAGTGAATTGCATTCAAGGAAAGTAGAAAGAATACAATCAATATCTAGTGTTTTTATTAAACTAACAAGATTTCAGTGTAACTGACAGTATGAGACTAGATTGTAAATAGACTACATTGAAGTCATCACAGTACTTTTGGAAGAATTACAGAAGCATGATAAGAATAATCAAGTTCTCTTAGCTTCCTTCCTCCTCTAGGGAAAGAGTCAACAACTCATGAGTAAACACAGAGCTCAGTCTAGCAATGTGGCCCATGAGGATATGTTGTTCAGATGAACATACATACATTCTCTTGACTGACATGCAGAAATGAGCAAGGAAGCCTAACCCAATGTGAAGATATTTAATTCTTTTCTTTTTCACTGAAATAATTTCATGATGAGTAATTCAATGGTTGGCTAAAAATATTATGTTTGTGACCTGGAGAGATAGCTAGATGCTGAGAGTGCTTGCTCTTCCTGACCCTTAAACAACCTAGGGTGAGGGCAATCTTAGAACTCCCTTTAACTCTGGGGCATTGTACAACATCTTCTGGATTCCAAAAGGACATACCCACCCAGAGGCACACTGCTTAACTCAAGAGGGGAGGTGGTTTTAAAGTGGTAATGCAATTTTGCATTCTAATTGAAAAAGACGCACAAAAAAGAGAATAGTGTTAGAAAACATTCAAAAGCTAGGTTATAATACCAATAGATAATAGTATTGTACAGCATTATATACTTCTGTCTTCTTCTGAAATGTGTAGTTTTGAAATATTGACCTATTAGATAGTGACAGGTGTAAGAGGAACAAGGCCTGCCTTTGAGCAGGAAAAAAGCCTGTTGCTAAAAACAAGCTTGCACAGCTGGGCTTCCATATAGGGCCAGATTGGGACCTGCCTAGAGACTTAAGTCCTCATAACTGGTGATGATACACAAGCCAATGAGGAGAAGCCAAAGCAGCAGCTTGCAATTGGAGAGCCAGTGGGATCCTGGGTGAGATATATAAAAGAGGCATCCTCCTCCTAGTATATAGGAGTCTGCTTCTGCCATTTTCGAGACTCTGGGAGTCTGTGTCGTTGACTCTGGACCAGCTCATATTTAGTCCCTGTAGGCCCTGGATTCAAAAAACAGACAAGTACACTGGGCTAAGATGTAAAAATATTGAAATGAATGACATGACTCCGTATCACTGAATCTTGGGTGTGCAGTCTTAATGAAAACTTAAGAGTATCTGCTGATGTGTTTCCACATAGTTACCATATTGCTAGTTGTTTTGTTTGGTTTGGTTTGGTTTGGTTTGGGAAAGGGTGGTACAAGTATTAATCTGAAAATATTATGACAATTTTCAGTAAAAAAATGAAAAGTAGAAGTGATGCCAGTAGTGTTACCACATGCCTAGTTAGCATCTCTGACAAACCAGAAGATTGTTTCCTTGCTTATTGAGAGTGTATCTCCAGCATTTTTATTTACAAAATCTGAACATAGGAACTGAAAAAGTGTCATCTAACAGACCATTGCTGTTCATTGGAGTCATTCATCTGGTGATGTTAAGCTCACACAGTGCAAAGACTTTGAGCATGTGTACACAGCGTTACTGTGAATTCAATAATATTGCTAAGACTACATACCTAGATATAGGATGGCACAGCTTTTTGCGACCTCACTAATTCAACACACTATTATATTTTCAGCTGTGAATGTGAACAAATTGCATAAATAATAGAAGATAGAACTCAGCCTTGAAGACCGTGCCTACAAATATGATACAAAGATCCAAATCATCAATAATAATTTTTATTTGCTTGAGATGGGCCACTCAAGGGCAATATTAGTCACAATTCCACTTCTATGACAATTACCTATAAAAAATATCTTACAAAGAACAAAAATCATTTCTATTCAGAATTTATCAGGTTTCAAAATTGGTTACTAGTTGGTATCATTGTTTTTGCAGGTAGCATAGTAGTTGAAATGTGTGATGAGTGATGATGGTTAGAGGAGTGTGGAAATGAAAAGAAGAGAAATTAACATCCCAGTTTCTCTTTCAAAGAATGTAGGGGAGGGGAATAAGGGGAAAATGGGAGGGAGGGAAGAATGGGAGGATACAAGGGATGGGATAACCATTAAGATGTAACAAGAGTAAATTAATGAAAAATAAAATAAAATAAAATAATAAAAAAAGAATGTCTCAAGTTGTCTAACATCACCCCACTTGTACCCAGATCACTAAGTGTAATACTGAGATCACCCAGATCATGAGAACACCCCAAGAAGATGACCAGGACTTGATACCAATGCAACAAACACAGGGTCCTGTAATTGAGGCTCAGAGCTTCGGATCACAATCCTTCCTGATGCAACAGGATAGGAGAATGACCTTGAGCTACAAGGGCAATGGGATTATAAAGGGAAGTGGGAATTGTTGGTCCCAGGAATGTTGATCTTTACACAGGTTAGATGGAGGCAGGATCTTCAGGGAAGTTGTAGGTCACAGGAATGTTGATCTTTAGGCAGGCTGGGTAGATGCTGGCTCTTGAGGGGAAGTCTTTTTATCTCAGAGGAACATTGAGAGCTAATTATGTAATCGCTCTGGTGGAGGTTCTGGAGATTTCTGGCAGGTGTCATTCCCAGAATGCAGGAAGAAAAGTCATCTAGGGGAAATGTTCTCATACAGATCATCATTAATTACCGAATATTCATTATATATAGAATATGGTATTAATTTTTCTCTTACATTCCCTCTTCTGACAGGTTCATTGAAAATCCAATCATGGATCTTCCTGAAACTTATTCCTCTGGTGATTTGGAGTTGTGTGCACAGACATTTAGTATATTTTTATTGTGCTTAAAGATTAAGCTCATATTATAGATGCTAAACACTTATTAAAGGCATTAAGAATTTAGAGTCTTTTATTTATTCCAATGACAAAATGCAGGCTTCACACACTAAGAACTGTCCCCCAGTGCAAGGCAGGTTTGGGATATAAAGTCAAAGCAGTGCTGTCAAAGCAGGTCAAGTACAGGCTGATTTTTTCCCCCAACAGTCCTTACCCAGCAGGGAAGGGAAGACCTTTTGATCTGTAATACATCTTAGCAGTATCTTTTTCAGAAAAAGGGAGATAACACTTCTTTATAAGCAGACGACAACTTCAGAGGGGAAGAGGTGCAGGGTCAGGGCAACATGACTAATCTTAAGCCATTTCATTCTCTACTTCTTGTAATTACATTTGAATTCTTGACTCTCATTATGGGATAATTCTGGTTCCTTAGAATCATAACTGATGTGATCCTTTGCCATATCTATTAAGAAGATATTGATGGTGCAAGTTCCCACAAAAGCATTATCAAGAGGCGAAATATGGGATCAGTGAGAAATGAACAGAGCCTTGAGCCAGGAGTTCCAGACACTTTATGATACCTAGTGCTTTTGACTCACATTCTTTTATCTTTTTTTTTTCTATATTGCCACCAACTCCCCTCTCCCTTTTTTTTTTTTTTTCATTTCTTTGATAACTTCTGACTTGTTACCATAGAAGCAACAAGCCAGAACTATAACATCAAGTAGGAAGTTTGGTTGAGTGCTTTTTAATCCTGATCTTTCCAATGCCCATTGAAAGGGTTTCTCTTTTTTTCTATTCATGACTTTTTTATTCTATTTTCAGTTATAATATAATTACATGGTCTTTCCATCTTCCTCCTCTAGACTCATAAACTACTCCTCGATATCTTTCAAATTCATGGTTTCTTTTTTCCACTACTAGTTGTTACATGTACATAAATGACTGAAATGACAGAATGAGCTAATTGAAAGACAAATGTAACATAAACTATAATATAGTGTATAAATGCAGATTTATTGGAAACAACTTCCAGCTGCCATGCAGGGGGAAGGGGAGAGAAAGAGGGAGAAAGAGAAAAGCTTGTGCAGAAAGGGATAGAGGAGAGAGGGGGGAAAAAGTAGAAGAGGAGAGATACAGAAAGTGAGTTGAGCTCTAGAGAAGAGAGATGGGGATGGGGGAAGTGAAGTGTCTGGATTATATAGCAAAGGGCCTTTAAGAGAGGATAAGCCCTGCCCCTGGGCTGAGAATTCAGGGGAGAGAGTGGTATAATGCCATCCATGCCCTGTAGCAGGTAGGGACCGAGGGATGCCTGAAACAAACAATAAACATATCTATATACAAATATATCCCTACATGTATGCTCAGACTCTATAATGTTAGGTATGTGTATGCTTTCTAGGCTGACCATTTGGTACTTGAAAATCAAATGCTATGTTTTGTCCTAGAGAGAACTATTTCTCTACACTTAGCATTCTTTAATTGCCGGCCGTTCTTCCTCCATATTCTTTTTTATGTCTATTGTCGTTATCCTTGTTGAGATCAATTTTACCTAATCATGTTGGCCAAACTTTACAGGTGTAGCATCTGTGTTACGAGGCTACATAATCTCACAGCAGACTGACTGATTCTCTGGTTCTTATAGTAATGGCACATTCTCTTTTGCAGTGCTTTCAATATGTATCCATTGAGACTGGTCCACACAACTTTTCTTTAAGGACACTAACCTGTTAAACAATTACATTCTACCTTTCAATGGCTGCCCCAGGTTGCAACATTCTTGGTGTTATTTTTTTTTTCTCCACTACTTATTTACTTTTGCTGTTACAATGAACCTATCCTGAAGCACCATGACCAGGACAACTGATAGAAGACCGCATTTAATTTAAGGCTTACTGGTACAAAGGGAGGCTGTCCATGACCATCTTGACCGGGGACATGGAGGTAGATAGGCAAGCGTGCATGTGGAGCAGAAGCTGAATCTTATATCTGATACAGAACCATGGGACAGAGAAAGAGCTCTGAAAGGAAATTGCCTGGGCTTTAGAAACCCCAAAGGCCACTTCTAGTGACACATTTCTTCCATCAAGTCCTAAATACTTCCACCGACAAGGGACCAAGTGTTCAACCACCCCAGCCTATGAGAAGCATTCTCATTTGAACCACCACTCCCGCCCCGACAAACTAATATAACATTCATTCACACCTACCCAGCTTTTGAGTCTTTGTATTTCCTTTATGATCCTTCTTTTACACATAATTTATATTCACTGTCTGTATTTATGCACTCAGAAGAGACTCTTTTATTCATAATTGCCTCAGGTCAGTGGTTGACTAAGTGTCTTTTACATATCACTTTTTCAATAGTAATACCAAGTGATTTAAAAAGAAGAATGTTTATTATTTTTACTATAGTTATGATGCTTTTAGTGTTCCTATTGCTTAAATGACTTAGGAAAGAATCAATTGCCTCTTTCCTCATTACTTGCCTGACCTATTTAATGTTCATATAATACTGACAAAGACTCCAATTGGAATGGGTGAGATAAATTTTAAACAAACAACCAAACAGAGTCCATTTGAGCAAAATCCGAAATTTAAATCAATTCACTATTTTTCCTGCAATGTTATTTGGATTTTTAATCTTATATTAACAAATATGATTTCATATTCCTTTCATGCTGTTAATCTCATACTTATTTCCATGTCCAAATGCTCTCTATTTTAAATTATAAATGCAGGAGTGGAATATGATTGAGAAATATTCATCTGTCAGGAATAGCCATTTCATTGTCCACCATGTTTTTTTTAAAGGTCCATTTTCTCCGCTTCTCTTCTGTTCTATCTTGCAGTAGTACGAAAATCAAGGTTTATAAAGACAAGCTTTAAAATTCAATTCTTTTTGTGTTTAAGGAGTAACAAGTCATTTTGAGTATTATTCTCGTTTGAATAATATGTGACATCCTATCAGTTCTATGATTCATTGTAATCCATATACCAAAAAATTATAAGGAATAGTTTTTTTTAAAAAAAAAAACACATTAATTGAAAAAAGATGTGAAAGTCACCCAACGTTTTCCTGAAAATCAAGAGAGTTTATTTATACTATTTTGAAAAAAAGAATAAAGAAGCTTATTGTGCTATGTGTCCAAAGTCCAATCCCCTGTTTCTTTAGTGCCTGTAGCTTCAGTTCACAGAAATTGTCTCTTATCAAGTAAGTCACAATATATCAGCTTCTTCTTTTTTATTTTATTTTATTAATTTATTCTTATTACATCTCAATGGTTATCCCATCCCGTGTATAGTCCCATTCTTCCCTCCCTCCTTCCTTCCCATTTTCCCCTTACTCCCCTCCTCTATGACTGGGACTGAGGGGGACTTCTTCCCTCTGTATATGCTCATAGGGTATCAAGTCTCTTCTTGGTATCATGCTATCCTTCCTCTGAGTGCCACCAGGTCTCCCCATCCAGGGGACATGGTCGAATATGAGGCACCAGAGTTCGTGAGAAAGTCATATCCTACTCTCCACTCAACTGTGGAGAATGTCCTGTCCATTTGCTAGATCTGGGTACAGCCACTTTGGAAAGCTATCTTGTGCTATCTCAGAAAAATGGGAATAGGGCTTCCTCAAGACCCAGCTATTCCGCTCCTTGGAATATACCCAGAAGATGCTCCAGCACACAAGAAAATTTGCTCAACCATGTTCATAGCAGCCTATTCATAATAGCCAGATCATGGAAACAGCCTAAGTGTCCCTCAGTAGAAGAATGGATGAAGAAACTGTGGTACATATACACTATGGAATACTACTCAGCTATTAAAAACAAGGAATTCCCGAAATTTGTGGACAAATGGATTGAACTAGAAATAACAGCTTCTGTACGTTTTCTATTATCAATAATGACATCACAAGTGCTTGACTGTCTGCTAATTTTCCAGAACATTCACAGGATAAGATGATAAAATATTTATTGCAACCTAGCATTGATTTAAGGTATTTCCTTTTTTAAAAAAAAATAAAATCTTTAATATTTTTGAAAAATAAATGACAAAAATAAGCTTACAATTCTGATAAATAGTCACAATGAGTAAATTCTCAAAACAAAAAAGACCTCTGCCAACATCTGGATAAAAAAGACATTTTATGAATCATTAACATGGATTAATTTTATAACATTATAGATAGCTTAAAAATTACTCAGAGGAAGGATAGCAGGTTACCAAGAAGAGACTTGATACTCTATGAACATATACAGGGGGAGGAAATCCCCCTCAGGAACAGTCATAGGGGAGGGGAATAAGAGGGAAAATGGGGGGGAGGGAAGAATGGGAGGATACAAGGGATGGGATAACCATTGAGATGTAATAAGAACAAATTAATAAAATAATATATATCTTGGAAAAACAAACAAACAAAATTAAACATTATTTCCAAGTACAGCCTAGTGTTCTCTGTCAACTGCATTAAAGGATTGTATTAATATTTATTTAACAATAAGTACAGGAATGTAATAGTAAACACCATGTCTGGCAAATAAAATATTAAATTAAAATTTAAATACCAAGAAGAACATTATAAAAGTTGAGTGATTAGTAATATTCATAGAACAGTCAGTTAAATTGAGATAGTCACTCCCATGGTAGGCTTTCATAAAATATTGATGTTGTGAAAGATAATAAGAAAAATGTTTGAAAAATATGTACTTTTTTCAACATAGGCTTGGGTCCATAACCAATTT
This sequence comes from Acomys minous, assembly GCF_964271855.1. Lineage (NCBI taxonomy): Eukaryota > Metazoa > Chordata > Mammalia > Rodentia > Muridae > Acomys > Acomys minous. The sequence goes on from NC_140494.1 coordinate 50,747,148, forward strand.
AAAAAACTGAATTTCTTTGCAAACTTGATTAACTAAAAGATTCTTATCTCAGAAAATTTTAAATACGGTTGTTTTTCTAGGCTAGTGTTTCTCCATTGTTAAATTACAAGACACTAAATAGGAACCCAAATCAAACAAATATGATCAAAAAGTGAATGTTTCATGCCTAAATAATAAAATCAGAAGGAAAGATAACAAGAACCTAAAGTCATTATAATTATTCTAAGAAAACACAAATGGCCATTTCTCCAGAAACTGCTATGGAAGACTGGAGATGCAGGAAGCACAGGCTGCTGTTGTAGAGATTAGTCAGGCTTGGAAACAGGAAGCCTGTCTGTAATCCCAGAACTCCAGAGACACTTAATGATAAGGCTATTCTCAATTATGCGCAGTAAAAGCCATTCTAGGATGCAAGAAACCCAGACATAACACACACACACACACACACACACACACACACACACACACACACACGCTTTTGTGCAAGAGGGCAGGGAGATAAGAAGAGAGGGAGGAGAGGGGAGGGGGAGGGATAGAGGGATAGAGAAAAGGTAGAGAGATAATAAGATGTACAGAAGGAACAATGTCTGTACGCAGAATGCTGCCACTACTAGTCGAGTCCTTCACACTAGCATTAAACTTTTGCCGTTTTTTTTTTTTTTACTTGAAGCCTGTTAATTGGCTAGACTATTGATCACCAAAAACAATACAATGCCCTGTCACAAAAATCCCCAGCTGTGAGATGATAGGCTTTTGCAACCACCTCTTAGTTTCACAAGGATGCTTAGATCCAAACCTGAGTTCTCATGCTTATATGGCATGGACGCCACTGTTCCCACTCTAAACATCTTGCCAGTTCATACCAGCACATGAACACATCATTATTTGTCATTTTCAGATAGATTGCACTACTCACAAACTGTTCCTATAAATCCGTATTATGCGTTCTTTCTGAAGATGGAAGTAATCTCCATTAAAAACAAGAAATATCCTCTCTTACTCCCTTATCACCATTCTCTCTTCTTCTGTCTCTGTCTCTGTCTCTCTCTCCCACTCTGGGGTACCCCTCCCCCTTTCCTTCTCTCCCCGTGCTCATTTAAGAAAACTCATATATTCTAAAAGATAAAGATTAAAAAATTAAAAAGAAAGATGAAATAAAAGATGTCATTTCACAACATTTATGTGGGAATTTATGAAATTTGATCATAATGTTAAAAATAAACATTACAAAACTATGACTCATAAACCTTGGAATGTGGAGACAAGAGGGACATAAATTTTATAGAAACAGAAATTATGAATTTAAATTATGAAAAGGGAAGACAGAATAAAAAGTATGTTATATAACAGATGGAGGCAAATTTTAACATTGTCATCGTTAAATTAAATCATCTAAGTAATAATATGTTATATAGATTAAAATAATGACTAAACAATTTACTCTTGATTCTATAAGACTCTCACATATATACATTGGCAACTAAGAAGGAACCTAGAAATATAATTAGAAATTAATTATTACTAATGTTGATTAATCCACTCACAATTTTTACTAATATAATTATATATTTATTATAAAGTAGTAAAGTAGACATTTGTTGTAAATTACCTTACCAGGATGATCACATTCATCTCTCTGCTCAGTTCTTGCTCTGAAATGTGCTTGAAGTAAGTATTAATAACCTGTCACCAGTTAATCCCCAAACTTCAATTTATATGTTCTTATTTTTCCAGAGAAGTCATAAAGCATAAAGGGTAAAATTAACTGTTCCTTGTTTAAAACTTATTCACATTTTTCTCTTTTCTAATCCTTTGGTTAGGATAACAACAGGATAAATGGGCAGGTTGAATAAAAGGGTCCAATATCCCCAATAAGCTCGAGTTCGGCAGTTTTCTCACTTCTGTGACATGGTGACTAGAAATTAGGATCTGAAGCAGGAACTGAATGAAAATTCACAGGTCCATCTCTGATCATGTCATGGCTGTAAGTACTAAACAGACACAATGTTTTTCTATTTGTATATGTAAGCGCTACAAATGGGAAATTAAGCCTCAAAAGTCTCATGAAGAAAGAGCTGTAGCTCATCGCCAATCCAGGACATTGACCTCTCCTTAAACTGGAAAAGAACAGTTTTTTTTTTTTTAATATTAAGTTAGAAGATATAGGAATGTTTGCTTCCATTTGTAGTAAACATCTTAATTTTGGAGTCTTATATCTACTTTCAGTTATGCTCCAAATTTCAATTCAAGTTACCTTATCACCTTCTATCACAGAGAGTTCTAGAATGAACCAGTTAAGAGGGCCTTCAAGTGTGTAAAACATAGGATTGAAAACTGATGGCTGAATTTCGGAAATGTTAATATCCTAAAATATGTCCAATAAGGTTTTAACACTTATTGAATTAAGGGGATGTGAGACTAGATTTTAGAGCTCTGTCATTGCTCACTAGGTGTTGATGTACTTGCTCTTCTGGCATGCAGTAAAACCCTCCTTCACCACTGTTTCGCTCAGAATATTGGAGACTACTTGAGCTGCTTTCAGTTCTGGAAGATGCCAATAGCTGAGGGTTGCAGGCAGGCCCCTTGTATGACTTCAGATTAGATCTAGGAAGTTTTGAAAAGCTCCTTTTAAAATACTGAGGTCCCTGTAAGTCTTCACATTAGTTCAACTTCATTGTTCAGTAATAGTTTTATCATCCTTGAATTGAACTGTAGTACTGAACTTTCTCCATGAAAATTACCAGTAGCTGATTCCTAGGAGAACCAGCCACATGCAATTTGTGCCAGAAGTTTTCACAAGGAGTTTTAAAGGACTCTCTCCCAGTATTTGTTTAGTTGCAATATTTTGGGTATTTAATGCATTATCTGATATAATAGCAGTCTAGATTGCCTTTAAAAATAATGTGTACAAAATATACACAAATAGCTTGCTAGCATTTTATTATAGAATTACTAATAAGCTTATTATTTCCTTAATTATTTATAGTAATTATCAAAATTGTAATAATGTAATTTTGGATCATAATATTTTATATGTTTTATTTTCTTCTTGCTTGTGCTTGTGTATATGTGTGTCTTTGTTCATTTTGTGTATGTATTGTCTATATGTCTGAGTGAGTTTATAAGTAACTATGTGAGCTCATATGCAGAGATCAGATATGTCATCATTCCTAAAAGCAAAAAGAGGAATTCACTGGCCTTCAGGTTTGTTACGTTGTTGCTGAATATAAAATCTAGTATTCATGACTGAACATCAACATCTCTTAACCACTGAGCAATCTCTCAACTCAATATTTTTTAAAAGAAACAGTGGGAAATGAAGTTGATAGATATGTAATCTTCAAAAATGAAACTTTTCTTTAATATGGATAATATTAAACTACAGTAAATCCATTGTCTGAAGTATTAGTGTAACAACTTGTAATAGAGCACATTTTTATGTGACCTCAAATAATACAACACATATCTAATCATTAATTTTATTGGAAACTGCAATTCGTACAATATTTTATTTCAAGTACTATGTTTTAATATAGGTTTTTGAATAAATAAAGTGACTTCTACAAAACATAGTATGTGTATTCTATTTTCTTTGGTATATTTTTAAAAAGTTTTTGTCTTATAGACTTTGAGTTGGAGTATTTTCTTTGACAAATGTAGCAAGCCACTTCTGTCTTCACAAAGAAAAAGATTAAAGCATATGTTTAGCATCACATAAGAACAACACTTATGAGGACTTTGATCCTCACCTTGTCTGACATCACTGTGGTATTCAGCACACAAGTAACAAAATATATACAGAACTTAGTACAGAGCATAGTTATTTTTCTATTTTATGCTTCCGTGATTTCATCTTTATAACCTTGTAAAATGGCTTAATGTGTCTCTTGTTAAAACTACACATTAATAATGGTGATATATCAAAGACACAGTGATTATATTGGTGTTAAATATGAAAACAAACTACTGATATTGGAATTTCTTTAACATCTGTGTAAGTGAATGTAGCATTTCATAGGATATAAAATGTGAATTGTGCTAGTTTTTGGACGGGAATTGCATTGAATACAAAGATTGCTTTTGTTAACATGGTCATTTTTACTATGTCAGTCTTACTGATCAATGAGCATGGGAGATATTTCTATCTTCTGATACCTTCTTCAATTTCTTTCTTCACAGACTTGATGTTGTTACAAAACAAGTCTTTTACCTGCTTTGTTAAAGTTACACTGTTGTGGATGTAAACATGTTTTTGTTTTGATCCCAAGTGTGGGAAGTGAAACAGACCTGTATGAGGGTATGCAGTGTTTGTCTGCTTGACCTGTGAGAGGGCATGTGGTGTTTGTTCACTAGAAAAGGAACTGCCTCTTGCTGTGGCATGGTATTTGTCAACTGATAAACACCCTAGGATGCACTCTGAGAGGATATATCCACAATATATATGTCTTTAATATCCATATATATAAACCAAAACCAAGAAGCTAGGGTTTGGGGTTTGGTATTGCTTCCTATCATTTGGCTGTTCATCCCCGTGATTTGAAATACTCCTAGAAAGAAATGTTCCAGAGAACACATTGAGCTGCAGCTGCTCTGGATTCAGCTGCAGCCATTGCAGTCACCTTGGCTAAATTGTTGGTTTGCTGTTTAATGGCTCTACTGGATTCCTGGTGACCATGACAAGGAGTGGAATTGCTCCAAGAAAGCTGAGTCTAAAAAGGGCTGTTTCTCCTGTTCCCATTAAACTCTTTTCTTTTCTCTCTAGGGTAGGTGGGTTGGAAGGGATGTAGAAGCATTAAATAACCCCAAATAAAGCTATTGGCTTGCTTTATATTGCCTTTATTGTGTTTAATCATGACCTTTAGTCTGAGAAAATATTTTTCTTTTTGCTGAAGTATATTTCTTATATCCCTAGTATTTCCAAGACCTTTAATATTAAGGGATGGTAGATTTTGTCAAATTTTTTTTCAGTATCCACGTGTCTAATGATATGATCACGTGTATTTTTTTCTTTCAGTTTGTTTATATGGTGGATTATGTTGATGTATTTTCATATATTGAACTATCTCTTCATCCCTAAAATGAAGACTAACTTGATCATGGTAGAACATATTTTTGATATGTTCTTTCATTTAATTTATGACTATTTTATTGAATATTTTTGCATCAACCTACATAAAGGATTGAAATCCTCTTTCTTTGTTGGGTCTTTGTGTGGTTTATATATCAGGGCAACAGTTCCTTCTGTTTCTATTTTGTCAAATAGCTTAAGGAGTATTTATGTTATTTTCTCCTTGAAAGGCTGGTAGAATTTTGGGCTGAAGCCATCTGGCTCTTTTTTGGTTGGGAGACTTTTAATAATTATTTCTATTTCCTTATGGGTTATAGGTTTAATTACATTATCTGTTCTTTGTTTAACATAGGTAAATGGTATCTATTAAGAAAATCATCTGTTTCATTAAGATTTTTCCAATTTTGTGGTATACAGGCCATGACTCTTTGGATTCCCATGGTATATGTTGTTAGGTATAATTTTTCAATTTTAATTTTGTTAATTTGGATGCTTTCCCTTTGCCTTTTATTTAGTTTGACTATGGGTTTGTCGTTCTTGTTGATTTTCTTAAAGAACTATTGGTTTGTTGATTCTTTGTACTGTTATCCTTTTCTCTACCCAGAGTTTGATTATTTCTTGTTGTCTACTCCTCTTGGGTATGTTTGCTTCTTTTGTTCTAGAGTTTTCATGGCTACATTTAAATTGCTTGTATGAGATCACCCTAATTAATTTTTAATTTGAATTTGAATTTTTTCACATATACATTTATATTATTACACATGAATAAAATAAACTACATGCAGCAGGGAGAACCATGAGACAATCAGTAATTATAGAGATTTTGCTATTTGTATTTGGCAAACTTGAAGTAAATGTCTTTCTTTTTGGGTCTATATTTCTGAATGAAGATCAATACTATCATATCTCATCTCTATCAACTTAAAACATCTATCTATAGACATAAAAACATCTTAATCCCTAAACAACTATGCTTAATTGTAAAACTAAACAATCTGGTCTTCAACCCATCAGAGACTTGAGAAGGAATAAAATTAATTATCTGAGTAGACAAGAAGTGCATGTTAGTAGCTTCCAAAATGAGAAAATGACAGAGACAGTTTGCTTCCTGAACATTCACTCAAAATTCTCTATAATGGAGCATCATCTTCAGCCTTCTGGCCAATATATCTGACAGACATATTTTTGAGGCAGGAACAATTGACAACTTGCTTACCCTGTGTTGGCAGAGTTGGACATTGACTCTGCCTGCACCCAAGCTTGCCCATTTTTACAAAGAATTCTATCTGTGGCTGAAACAAGGTGGTTTTAACTAGTGGTTCGTTTGCCATATTTGGAATCATTTCCATGAGGAGGTTCATTGATGCTCATCATCTTCTTTGAGATAGGTTGGGAGTTGCCAGAAGTTAACCTGTTTTGTTATCAAAGAATCTTTAAAATATAAAAAAACATCTTCAAATGCTCTATCCTGTAGGTCTCTGCACTTTTTGAAGACTTTATTTAGCTATTTTACCTACTCTATCTATATGTTAAACCTAGGATGTATATTCTTGTGATTAAAAATAGACTAGTAATTGATATGACCATGATTTGATCAACTAGCAATGAACTTATATCATTTAATTATCCTAAGCAGCCTGGAGTAGCACTTTCAAAATATTGGAAGTAAACTTCCTATTATGAAGACACTCAGTACTATGAAATTTCCTTTTTAGCACTGCTTTTATTATGTTTCATAAGTTTGAGAGTGTTATGCCTTTATTTTCATTGAATTCTAGAATGCCTTTAATTTCTTTCTTAAGAGAGTTGTTCATTTTTTAGCCATTTTGATTTTCTGTTATTGTTGAAGTCTAGCTTGCGTCCATGGTGGTCAGGTAGAAGACAAGGTGTTATTTCAGTTTTCCTGTATCTCTTGTTGCTTGGTTTGTGGCTGAGAATGTGATCAATTTTGAAGAAAGTTCTGTGAGCTGCTGAGAACGAAGTACATTCTTTTATATTTGGATGGAATGTTCTATAGGTATCTATAAGGTCCATTTTACTCATAATATAAGTCAGTTTCATTATTTCTCTGAACAGTTTTTGTCTAAATGATCTATACATTTGAGAGAGGTGTGTTGAAATCTTACTATTAATATCTGGGATTAGGAATATGCACTTGCATTTGGGGTGTACATGTTCAGAATTGAAAAGTCATCTCAATTTTTTGTGTGGATTTTTTTGATTTTTCCTTTGAAGAGTATAAAGTACTCTTTCTTATTTCACTTGATTAATTTTGGTTGAAAATACATTTTGTTAGATATTAGAATAGGTAATCCACCTTGCTTCCTTTGTCTGTTTGTTTGAAAAACTTTTTCCTGTCCTTTATTCTGGGGTATATTTATCTTTGTTGCCGAGGTGTGATTTTTGTATGCCACAGAATGATGGATCCTATTTTCGCAACCATTCTTTTAGCCTATGCTTTTTTTTTTTGTTGGTGAATTGTGACCATGGATGTTGAGTGATATTAATGACTAAAATTGTTAATTTCTGTTATTTTGATGTTGGTGATTGTGTGTGTGTGTGTATGTGTGCTCGTGTCCATTCCAGTGTGGGATTATTTATTTCCTGTGTTTTTTGGATGTAATTACCTTATTGGGAGGGAATTTTCCTTGTAGTATTTTTTGTAGTGCTGAATTTGTGGATAGATATGCCAAAACTTTGGGTTATATTGGAAATCCAGTTTTCTCCATCTATCATGATTGAGAGTTTTACTGAGTATAGTAGTCTGGGTTAAAATCTGTAGTCTCCTAGGGTTTGGAAGACATCTACACAGACCCTTCTAGGTTTTAAAGTCTCTTTTGAGAAGTTAGGTGTAATTCTGATAGGTCTGCCTCTGTGTATGTGACTTGGCCTTTTTCCCTTGCAGGTTTTAATATTCTTTCTTTGTTCTGTAGATTTAGGGTTTTTATTATCAAGTAGTGAGCAGATTTTCTTTTCTGGTCCAGTCTAATTGGTGTTCACTATGCTTCTTGTATATTTGTATGCATCTACTTTAGGGTGGGGAAATTTTCTTCTATGCTTTTTTGAAAATATTTTCTGAACTTTGAAAGTAGGACTCTTAACCTTTTTCTATTCTATTATTAATGGGTTTGGTCTTTTCATCGTAACCAAAATTTACTGGATATATTATGTTAGGAAATTTTTAGCCTTAACATTTTCTTTGACTGATGTATCAATTTCTTTTATCATAACTTCTTCCCTGAGATTTTCTTTTCCATCGTTTGGATTCTGTGGGAGATAATTGTGTCTGTTATTCCTGTTGTCTTCCCTAGGTTTTCAATCACTAGGATTACTTTAAATTGTGTTTTCTATTTTGCTTCTACTTCCATTTTCTGGTCTTTGGCAGTTTTATTCATTTCCTTCACCTTTTTAGTTGTTTTTCTGAATTTCTTTAAAGGGTTTATTCATTTCTTATTTAAAGACCTCTATCATCTTCATGATATTCAATTTAAGGTCATTTTCTTGTTCCTCAGCTGTGTTGAGATTTCCTGGGCTTCATGTAGAATAATAATTTGGTTGGTATTGACATTACCCGGGATCTTGTTATTTGTGTTTGTGTCCTGACCTTTAACCATTTGATTGTCTCTCTCTGTTACTGGCTTGTGGACCCTGGGGGCTTCTAGTTTCTGGGAATGCATATAGGTGTGAGTTCCAGTAGATGGAGGGTGCAGGGGCCACTATAACTCACCTTTGCTGTGTCTGCCATGTGTCCTGTTGTTCCCTGATGGTTGTAATTTCTCTTTTCGCAGGTTGCCACAGAGGGCTTCCAGGAATGGTGCACTTGTTTGGGAATGGGGTGTGTATGGGACAAGGTGGGTCTCTCCACTGCTCGGTTTGCTAGGAGGCCAAAGCAGGCAGGGAATTATGGCAGACAGTAAGCAGTATGTCTTAAAGTTCTCTAGATTGAAAACAAATGTATGAAAAGCAAGAAACAGAAATCAAAATCTAAGTACCAGATTAATAACAGTAGCAAAAGAAAGTGCAGTGGTGCTCTATGCTGCTTGGACTTTAGATTCAATCTAGATATTTTCAGCTGCATTCAAATTCCTGTTACTTTGTAAAACACATGTTGAAATGTAAGGTTGTAAGTGTCAAAATCATAATGCTCAAACTATATATGCTTAGTCATTAAACTCCCTTTGACCATTTATATGTTTAAATGGAAAGTGTTTTAATTAGGTTTAAAACAATTTTATTTAAAACAAACAACTCCTCTGAACATGAGAAATGAATATTTTAACAACAAGGGAAAATCTTATCTGCAGATGATAGCTCTGAATATAACAGGGTACACCATCATTACAGTGAAACAAGTATATAAATGGAAACCACATCACTCAGTGCATTTGTACGGTAAATGTTAAATGATGCTTTATAGTAGTAAGGGACATAGTTGTATTTATATTTTTCATTGTAAACATTCAGTGCAATGTGGGTAGTAACAGTATCTGGGATCTATATAAAACAGTGATTTCTAACAATCTGCTATAGAGGATCTGGGTACTTTGCACAATATTTCAGTTTTATTAAATGCTTAGTATTAGGCAAAACAGAACATTTGAAGAGTTAGTACATGAGGACCATCTGGGATGATTTGGCAAAACACTGCATTAATTCAACAATGGCATAGCATGTAATGACACATGCTTTATGTAGTATTACACCCAAGCCTTATAATCTGACTTTTATAACCTAGGAAATACACTAAATGTTAGTAAGTCAAATGCAGTACAATGACTGCGTGTCTGATTATGCCATTTGACTTGCTACTGTATCAAATTCTCCTAATAATCTTTATATGGGTAAGAATATTTGGAAAGTCCAATAAAGACAAGCATTTTAAGACATCAATTTTGCTTTCCAAATGGTACCGTCACAGAGATATGTTTTTCAAATATGTGTAATGTATTAGATAAAAATGTATTTTGTACACCAAAATAAGGCAAATTAATGTTACCAACAATCACCAAGTTGCATGGATTATTTTTTTGTCCTGACTTCAGTTTTGAAAGTTATTTTTTCCCTTTTTTAATTTTTTATAAAGTTCACTATTATCCAACTCAAAGATCCACAAGTGCTAAGGAGTAATTAATACTAAGCCAAACCTCCAAGCTGTACATGTATTTTCCCCCTGCTTAGTGCTAGATAACTGACAATAATAATTTATGATAAAATTCTTTTGTTTTACTTGAAATCATTCTGGCTTTTTAAATGCATTAATTTGATATCCAAATTTCATTAATGCACAGACCTATTATTTGATTAAAAATGAAAATCAGAAAAGACTACGTAAATTATATTATAGACAAAACTTTCCTAATAGACAAATGGAGAGAAAATAATGGTTCCAGAAGTCACATTATTCACATAAGAATGAGGAACATTCCTTATAAAATAGAACATGTCTTATAGGCCAATGAGCAAATGTTAGATGATTGAAAATAAGTGAAATAATATTGAGTTTATTTCCTAAACTGTAGATCAGTAACAAGAAAGCTTTGAGAATTATACAAACATAGGGGCACTCAAGAACTTAACATTGAACTCAGTGAAGAATGGCAAAAAATAGTCAAGAAGGAAATTTAGATTTATTGTGACATAAATGAAAATAAAGATGCAGTTACCACAAATCTATGAAATCTTACAAATACAGAGGTAAGAAGTAAATTTATAGAAATCAGTATTGATTAAGAAGAGGCAAACCAAGGGCCAAATCATGAGACTCAAAACAAGGAAAATGAAAAAAACCAGTGGAACAAAATGTTTCAGCTGCAGACAAAAACAAGTAAAGGTCAGTACCAGCACAGCTGCAGTTTCCCACACCAAGCAGTCTTAATTTAATCGATATCATTGTTTCAACAATTTCTTCATGCATTTATTCCCTTGTATACTCAAACCTTTCTCCATATGGTCGAGCATGTTAATTACTGTTTATTCATCAACATTTTAAATGGCAGTCCAAATTACTTTACAAACCATAATTATAATAACAGTGTGTAGGCATTTGGAGGACACTCCATATGAGTAATTTAAAGGACTTAAACTATGAGAAACATATTGGTTTATGTCCATTCTTTACCTATCAATTCAATGTAAGAATTTTTGTGTGATAGAAAACATCATGTATGTGAATTAATGCAACTGTAGAAAAAAAAAACTTGTACATAAATTCACTCACATTTAAAACACAAAATTTGTTCTGATTGAGCTTAGAATACTGTAGTGGTTTAGAGGCTGGGATGATTGGGGGAAATGAGGAGGAAATAATCAGTGGATATAACAGTGCAGTTTTGTAGGAAGAACTCTAAGAGTACAGTTTTGAAGAAAGAGCTCTACTGCTGCTCAGTAGAGGGGATATGGACAGCGGTAATACACTGTGTAATTTAGAGTTAAACAATGTATACATATATTAAAATTATATGACATTCAACTAATATGTTCATTTTCATGTTTATGTGCATGAATTAAATAGAATATATAGTAAATCATAAGAGATGACAGGTGGGTGTTGCTGTAATACAGTTTCATTGTCCTGCAAAGAAAAGACTGAATGTGACATAGGCATACTGTGTCAGTCCTGATAAGAAGCACACATGCATAGCCTCATGAAATATAAAGATCTTAACTCACAACTGTGTAGAGATAATATGTTGACTGCACGGAATTGCTCTTTCTTAGACAGCCATATGTTATATCACAGCACGAGATCCACTCCTAACAAGCGCAAAATTATTTTAAACAGTCATTTTTAGGGCAAGCCAATGAAATCTCCAAGAACATTAGTGAAAACAAACGAGTACCTTAGGAAATAAGTGTGAGTATCTCAAATAATCAGCTTGATGGCTTTCTGTTTTCCTGCGCTTATCTGTGCAAATATGATAGCCCACAGAAATTGCTTAAGTAAAGAAATGCACCAGAATCTTAAACTAATGGGTATGGTGTGCTATGCTTTAACTTAATGAGGTGGCACTTCTTGGACTATCCCACTTTGTATGTAAATTTCTGTAACCCTTCCAAATAGAAAAATCTCATCTAAACTATGCAGCATTATTGTGCAGCATGAAAATTATATCAAAATGGCTTTTCCTGATGATATGCATCCATTAGGAGGAGCCCATAAAATGTTATACACATACTTGGATCAGCTAGGTGATGATTTTTCCTGACAAGCTAATGTGCTGTGCTGAGTGAAAATGAAGTAATACTGTTCAAAAAGCAAAAGGATCAGAGTGCTGTCTCCTGCCAAGAAGATCTGCCAACAAGTATGTTAAAATGGCTAAAAAAGATAGCCCCCTGAGAATCACAAATTTCACAAAATGTCATAACTGATATATATATATATATATATATATATATATATATATATATATATATGGGAAATATATTGATAAAGATAGATTTTTATACATATTATATGGCTACCAGAATATGGCAATTGATTCCAAAAATTGAAATTATTCCTTGAAGCATTTTTTAAATTTGAGCAATAACAGATTGTGGATAGATGTATCAATTTTCTAACAGTATCTAAAATGATCAATATTCTATAGCATTTCCTGTTATTGAGAATGTACGCATATATATTCCAATATAATATATAAACATAATGAATATTTTAAGGTTTGATAAGACTCTAAACATCTTAGTAATTTAGTAATCATTTCCTTGTTAATTATGTACCCCCAAACCTGGAATTCAAAGCAAAAGAAAAGTTGATAATAGTCTATATAGGCAGATACATGCTCAGAACCTATGATCATATCAAAATTCTCAGTACTGATAATGTTTTAATAGCCAGGAGTTTAGTCAAAGATTGATAATGAAATAAATTAAGTATCGAAAGATAGTATTTGTTTGTAAGTACAAGTTCAATAGAGTTTTAAAATACATTACTTTTGAAAAATTATGAAAATTTCACAATAAGTGTTGATATATTTATACATATACATTATACCATTAACATGCAATTTATGTTTGTGTCACTTATGTAAATGATACAGAAATTGAATATCCCCTTTACAAACTAGTTCCATGCTGCAAAAATCTCACTCTTGTGTAACAGGGAGAAGACAAATAAATAAAAATAGAAGAATGAAATATATCTCTAAATGTTTTTAAATAATATTTAAGCTACAGTTTTCTCAATATCATATAAAAATCTTAAACCAAATTAAATACCATAAAGATGATTACATACAAACAAAATATGGCAAACAAAAGAAGGTTTAAAGTTTTAAATAGATGTTTTGAAAAATGTAAATTATCCACTTATTAGTGAGTATTTCTGGGTCTTGGGTACCTCACTCAGTATAATTTCATTTATTTCAATTCATTTGCCTGCAGATTTTATGATGTTATTTCTAAAGAACTGTGTAGTAGTACTCCATTGTGTAAATGTGAAACATTTATTTTATCCATTTATTGTTGATCTAAGAAAGAGGGTGGGGACTTGGAATAGTAGACAGAGGAGAAATTGCACTCTGGATGAATTGAAAACAAACAAACAAACAAAAGAAAAATTAAAGTGCTAATTATACTTTTACAATATAAATTAATAATTACAATTGTAAGAATTGTACATTTAAAAATTAAAGTTGACATAGTCAGAAAATTAGATATTTTTAGTGACACAACAGAAATTCATAAGATCACACATAAAATTTTATGAAGAATATACAATTGACAAAAGGACTGAGAGAGAAATCAGGGACAAAAATACCTTTCATAATAGCCCCGAATAATATAAAATATCTTGGGATGACACTAACTAAGGAAGTGAAAGACTTGTATAATAAACACCTCAAGTCTTTGTATTATTTGTGGCTACTGTGAGTAGGTGGAAGGACTCTCATGAGGGGGCAGAAACAGGAGCCTTCAGGTTGGGGCAGAATGGAGAGAGGGAGTACGAGGAAAGAGAGGAGGAATCAGGTGGTATCTCTGGGATTAGCTATAAACCTGCTGCAGTGGAAACTCCCAGGAATCTATGTGGGTGACCCTAGCTAAGACTCCTAGCAATGGAGTTAGAGTTCCTTAAACAGCCATCTCTTGTAACCAGGCAAGGCTTTCAGTGGAGAGATTAGGACATCAACCGAACTGCAGCACGTTCAACCTACAATTGTTCTGCCTATAAGATGCGCTAGGGTAAAGGGGCCTAAGAAATTGTGGGAATAACCAACTAATGACTGGTCAGCTTGAAACCCTTGCCATGAGAGGGAGCTCACCCTTGACACTTCCTGGAGGGTCAAGACCCAGAGGTTGGATAGCCGTAGACTAGGATAAAACCAAACTTGAGTGATAAAAAGTAAAAAAGTAAAAAAAAACTTAAAAAGATTTTTAATGATAGTATGCTATACTCATATATTGATGCCTAGCCCAGTTGTCACCAGAGAGGCTTCACCCAGCAGCTGATGGAAGAAGATACAGATACCCCCAGTCAAGCATTAGATAGAGGTGTGGGCATCCTGTCAAAGAGGAGCAGGAAGATAATTATGCATCCCTCATTACATCTATTAGTTTCATAGTTTGTCTATTTAGTTTCTGTCTTGATGATCTGTCTGTTGGTGAGAGTGGCGTGTTGAAGTCTCCCACTATTAATGTATGGGTTTAGGTATGTAGCTTAGTTTAGTCATGTTTCCTTTATGGGTGTTGGTGCTCTTGGATTTGGTGCATAGATGTTCTTGACTGAGACATCATCTATATGTGTTTTTCCTTTGATAAATATGAAGTGTTCTTTCTCATCTCTCTTGATCAATTTTGGTTGAGCATCTATCTAATTGGATACTAGAATGGCTGTTCCTGCTTGCCTCTTATGTCTGGTTTGTTTGTTTGTTTGTTTGTTTGTTTGTTTTGAATACCTTTTTCCAGCCCATTACTTCCAGTTTAGTGTTTTTATGAGGTTCCTGACTGTTGAAAAGAGTGAGTTTCTTCCTCTATATCTATTTTTTGTACCTTTTCTTTTTCTTCTGTTTTTTGTTCTGTCCTATTCCAATTTGCTATTTTTATTAAACCTTATTATCCTTTTAAACTACTACTACTATTTATTATTATTATTATTATTATTATTATTATTATTATTATTATTATTATTATTATTATTAATCCACTTAGAAGCCTGTTTGTTTTCTAATGAGAGACAGAAGGGGAGTAGAATCTGATGAGAGGGTAAGTGAGAAGGAACTAGGAGATGTAAAGGGATAAACAAAAAACTTTACTACCCATGAAGAGACAAAATTATTTATAATTTTTTAGAGAAACAAATCAGAACACTCACAAAGGATGAAATATTACATGAGACAGACTTCATTGATAACAGTAGAATAATAAAGCAAATAAAATTTGTGTCTTTAAAATTTTTTGTAAAATTTTATGTGTGATAAATTTTTTATCCACTTTGTCTATCTCCATTAGTGAGGATAAAATTATAGAACTAGAGGATAACTCAATTTTACTATAGGCATTTAAAGTACAAAATTAGGCATAATAGTATGCTATTTAAGTAAGGGTCAGAAATTATGAAAATATTAGCAAGACATAATGCAATAATAGAATACAGAATGGAACTAAACCTACATTTTAGTTATTAGCTACATGTACATTTTAAAAAATATTCTATTAATTTATTCATATTACATCTCAATTATTAGCCCATCCCTGGTATCCTCCCATTCCTCCCTCCCTCTTGCTTTCTCCCACTCCCCTCCCCTATGTCTATGACTGAGGGGGACCTCCTCCTCTGTAAATTTGGCATCTCCAGATCCCAGCAATCCCAATGAAAACAACCTGGAGAACCCAAAAACAATCGAAATACAAGAAAATGACCTCAAGTCCTTAGTAAAGAAGATGATAATGGAAGAAATGAATAAAATCTGTAAACAACTGCAGGAGGAGGCAAACAAGAGGGCTGAAGATTTAAAAGAGTCATATAAAGAATGCACTAAAAGAACTTCAGAAAAATACAAATATCAGATGAAGGAAATCATTAAAACAGTTCAAGACCTGAAGATAAAAATGGAAGCTGTGATAAAGGAACACACAGAAGAAAAACATGATCGAGAGGCATCAGAGAAGAAAGCAAGCATCTCAGAGGTGACTTTATCTAACAGAATGCAAGAAATGGAAGAACGAATATTGGGACTTGAAGATACAATCATAGAACCCGAAACAACCATCAAAGAAAATTCTAAATCTGAAAAGTTCCTGACACAGAACATCCAAGAAATCAAGGACACCATGAAAAGTGAGGTCACTTTATTCTCAAGGACCTCACGAAACTTGAGAATAACAGGTATTGAGGAAAGTGAGGACACCCGACTCCACAGACCAGAAAATATCTTTAAATTATTTTCTTTGTCATTGTGTATGTCTAAAAACCAAGTCATTCTATACCTCATAAGGAAAATGTTTATTTGTTCAGATGCCACCTCAAGTACTATATCTCAGTATATTTAAAGGTTATTATAGTTACAGATGCCTAATGTGAAGCTGTTGAAAATAACTACTGCCTGCTGTGACAGGTCACTTAAGAGCTGTGATTCATTTTCATGTCCCTATAAACACATTTTTGCTGTCAAGAGTAAGTTTGGTAGGATTGGAGTGGTGGCTCAGGAATAAAAGCTCTGGTCATTTAAGTACCACAACCTGAGAACGCACATAAAAATGAGGATAGTATGATGACCTGCCTCTAATTCCAGCACTCAAGAGGCAGAGGCAAAGGATCCTGTGGAAATCTACCTAGATTGGCTACCTAGATCAGCTAGGCATGTGAATTCCAGTTGCATTAAGAAACAATGGCTCAATAAGTGAAGTGACTAGTGAGTAAGAAGATATTCCAAATCAACTTTTGTCACTTATATGCATCCCACCACATGTCCCTGTTCCTATGCAAACAGGCATTCCCACATTTAAGCACACTACAGCACATATATAAGCAAATACAAAACCAATTTTATGAGATCATTGTATCTATAGAGTATAAACTCTGCAAAGGGCTATATATTATCAACAATGCTTGTAAATATTTTTGTATTTATCTTACAAAACAAGGATTTTATAAAAATTTTAATGAATATCCCAACAGAAAATGTCAAAATGATATTATTGAGGAATTTCAGAGATCAAAAAGAGAACAAATTACTGTCTAAATGTATATAGTTTGGTCTTAGTTGCATCATATACAATGTTTAATTTTTAAATTATATAAATAAAATGATTCATATAGTTGGTTTCTTAAGCTCTATATGCCCGTAAATATTACATTGTCTTCTTTCTTGTATCAGATATAAAGACAGAATGAACAGATCCATGAAAGTATCTTAGAGGCAGCAGTGGATAAAGTGCCTGCAAGCCCTAGTTTCCTCCTCTTTCTATAAATACAAGGTCCTTTGTAACATGTCAGCAACAACTCACAATCTCCAGTTCAATTGTAATTGGTTCATTTTTTCTATCAAGTTCTATTGTTTTCACTGAGAAAAATGAATTATGATTTTAAGAAGGTTACTTATGTTCTGGAAAAATGTTATCAGTAGATTGTGCAAGTATGTGCCTTGTGTTTGGAGACCAATGCTAACATAAAAACTGTTCTCACCTCTCCTCACTTATCCTTATCTTTTCCCAAATTTCTTTAAAAGTGTGAGTTAATTCTTAGATAAAGTTAAGCTTCTGTGTCTCATGATGTCTTTGTTCATTCATCATCTAATTTTCAAACTTTAAACAATCTATAGTATACCATGAAGTCTTCCTGACTACATTAAATGAGACTGAGATTTCTGTTGATTCTTCCATATGAGCTTGTCATCTGCTTCAGGTAACTCACATGTTCATAATGAAGTATACATTATAAAATGTAAATATCTACCATTCTATAATGGGGCCTCAAGACAAGACAAATATGATTGTACACTATCTGTTCTATACCCACCACATCTTAGCATAAATTTGAAATAATTTCAACCCATTGTTTGACAAGGACATTCAAAATAAAATTGGGAGCTTCTACTTACTAGTAAAAAAGAAAAGCCAAAAACTATTGATAAGATAAAAAAAAAGGATTCTAATAAAATAGAATTTTTATTGTGGTATAGCTCTATATGTTTTCTAGTAATGCAGAATTATGTCCTGCCTCTATGCTGAATACATATAAGTCTCAAAGTAGTAAGGAGTATATAGAAACCTTTTTAAAAATTGAATTATTAATATAAGTGACTTCGTGATATAGAGAGAAACCTGCAAAGGGTGTAGTCATAAATTAGACCTATGATGTTGAAAAAAGCACTTACACCTTCTTTGCCTCAGTACACACATTTACATGATGAAAAGTGTCTACTGTTACTCTGTTTATAAAATCTGTTGCAACAGGCTTTGCAATGTATGAATAAATCAGCTTAAAGCAATGCATCTAAGCATCGGTGTTGGGCTGCCTCCATGATAAGGAGACATAATAATTTCAGTGCAGGGCACTTAAGTGTGATTAGAGGCATAAGCTATTGTTAGTTCTGGTTTCAGCTCAGTAATATAGATCTCTGGAAAGAACAGTTCACCTTCCCCTACACAAATAAAAAACTCAGTGTGAAATAGTTTCAGGAAGTCCTCAGATCACTTACATGACACAGGGCTGCACAGGGAAAATGGGTCAAAGCTAAATGCCATATAAATTCCAAAGACACCATGTGAATTTAAGATGGCAGATATGTGTTTCCCTCTTTCTGTTTCCCCACCATAAAGACCTGTATTCTGAGAAAGCAGCTTCATGTCCTTCCCTCCATTTAACTCAATTTTACAAAATCCTTCACAAAATATCTACGTGTGACGCCCATGTTCTGAAGATATTTATTTTATTCAATTGACACTATAAGTGTTTTCTCTTTTTCTTCTAGGTGTACATATTTGAAAATATATGAGATCTTCATAAAGGGCTGGGAGCCATTTATCTGAATCACAGTCATGGACAGAAATTCGGTGCTTGTTGCCTAGACTGTTAGGCATGTAGGGGCCACCGTGTAGGTGATTTTGAGAATTCCTTTTTCTAATGTCTTCCAGTACTTTTCCAGTAGTTCAGCTCAATGTTTACAACCCCTCTACCATTCAATTGGGAGGTCAGAAAACACAAAAGAATCCTTCTCAGGGTCACATTTGTGATGTCAAAGATGGGAAGAAAGGGGAAAAAAAGAAACAAAGAAAAGTTTGAGAAGTAGGCAGGAGGAAGCTCACTTAAGAAATTACTTCTGCTTAATTGTTAATATAGTCTTAGGATTAGTATTATGAGTATATTACATGTGTGAATGTTATCAATATAATTAAATTGTGTATTAATCTGTCATGAACTTGTGAATAAAATAGAGATGACATCTGTCATGTTTCTTAATTAGAAATAAATGGTGGAGTAAATTATAATGAACGTATCAGATTAAGCTCTAGTGGGGGCTGTCTTCAGTAATTCTCATTTAAATTAACATAAATTCAGATAGACATCAAGATACATAAAAAAGAACTTATAACTCCAAGTATTAATACATAAGATTAGTATATAGATGAAAGAAGATCATTACATTCTATTTTTTGGGAAAGTTGCCATGTATATGAATCTATAAAAAAAATGAGCATAGTGTTAATTTCAGTTATTTACTAAGACCAATGAAAATTTCCAATAACCCAATTTCAAGAAGAATATAAATTCAGAAAAATATGTTGCTAATACATGGTTTTTCTCTGAATAAATGTACTGTAATTCTTTTTTGTTAACAGTTAAGTAGAGAGCTGGAGAATTTAAATTAGCGTGAATTAACTGGGAGTACAGGGAAGTCATGGAGGCATGCCAGGATCACATAGGCCTCCTGATGGATGAAGCTGGAAAAGATTTAACTGAATAAGTAATGCAACTGATTACAATACAAACAATATTAATATTCATAGCTCTATGTTGACAGAAATAAATGATTTAATACCTTTGTGAACACTGAAGAAGTAACAAACTAGCTCAAAGAACTACAAATAATACGTTAAGATTAGAAGCAAAAAAAGATAAATAAGTCATAAGCCAATCAAAATAATTACTGTAAGTAAAATTTAGACACCAATAGCTAAAGAAAGGATCATAATTCCAAGAAGAGTAATCATTATAAAGCCTCGTATCATGTCTTTCAATATCATCACTCCATGGTTCTTAATAACTTTCTATCACCATTATCTTATAAATATAGAGTTAATTTCTCCCATTAAGTGTTGGTTGATATAGATAATGTGCTTTTAATTATGTCTGTATATTTCTTGATAATATCCTATAATATATTAGATCGTGTTTATCTTCCACCCACCCCATCCTCACATTTTCAAACCCCACCCTCACAAGATGTGTCTTCTTCTTTTTTTTTTAACCCATCCAGTGAAATATGTCTACTACCCAAATGTCTTGAATGTATGTCCTTGCATTAGAGCCTGACTAACCAACCAAAGGATACATCCTTAAAGGAAACTGATTCTCACACCTCCAACAGGTATCAGTTGTCTACAGTTCTTTAGTCGTAGGTGGGTTTATTGCTCACCTACCCTTTTTATTCTGTGATTCATTGGCTTAATCACGCACAGATGATATGCCACAACTTATAAGCCTTCTTTTGTACAAGTGCATTGCTAGACTTGGAAACCATTCCCTTTGTAGTCACTTATGACCCAAAGCTCTGAAAAATCTTTCCACCCCATCTTCTGAAATAATATTTGAACCTTAAAAGGAGGGCTTAGATATATATGTCTCATGTAGCTATGATAATTCTGTAATATTTTTTTCTCTGAACTTTCACCAGTTAATGATATCTATGTTTTTTTGGGGGGTTGTTTGTTTGTTTGTTTGTTGTTTCTTTTTGTTTTCTGCTTCTTATTTTGTTTTTTGCTGTTTTTCTTTTTTTAAATTTTTTATTAATTTATTCTTGTTACATCTCAATGGTTATCCCATCCCTTGTATCCTCCCATTCTTCCCTCCCTCTCATTTTCCCCTTATTTCCCTCCCCTATGACTGTTCCTGAGGGGGATTACCTCCCCTTGTATATGCTCATAGGGTATCAAGTCTCTTCTTGGTAACCTGCTGTCCTTCCTCTGAGGCCACCAGGTCTCCCCCTCCAGGGGACATGGTCAAATATGAGGCACCAGAGTACATGTGAAGGTCATACCCCACTCTCCACTCAACTGTGGAGAATGTTCTGCCCATTGTCTAGATCTGGGTGGGGGTTTAGAGTTTTCCGCCTGTATTGTCCTTGGCTGGTGCCTTAGTTTGAGCGGGACCGCTGGGCCCAAATCTGCCTATCATAATGTTCTACTTTTAGGTTTTCTTTTTATTATCTACTTAATGAAGAATCCTTACTGGTCAGAATTGAGAGATGAGCTAATTTGTAGGTATAATGATAAGTCAGTAGAGTCAGTTTAATATTGTGGTCATTTAGTAGAATTTAAGTAACACTTTTTCCTTTGGACCTATGACTTATCTAGCTACAGGCTTCTGGTAATAACTGCCAGATATGGGTTTCATCTTGATCAGCATACCTTAAATCCAACCAGAAAGTAGTAACAATGCACTTCAGTTTAAAGATAATAGAGGAGAGAAAATAATCATTTGACTTGTAGAATCTTTACAAATATGAATTTCTTAAGAATGTGACCAATGTGCACAATCACTAGTAAGGTTATATTATAATGTATATGCTCTTATTTTCTAGGAAAAAGTATGTGTGATAGTTATTAGCAAATATATATCCATGATCAATCATACTCAGAAAAGAGAAAATGTACAACTAAAGAGAGAAGTTTTCTATAAAAAACTTGACCAAAATACTCTAAATTTGAACATTATTAACTGTTAAGAATGAAGAAAGTGGGAGAAGTTGAGGAGGCTAGGGAAACATGATGGTTTGGTGTATTTGGCATCAGCAGTTGAAGTCCACAAATATGTAATTAAATAAATGTAGGAGTTATTAGGAAGAAAATCCTAAAATTTGAATAAGTTGGGATACTGCTTAAGAGCTTATACCTGTATTACATTTAATTTTCACAATAGGACTGCTATTTACTAAGAAATCATCTTAAGGATAGTTTGAGATGTTAGCATTTGTGTAAGATTTATATTACCTTTGAACGTTTGTTGTAAACAACATTTTCAAACAAAAATTAAGTTAAATATATTTTATAGAAATTATGAATAATGTCTTATAATGTAGGTTGAAGCCGAAGTATCTTAGAAATTCCTGAGTAAATGATGCTGATACAATTTAAACTTCCAAAGGAAGTTGAATTTTCAGAAGATTCTTTGGTTAGGGGGGGTCCCATGGGAAGTCCATTCATTGCATTCCACAAACTGTCAGTAAGACTCTGTTGTTGAAGATAACACCTACCTCCTCACTAATCATGGATAAGACCAGCTGGCACCTATCTACAGCCTTTACCCCTACATAATAATGGTTATGGTACTGAGAGATAATCTGCATGCTACCAAAGAAGATAAACACCACCCTATCTTCAAAACCTTTCATCTAGTAACCTGCCAGCCAATACACTGGTTCAATAGTGCCACAAAACTTATAGGAGTAGACAACCAATATCTGATTTGATTAGAGGCCCTCTCCATGAGCTGGAACTCATTCCTCATGCTACCTGGTTGGCCAAGAACCTGGGACTAGAGGGACCAGGCATCTAGGGGGAAAACCAAATACTGCAGTTGTGATAAAGGAACACATGAAGAAAATGACTCCCAGCAACATTCTACTAGAGCCAAAATCTATTCCTTGCTCTACCATAATGTAGACACTTCCTCCTACAGCAGATGGTAACAGACCACCACAACAACAGAACATGCAGAGACTGAGAGACCTTGGGATATAAGTTCTAAATGGGAGGTCTTCCTCAAATCACTCCCCTTGTAGCTCAAGGTACTTGTGAAAAAGATGTTTTTTTTTTAAAAAGTGTAAAATCCAGAATGGATGGAGGACAACAGGGATTTTAGGCCTCCTCGAAACAACACAACTGAAGAACATAGAAACTAACATACACCACAGCAGCATTCCACAATGTCTGCATGAGTTTGCAACAGATGGCTCCCTAGAACTGAAAAGAGGAGTGGAAAAACGTCCCTAACTTAGAAGCTACCCCCAATTGATGACAGCTGGAGAATGACAAATTATTTTTCCAAGGGAGTCTCATTCAGGAAACAAGCCACTCCTAAGGATAGGTCTGAGGAAACAATCTCCTCCTAAGAGTAGGTCTGATGCCCAGCAACGGATACCCAGGAAAAAAACACACTGAATGCCCTCTGGCATACTTGGAGTTTCTTTGTCTCATAATGTGGAGTCAAAGCATTCTTTTATTTTTTATCCTTACCTGCCCACTGCATATAAATTATGGCTTCTACATTGGTATTTTTAAGGGATTCCTGCATGTGTGTATCTCTACATCTATGTTTTACTTTTGCGTTATCTTTTGGAATCTTCCTTTTTGTTTATTTTGTCCTGCTGTAACTTGTTTTGTTTTTGTTTTATCTTATTTTATTATTATCCCTTAGATGTCTGCTTGTTTTCTAAAGAGAAACAAGATGTTGATGGGAATGTAGTGGGGAGGAGACCTGGAATAAGTATGGGGAGAAGACAATGTAATCAAGATATAGTATATGAAAAAATATTTTTAATACATGTTTAAAAGGAAATAAGTTTTCATAAATTGCTTTCTTTTAATTTATTTATTTATAATTAGTGTATGTGTTCATATGAAATGTATGTGTGCTGGTATGCATACCACAGTGTGTGTGTATGTGTGTGTGTGTGTGTGTGTGTGTGTGTGTGTGTGTGTGTTGGAGAGAGAGAGACAGAGACAGAGACAGAGACAGAGAGACAGAGAGAGACGGAGACAGAGACAGAGACAGAGACAGAGAGAAGAGGGAAGACTGCCAATCCAGGTCCACTTCTTCTCTGGGAGTGATGAATGTAGGTAAGAAACAACCATCTCCAAGACAGTTTTCAGTGAAATAATTCTCTTTTATTCAGTGTTATAAGGGCCGGGTAAACCTTGGGGAAGTGGTTAGACATTTTCCAGTAGAGTGTACATCGTCATCTCTGGCTTAGGAATTGCTTCATTTGGAGAGCAATTCCAGGTGCTAGCTGGACATGTGTTTTTGAGGAAGTAGAAAGTTTTAACCTGAAACCTGGCCACCAGACTATGTGACTACCTCAAGGGTGGCACTAATGTGAGTTGCAAGTCTGTACTAGGACATGATGAAGGTCCAGAACAGGAAGGGGATTGTCTTTAATGCTTTCTGTCTCAAGATGGTTCTTTTGGGGTTTGGACATGTCTTGGACTTCCACTTGATCTGGGCTGACTCCTGCATCAGATAGTTCATGTGTCCCACAGAAGACAAATTTGTACATTTCATTTTATCTTTATATGATTATGTGTGTTCAGGAGAATGAACGCAATTTGTTAGGCTCATAATGCAATGCTTTGCTCAAGGAGCAGTCTTATAGACATGCCCAGGATTGTTTTTCATATACTTTTTGACATTTAAAGAAGTGCTGGGAAATGAGAGCTAGAAAATACATGCATGGAATTACTTCAAGAGTAATATGATGTTAGAAAACTTTGACTTCAATGATTTTGAATGAATACAAACTACTTGAAAAGAGCCTATTCCTAGTGTAGTAGTCAAAATTAAATGCAGGGTCCATGACTACAATTTATGAAAAGTTTCATGTTTTAGATGTAAATATTAGTATATTCATGACCTTGCTTTATATTGTGATTCCATAAAATTAGAAGTATTAACTTGCTAATGTTAACAAAATAAATTCTTGATATTTGAAATACTGTGAGCATGTATAGGTAATAAAAGGAAAAAGTTGCTTCATAACTTCTTTACCTGGCGAGAGCTATGAATAAAGCCTAAGAGAAGGAGTGACTAGTTCTGGGATTAAGTCTCCAACAATCCAACCTAGTAAGGTATCCTTAAGACAAAGTTTTTATTGTTGTTCAACTGCCCCTCCCTATTAGGTAATTTGTCGTTAAACATGGAGAGAATAAGAGCCATCTCCAGTCATCTTGAATCATAATCTAATTTTCCTTTATGTTACTTTCCTTTTTCAATTCTGATAACCATGGCTGTTTGCTGTAGTTTCTTTATGTTATGAGAAAAGGAAACACATATTTGAGTATACTTTTGACTTAGGTTGATATTTACTGAACCTCATAATCATCTTAAAGTCTAAAACTGGATTTATATTGGATCATAATAATACATTTAAAGGTCTCCGTAATATTCTTCTAGCCCATGAACTGAACGGTTCTTCTCTTAATTCTGCACTGTTAATTTCATTGCAGTGATTAATAAACCTTGTCACTGCACATTTATAAACCTGCTATTTTCAGGGTTGCATTTATTGCCTGCCTTTTTTCAAACTGCCATTTCATGTGAGCAGTTTAACAAATGTTAAATTTCAGAGACAGATAATAGATAATTACAAACATTTAAATGATGAATGTTAATTTGATTCTAATAAATGTCAGGTAAATTAAGGTCATGTCTATAGAAGACAGTGATTCTAAAGCAAATTTCATTATTAGATAATAAATATGTCTCTACTCTTACAACCTACCACTATAACAGTCTCCTCAGAATTCAGTACGGCATTTAAATAACTGTTATGTATAACTATATGGTCCAAACTACTCAGTAACATAGACTTGAAAAACAAATTGAATGAAATACCATAACAGCGTACTCTGGTGCCTCATATTTGTCCATGTCCCCTGGAGGGGGAGACCTGGTGGCACTCAGAGGAAGGATAGCAGGCTACCAAAAAGAGACTTGATACCCTATGAGCATATACAGGGGGAGGTAATCCCCCTCAGGAACAGTCATAGGGGAGGGGAATAAGGGGAAAATGGGAGGGAGGGAGGAATGGGAGGATACAAGGGATGGGATAACCATTGAGATGTAACAAGAATAAATTAATAAAATAAAAAAGAAATACCATAAGAGGACAAAAATATTGACATAATATTTTTGTTCTTTAATAATATTAAATTAATTTATAAGCATCACAATACTAGACAAAGGTAAAGAAATATTAGTTGTCCACTTTACAAACAAGTATTATTTGTGTCCAGATCAATAGTTGTACAATGATTCATTTGCAACTACGTTCAAGATAACAAATTTATTTAAAAGACATAGATGAAGTAAACAAAATTTCAATATATCATGATGTATTCAGAAAACTAAGGTCAAAAACCTTATGAATTACAGATAATTACAAATATTTTTGAAATGCTAAGAACATAACTGAAATTGTATCATATTAAATATTTTATCTGAATTCTTATATGGCTAATGTTTTCACTAAATTTAAAATATATAAAATTATGATTGGGAAGAATGTTAATCACACAATAATAAATAAAAGTAAATAGAAATAGAAGTTTTGAGAAAATGGGAAACAAAACAGAAAGAGAAGGCATCAAAAAGAAGTGATATTCAAAAATCAACAATACATGTGGAAGGAAATGGAGTAGAGTGATGTTTCTTAGTCAAATGGTGGTTATTACAAAATTTGCCCAATATTTTCCACTCAAGTTTTATAACATGCTTCTTGCAATGTATAAGCATCCATACCCTAATAGTGCATTGAGATAACACTTCTTAAGGATACTCATTAAAAAAAACTTTTTTATTTTGTGTTGAAAACTTGCCTGCTCAGAGAGGCAGAGAAAGCGAACAGGTGACCTTCCTTCTCGCCTCTAGTCCTGATGGAAAGGACCCAATAGGCTTACTGGCTAAGCTGAGAGGCAAGGAGGAAAAGGCAAAAAAAAAAACCAAGAAACAAAAACAAACCAAATCAAAAAAACAAAAACAAACAAACAAACAAAAAAACCAACAACCAAACCAAACCAAACAACAACGAAGGCTTGTTAGCTCAAAGCCCAAAAAACCAAAGGCCAAGGAACTGAGAAACTAAAAAATCAGAGCCAAGCTAAAATCCCAAACTTGAGAAGTACCAAAGGGAAAAAAAAAAAAACTTATACTTTTACGGCTGTCTTAAACACACCACAACTCAATGTCCCTCCTGCTCTTGAATCTCTGTCAGCTGGATTCTTGCTCTGCTTCCTGATTTAGGGTTAACTTTATTAGATCATATGAACAGATGCTCTTGGATTATATGTGTTTGTAATGGTGGCTGAACCTTACCTTAGTCACCTGTTTAGAATAAACAGAAAGTTCTTGGATTAAAAGGTATGTTAGGGCTCAACCATGCCAAACAAAAGACAGATTTTTACAGTTTACAATCTCAGGGATCACAATGGGACCAAAGAGAGTGCTGAGATTAAAGGCATGGACCACTATGTCCAGGCAATTATTTCTTTTTTAATCCATAATAGACAATCCTTAACAAATCGTAGGTTGTGGTGAGAGATGGTTAAGCAGTAAGAGCACTTGCTTTTGCAGAATACCCAGGTTCAGTTCCCAGCACCCACATGTCAACTTACTGCCACCTGCGAGTGAGCCTTAAGTCAAATTAGAGAGTTGTTGGTTACCATCCAAACAACATATGTTTTCCATTATGGCACTTAAATGCATATCATGCCATGCTAGTAATTGTCACAGTTCATAAGTGTTTTACTTGGGCAATGTCTTCTGAAACCATGAAAGATAGATCACAGGAAAAAAAAAATCTTGCAAGTCCGATGCATTTTAAATCATTTGAGTTCTATGTCCTAAGTGTTTGGTGTCTTCATAAATAGAGGCCCACCTACAAATACATGATAGGCAACCAAGAACTACATTGATGATTGGTATTGCTTTAGGGAGTCACTTTAAACTTTATGATCATCCGTTGGAATGGGGTTTCTTTAGCTTGGTATTGAGAGTTTTGTTAAACTTTTGTTCTTAATGGGGCACTGTAAAAGGTTTAACTTCCTTCAATATATTATGTATAATTTCTTGTAAATATAAAATGACTCTTCCAGACTTTACCAACCAATCTCAGGATCATCAAGTCCTTGTTTTTCTTTTTTTTTTTTAATTTTTTTTGTTTGTTTTTTTGCATTTTTTCTCCTTTATTAATTTATTCTTGTTACATCTCAATGGTTATCCCATCCCTTGTATCCTCCCATTCTTCCCTCCCTCCCATTTTCCCCTTATTCCCCTCCCCTATGACTGTTCCTGAGGGGGATTACCTCCCCCTGTATATGTTCATAGGGTATCAAGTCTCTTCTTGGTAACCTGCTGTCCTTCCTCTGAGTGCCACCAGGTCTCCCCCTCCAGGGGACATGGTCAAATATGAGGCACCAGAGTATGTGAAAAAGTAATATCTCACTCTCCACTCTACTGTGGAGAGTGTTCTGTCCATTGTCTAGATCTGTGTAGGGGTTTAAGGTTTACCGCCTGTATTGTCCTTGGCTGGTGCCCTAGTTTGAGCGGGACCCCTGGGCCCAAATCTGCCTAACATAATGTTGTACTTGTAGGCTTCTAGGACCCTCTGGATCCTTCTACTTTGCCATTCTTCCATGCTTCTCTCATCTAGAGTCCCACTAGAATGTCCTCCCCTCTGTCTCAGTTTCCTGGTAAGAGAAGGCTTTTGTGGGACATGCCCCTTGGGCTAATATGCAGATATAAGTGAGTATATACCATATGAGTCTTTCTGCTTCTGGGTTAACTCACTCATTATGATCATTTCTAGCTCAATCTATTTATCCACAAATTTCAGGATTTCCTTGTTTTTAATAGCTGAATAGTATTTCATAGTGTATATGTACCAATCTGACAAAGGTCTAATATCCAAAATATATAAAGAACTCAAGAAATTAAACACCACCAAACCAAATAACCCAATTGAGAAATGGGGATTGGAACTAAACAGAGAATTCTCAACAGAGGAATATCAAATGGCTGAGAAACACTTAAAGAAATGCTCAACCTCCTTAATCATCAGGGAAATGCAAATCAAAATAACTCTGAGATTCCATCTTACACCCATCAGAATGGCTAAGATTAAAAATTCAAGTGACACCACATGCTGGCGAGGATGTAGAGAGAGAGGAACACTCCTTCATTGCTGGTGGGAATGCAAACTAGTACAACCACTTTGGGAATCTATCTGGTGCTATCTTAGAAAAATGGGAATAGGGCTTCCTCAAGACCCAGCTATTCCACTCCTTGGAATATACCCAGAAGATGGTCCAGCACACAAGAAGAAACTTTGCTCAACCATGTTCATAGCAGCCTTATTCATAATAGCCAGAACATGGAAACAGCCTAAGTGTCCCTCAGTAGAAGAATGGATAAAGAAACTGTGGTACATATAATCTTTTTTATTTTTTAACAGTATGGATCTCCTTCCCTCAAACCTACATGGAACTCTATCTTTTTTTCTCCTATTTTCTACTTCATTAATTGTATCCTATTCTTCTTCTACTGTTCCCAATGACCAATAGTACCTGGTTTCTGTGGTCACTCCCTTTTGTACACTTACACCTGAGGATTTGGAGATAGGAACTACACACACTTAAAAGATAAGTGCCATTTATTTTTCTGTCTCTGAGTTATGTCACTCAATATAACCATTTCTAGATCCATTTATTTTAAATTTTCATGATTTCATTTTCTAAGGCTGTATAGCATTCATTGTGTACATGTACCACATTTCATTATCCGGTCACCATTTGAAGGACATTTTGGTAGTTTCTACTTCCCACACATTGTGAAAAGGACATCTATGAACGATGCTCAGCAGGTTTCTGTGTTTGCGTTGAGACATTTGGGCATATGCCAAGGAGTGGTATAACTGGATCAAGTGCTACATTTATTTTTAATTTGTTTTAGGATTATCCATCTTGATTTTTGGGGCATCTGCACCAATCTGTATTTCCATCAAGAGTGAATGAGGGCTCCTTTTTCTCTTCAATTTTACCCATATTTGTTGTCTGTTGTTTATTGGTATTAGACATACTGAATGGTGTGAGGGACAATCTTCATACCATCTAAGTTGCAATTCAAGATAATGAACACTTTTTGGTTATTTTTATTTGCTTTTTAATTCTTCTATGAGAATTCTGTGTTTATAACAGTATACAAGTTTTCATTGGGTTGTTTTCTTGATTCATTTTTTAAACATTTTGTCTTTATTATAGAATTTAATCATCTGTCATATGTATATCTGTTAAAGATTCTTTCCCATTCTGTGGATTAATTCCTCAGTAATCTGTTTGGTTCCTCTTTTATCTAATCTTTATGCCAAATGATAGATATAGGTCTAATTTCATTCTTCTATATATGGATCCAATTTTTCAGGGTTATATGTAGAAGATATTGTCTCTTCTCCAGTGAAAATATTTTACTTCTTTATCAAATATCAGATTGCTGTAGTTACATGTACTCAAGTTTAGGTCTTATATATTATGACATTGGTTTATATGAGTGTTTTGTGCCAGAAATACATCTTTTACTACTAAAATACTATAATATATCCTGAAGTCTAGAGCAGTGATCCATCAGTATTCCATTTGGTCAGGATCGCTCTGGATTTTTGGGGTTATATTTCAAAATATCTCAGTTTTAGAATGGTTCCTTCTATTTCTATGAAGAATACTGTTTGTATTTTAGTTAGGATTGTATTACATATTTAAATATCTTTTGGTACAATGATCTTACTCAAAATATTAATACTATGGATCCATGAACAGAAGACGGCTTTCCATTTCCTAATGTCTTTCTTAATCTAATTCAGAGATTTGAAGTTTTTTTATTGTAGTATTCAATTACCTTCTTGTTTAGTTTTAATCCTAAGTATTTAGTTGTTCTTGGTTCTATTGTAAATGGAATTCTGTTCATAGTCGTGTGTGTGTGTGTGTGTGTGTGTGTGTGTGTGTGTGTGTGTACATTGGTGGTATATAGAGAAGTTTGTGAATTTTTTTTCAACTGGATAGTTTTCTGGGACTGTTGGCATCTTACAGGTGTCATATCATGTGCAATTAGGAGCAATTTCATATCTTTTCTTATTTGCATCGCTTTAACTTGCATCTCTTATTTCTCAAGCTTGTACTTCCTGTGTTAAATTTAAAAAGAAGGAGAGTAGTGGGCAGACATGTCTCACTAATGATTTTAGTGGGATTGCTTCAGTTTTTTCCATTTTTGATAATGTCTACTGTGCATTTGTTATATTATTGGTTTTATTATGTTGAGTTATTAATCCTTGAGGCTCACTCTTTCTAAAGATCTTACCATTAAACAATGTTGAATTTTGTCCCAGGGCTTTCCTTCATCTATTAAGTTGATAAGAAGGTTTTTGTCTTTTAATTCATTTACAATGACTTCTTATATTAGCTGACTTAGGTATGTTGAACTGACCCTGAATTTCTGAGATAAATCCATATAAACAGTGAAAGATGATCTCTTATCCTATGTGGTTTAATTCTGCTTCTAAGATAATAATGAGAATTTTTGCCTGCATGATGAGTAGATTTATATTTCTGGTTTTTGCTGTATCTTTACTTAATTTGGGTATTAGTGTAATATTGGCTTCATAGAAGGAGTTGAGAATGATCATTCTCTTTCTATTTTGTAAGAAGTTAAGAAGTGTTTCATGGAAACCCACAGTATAAATTTGGTTTTTATTTCCTCAGTAAAGTTGTGTGTGTATTTCACCTGGGTCACACAGACCTACATCTTTGAATGTGATCCCTTCTCAGAATAACCATGTTTCTGAGTTAAAATCCCTCTCCAACACAGGTCACTCCTGTCAGGGAAGCAGGTTGATTAACTATAGTTGTACATCCCTTTTTCCTCTCCTCAAATACAATCTCCTGGGCTCATTCATAGCTCTGTAGCAGACCACTAATGTCACTCCTCTTCCTTCCCTGTCTCCATCACCAAGAGATCACACAGATCTTCCCCTTTTACCTTCCTCCCTCCACTCATCACTTTAAGCCCCTAACACAATCAGATACTCTCTGGGATCCTGCAGGCCACTCTAGCCAGGCAAGGGGGGTAGGATAACTGTTCTCTCCTTCCTTCCTTCTAAATCTAACCCATAGTCTCCTTTCCAGTCACAGAGTACCTATGTGGACTTTTCTCACTCAGGTCCTGAGTAAGCATATCCATGGGGAACACTCTGTTTTCTGTCTTCTTGTGGAGCACCTAACCTCATCCTACACAAACCCCATTCATAAGTGTCTGTTTACAATACCTCGAACCACATTTTACCAAAAAATACCACAGTTTCCTTCAAGGCAACACACATACACCTCAAAAGAACCAGTGAGGGCAACAGAAACAAAGGAATAAAGCACTCACCAAAAAGAAAATACCAGACGTCAGCTCTTATAATTACAGTATTAACAATTACAGATGCCTAGCCGCCAGCCTAAAAATACAGTAGCAACAAGTGTAATAAATCTTCAGTAGAGCCCAGCAAAGTGACTGCAGTAGACTCTGAGAAATGCCACATATCTGAACTATACAACAAGCAGCTTACAGCAGCTTTTTATCAACATGATGGAGACCCATAAAAGAGAAACAAATAAATCCCTCAAACCAATCCAAGAAAATATAAACATACAGTGGAAGAAAATTGGTAATACAATACAATACTTGAAAATGAAAATAAAATCAACAAAGAAAACCCAAGCCAGAGGAATCTGAAAATAAAAACTATAGGAATTCAAACAGGAACCTAAGAGGTCAGCCATGCCAACAGAATAAGAGACCAAAGAGACAGTTGTGTTAAAACACAATTAAAGCAATGTATACCTTAATCTAAGAAAATGTCAAATATCGAATAAACCTCGCATAAAACATATAGGAAATCTGGGAAACTATGAGAAGATCAGAGTCTAAGGCAAATAAGAAGAACAAGAAACAAGAAATAATCATAATAAAAACATTAAATATATAGAAAAAAGAAATAATGGCAAAAGCTGCAAGGGAAAAAGACCATAAAACGTGGAAAGACAGACTTATTAGAAAAATACTTGATTTCTCATTGGAGATTCTAAAAGCCAGGAGGACAGATGTTTTACAAAGTGTATGAGACCACAGATGTCAGCTCACCAACCTGCTATACCCAGAAAAACATTCAATTATAAGAGATGAAGAAAATAAGACATTCCACAATAAAAAACCACTCTAAATTCAGTGGAACCTGGGAGAATGGAGCCAATAAATGAAGTTAAATAAATTGTCATGCAACAGCCAATTTATTCAGAGCATCAATTAATATTCTGAGGGTTAAGAAAAGTCATGTCAGTAAAGTTTTAAATCACAAGGACAAACCCCATATTGAGGACAAACTCCATGTGGCAGATGACTGCACATAGCAATAGCAAAGTTTACCACAGATACATATTAACAAATAACAAGCCAATTATACTGAATAACCTGATATAAACCCACTCCTATGCACTAAATTTGGCAGAAAAAAACACATTCTGAAAAAAAAAACTGAGGTAAAAAGCACATCTTCTTGGCTCTGTTGGTCTTCTTATGAAGCTCCTCTTCTCTCTGGGTCATTCTTTCCTTCCCTCAGCTCTCCCACTATGCTATCTGTGCTTTGCCCAATCTTTGGCTGTGTGTCCTAGCTCCTGTTTCCAAACTTTGCTAGGTGGAGCCTCTCAAAATACAGCTTTTCTAGGCTCCCATCTGCAAGGTTGTCAGGTGTTGGCGCTCTCCCATGGGTTGGGTCTTAGGTTGGGCCAGGGATTGGTTGGACTTTCCCTCTATCTCTCCTCTATCTTTATCTCTGCACATCTTTTAGGTAGGGTAATAGCACAATTTCCTTAATAATTGTATTTTATTATGAATTTATCAAACAAGCATGCATCCCTTATAACCCAACTAGCATAAACCTGAGGAAAAGAATATAGAAGAACACAAAAATGAAACCTTATGGGTATCAGTTCCCAGGAATGACTCTCCTGGCATAGTCAGCAGGAGTTCTTCTGCTGGAACATGGAGCAACCAGAATCTGGAACCTGGAGCCTCTACTGAGGCTTGGAGCAGCAGCTGAAGCACAGAGCCCTGAAGCCTTCACTGGAGCAGTTCTTTTGAGGAGCATCTTGAAGGCCAGTGATGAACACCCATTCAATCCCAAGTCTCCAAAGATGCCTCTCCTCCTGTTTTTGACTCACATTTATATCTCCTCTCAGAATTCGTTCAAGGATGTTTTTCAGCTGGTAATAGCCAACCTCCCCCACAAAGTGGAGTGACTTCTAAGGGGATAAACATCACTTACTCTCTCACAAGTCTGTCCCTTATCCCATTAAAAAAAACCATGATTATCTCTCCTTCAGGGTAAATTTTTAGGTCAAGGTTATTGTGGGTGGGTTGGGGCTTCACCTTCCTTTACTGGGAGTCATGTCTAGTAAGAGGGTGGCTTCTTCAGTCTCCGTGGCACACACTAATTGGGTTTCATCTAGAGTCACTCCCATATCCTCCACGGAGCCTACCCTGTTGGAAGTCTCCAGCTTGTCTCAGAAATGTCCCTGCACACAGTTTATCTTCTCTGCAAACCCTCTGTGCTCCTGCCACAGCTCTCCCCACATCTGCTCCCCACCCTTGTTTCCTTCTGTACTCCCTCTCTTATCCCGTGGGCTCAGGGTAGCCCACAGAGACTGACGCAACAACAGAGGATGATGCACAGTATGGATCTTGGGCCCCTACACATATATACATCATGATCAACTTGGTCTTCTTGTGGGTCCCCTAGTAAGGGGAGCAGGGGCTGTCTCTAATATGGACTTGTTGCCTGCTTTTTGAATCATTTTCACTCTTGTTTGGTTGCCTTGCAAGACCACCTTGGAAGAGGATACGCCCAGTTCCAATGCAACTGGAAGTGCTGGTGAGGTTAGTGGTGGGTCCCCTTTCCTGAGGGTAGGAGAGGGCGTAGAAGGGAGGGAGAGTAGGACTAGGAGGAGAGGAGGATGGGGGCTAGGATTAGGATGTATATTGAGCAACTAAATAAAATTATAAATGTTTTTAAAGTCTTGTTTTCTTATAGCTCTTTCATAAGTACTCAATTTTCCTCACATGACTCCATTCTTAGACCCGTGTTCTGTCATAAAACAGTATTATATCTGTATAATGTCCTGTTGTGTGCTTCGAATGTGAACTTACATCCTCATGCTGATTCAGCAAATGCTTTACCAACTGAGGTGTTCTCCCTGCTCCCTTACATTTTAGAATAGCTGTTTTAATTGGGACATGATGATAAATCTGTGTTTTATTCCACTAGTCTTAAGAAAGTATGTTATTGATATATTTTGGATGGTATGAATACACGATTTCTGTTATAAAAGCCCCAGGAAAAAGGATTTACTGAGAAACAATTTTTTAACTATAATTTTCAAAATTACTCAAATTGTGTGAAACTTGGAGATGTTCCATGAATCTATGGGGCATTTATGTATAAACACTCAGGCATTTAACAGAAATACATGTTGTAATAACACATAATAACTGTCACTATGCAATTCAGAAAGGAAGCAATTTGCAATGATTAAAAGTCACCAGGTAAGTACATAAGTCACATTACAAAAAGGCAGCACTAACCTATCATGATTCATCTCTCTGCTAATAAGTATGAATAAACAAATGGCAATATTTAATTATTTGTTTCTATGCTTTTTTGTTATGAATAAATATCAATTTTAATTTTTAGTGGTGGGACTAGTAAGTGCATTGATGGTTTGAAGGAAAAGGACTATAAAATGAAATGATTTTATTCTCTAAAGGTAGCTTAGAAATACTTGCAATATAATAAATTCAAAATGAGATTTATATATGTTTAGTTTTAATTTTTAGTGAATTACTTTTAAGGGATAAACAAAGTGAATTTTGTTAAAGAAACATACTTACATACACACAAAAAGGAGGGGCAAATCCCTTTAACACATCATTAGCATTATGATTACAGTGGATTTTTTTTTCATTTTTAAAATTATTTCCTCTTCTTTTGAGATTATAATTACATCATTTCCCTTTTTCTGTTTCTCCTCTAAACACTCACATATACTCCTGCTCGCACTCTTTCAATTTTATGGTCTATCTTTTAATTAATTGTGTTACATAAATATACGTATATACATATATAAATGTATTCTTAAATATTGCCTGCTTGGGCTGCATAATGTGTATAAGGAATTTTAATCCAGGAAGACAGCTACTCCGGCAAGGGATCACATCTGAATACCTTGGTCTATGTGATTCTGCTAGCATACAAACTCACCCTTAGTATATACCTTTATTCCCGCTAGCTATAATGCAGACATACCATTATTATACATGTTCAATACTGCTGGGTGAAGGATACACCTTTAAGCCCTCTGGCTCGAATATAAACATGCTTCCCCCCCTATTTTTTATAAGTTTATTTATTTACTTACTTTACATCCCAAACAATCTCCTCATCCTTCCAGTCCCACCCTCCTACCCTCTTCCTCATTTCTTCCCTCTCCTTCTCAGGAACCCCAACCTGTATCAACCTACCCAAACATCAAGTCATCAGGTCACATCAGTGCTCTTCCACTTAGTCCAGGCAAGGAAGGCCCTATAGGGGGAAGTGACCCAAAAGCAGGCAACAGAGTCCATGTCAGATCCACC
This sequence comes from Acomys minous, assembly GCF_964271855.1. NCBI lineage: Eukaryota > Metazoa > Chordata > Mammalia > Rodentia > Muridae > Acomys > Acomys minous. Next base: position 50,783,867 of record NC_140494.1, read on the forward strand.
CCCAACCCGTTCCACTTGCTAGGGGACCGAAATGAACATCAAGCTTGCCCATTGGTTACATATGTGTGGGGGCCTAGCCCAGACCATGCATGCTCTTTTGGTTGTTGTTTCAGTCTTTTTAAGCCCCCATGGGCCTAGGTTAGTAGATCATTTGTGGAATTATTTTTCCCTCTATGTCTTTCTATTTTTCCCCTGATACTTCTGCCGGACTACCTATGCTACCACTGATGTTTGGCTATGAGTCTTTGCATCTGTTTTGTTGGACCCTGGCCCAAAATGTTGGGCCCTGGGAGTCCAATTCGGGAAGGGGGTCGCCGCGAGAGACCACTCAAGTCACACCAGCTGAGAGGTATAGGTAAAATTTATTACTAACACACCAAAAGTCCCAGTTGTTGATGTATCAGGGTCTCTCAGCACTTGGGAGGCGAAGGACCCCGAGTAGCTCTTACAGGCTAGTTTTAAAGGCAAAAACCACAAAGCAGGTGGAGTTGCTTATCACTGGAAACCATATGGACATTAGGACATCTGACCTGGAGGAACCTCTTGTGAGGACATCTGATATCTGCAAATTTGCATGTAACTATACTGGGAATTAGGGTGGAACTCTTGAGGTTAGCAGTTCCGAGAACTGGGAGAAGCCTCTGGGGTCAGAAGTTTAGGTTTTCAGGCCACTGGGCAAGCAAAAAAGCATCTTACATTTTATAATTTTACAGTTTCTCGGTTTCAATCCACTGCTGTGTGAAGCCTCTCAGAGGACAGTTATGCTATTTTCCTCTCTGCAGACATAACAGAGTATCCTTAATAGTGTCAGAGGTTGGTTCTCTCCAGTGAGGTGGGTATCAATTTTATTCCCAAATAAAGACTTTTATTTGAGGGACAAAGTGATGAATCAGAAAGATTTGAAAGCATAAGTTAGAGAAAGAATATACTCAACAATCACTAGAGACAGGCTACTTAAAAGCAATGCAGAGAGAGGGATTGGATAGGCATTGTGATACACTCCTAAGGAAGCAGAAGCAGGTGTTTTTCTGTGAGTTCATGGGCAGCCTGATCTATAAAGCCAGCCCAGGTGATCCAAAGTAACAAAAAGAAACCATGTCTCCCCCCAAAACAAACAAACAAATATACATAAAACACACACAGAGAGAATTTGGAAGTACAGTACAGTGGAGAAGAGTACAATACAGGAATAGAATAGTATTTATGGAATCAATACAGTACAGCTTAGTGCAGTATGGTTCAGTTCTGTAGAGGCAGATTGGTGCAGTTCAATTCATGGAATTCAGACGCAGTTTTTCCAAGTAGAGTAGTTCAGTGAGAGGAGGAGAGAAACCCATTTGAATCAGTCAGCTTAGAAAGGAATAGGTTTTTGTTTTGGTTTATTTTTGTTTTTTTTCTCTGATTGGTATTTTCTTTCTCCTTTACAAGTTCCATAAAATACACAAAGGACTTTTTTGATAACATATTGTTATCTTTGGTTAATGATTATATAATCATTTTAAACAACACAAATGTGTACGTACATGAGACTGAGGTGTCTGCAGCCTATAAACTCCTGTTTGGGTTTAAAAAGGAAAAAAAAAGCAATATATTGACAATGCAACTATAACTCTTAGAAAAACACCAGTTTCTTTACCAACCCTAACCATCCAGTACATGGACCTGTAACTGAAGACAGCAATGAGCTCAAGCCATGGGAAGCCAAGAGCAGCTCACCACTGTGGGAACCCATAACAAATTCTGCCATGTCAGAAATCCTGTGCTTAGGCTGTATGTTGTGACCTTCGAGTTGCTGACCTTTACCTCACCACGAGATCTTGTGTTCTAGGCTATCCTTGGACTATTTACCTTTGAATGAAGTAGACAAGTCTCAACTTGGAACCACCCAGAGGATCTAGGAAGTTCTTACAAGGAACTACTCAGAGAACTAGGAAGTTCTACAGGGAGCAATTTAGGCTACTGCCTTCTTGCCCGGGGGCTAGGGTGAATGAGATAAGAATAGATCCTATTGACCTTGTCCTATATATGTTCCTGCGAGTCGGCAATAAAGTGAATCTTGATCAGAAATGTCCTGACCTGATTCATTATTTCTCACGTCTCTGTATCCTACATTCAATCCCCACTCCCTTTTCAGTAGAACCCTGATTCGATTTTTCCCATGGCTGGGACCCGACACACCACACAAGTGCAGACTCTGCCCTATCCAGCACCTCTTCAAAGGGCTCCTTATTTTCATCTCAGGAAGACAGCCATCATCCCAGGACAGGAGAAGCAAATATACCCTTTTTGTAACATTTCTGAGTGTTCACACCCAGCACCTCAGGTATTCCATGCAACCATGTGTACCACACTTTAGTCGGCTCCCTTCATCTCAAGAGAGGGAAACAGGTCTTCCTCATTGATGGTAGGTGCCTGGGATAACAAAGTCTTTTACCAGAAGGGATGTAAACAATGCTACTTAATAGGAATAAGAATAAGGAAAAAGCAGTTATCCTAAAGAAAAACTGTGTTCTACCGCACTAAACTATCAGACCAAAGTGGAAAGACTGCAGGCTTTGTCCCAGGTGAAAGCTGTCTTGGCAGGCTTTGCCCCAGTCTTTGCCCTATGGAAACACCACAGATACTCAACTGAGACTGACATTGGGATAGACTGAGAGGAGCCATCCTGTATCTGGAATTCAGGAAACGGACCAAGGACTCCAGCCTGGTTATTGTGTTTCTAGTCCAACATCTATTGAGGAGGGAGTCAGAGGAGTGACCAGCCATTGTGCCCTCTACAGAGAGAGATGCAGGCAGAGAGGAGAGGAGAAGGCTGCAGGTTTGGACCTTGAGGGTAGGGATTGTAGGGGAGGATCAGTGTGCAGGCCTGGAGACACCTAGGGATCTGTCCTGTGGAACTGATACTCAGAAGGTTTATTCTTGTCTCCCTTTAACCTTTGTCCCTTCCTGTGTAGGATAGCTGGGTTGTATTATAACTACTAATTGTTAAGTAACAGAGCCAACAGATCAATGTACAACATACTGCAAACCTGTAATACAATACAGTCAAACACACTGTTCAAATATTCAACCGTTCAAGTATGTGAAGATCATCTTCTGAATGACAAACTGGGTTCTTACTCTGTACCGACTTTTGTGTAACTTTAAAAAACATTGTCCCTCAAGATGGTCTGACACTGACCTTGATACTTGTTATGAAGTTGATATGAGACAGTAACAGTTCACCAGTCAGCTTTCCAGATCTCGCCCCCCCCTCCCCACCGCTTAACTTCAACATTCATCCAAGGACCAGGACTGGGAATCATTTTCTTCCCTCACTTCTTGGTATCTCCCTGAAGACCGTTCTTCTGGATTGTGGCTCTGCATTTTAATATTCAGTCTCTAGGCTAGTTTCTTTGCTGGGAGCTTTGCCTGCATTTCCTTGTAATTTTGCTTCTGCTCCTTCTGCAGGGCCAGCCACTCTTCTATAAAGAGCAGCTGTATAGGCAGGTGGTGAGCAGAAGTAGACGCGCTGCTATGACGTCATCAATATGCTGCCTAGACCTTTGTCGTTGCTCCTCTTTTGAGGAAGCAGAAGACTTGCCCCTCAGTCAATGACTTGGTGAGTTACTCTTTTGCGTTTATAACACATTGGTCTTAAACTTATGAGGGGGCACTAAATTTTGGGCTCGCATTTTTAACAATTCCATGTAAGGAGGCTTCTTAGGGTCTCTCTCTGGTGCCCTGGAAGGTTGTCATTGCTAGTGTGGTCATCTGAGGGTTCAGTCCAGTCTGAGGTTGTGATCTTTTGCAATTTAGTGATAAACTTACTGTCAGTGCTGCTGGAAATATCTTCCACTTGACTTGAAATAGGGCACTAGGGAAGATGTTGGTTCACTTCAGATGAGGTGCCCTGGCTCCGCTGCTGAGAGCTGTGCTTGTGTTCACTGGACAGCCAGCCTCCAAAGTCTCTTCATTCCCTCTGTGAATGATATGTGCAGGTCCCAGTGGGTCTGAGCTTGATTTAGAGGATTTAATGTCTACAGAGGAACAGTCAGGAATTAATGACGAAGTATCAAGCATCAGATCAGAATTCTGGGCCTCTTCTACATCAGTATTAACTCTTATGGTTGCTTTTTTGTCTTAACTTACAGTCTACACTAACAGGGTCAAACAGTTCACTTCTCCCTCCCAACTTTTTCACATTCTACAATGGCAACTTTCAATTTAGCAATGGTGTCTGAGTTTTTTTTTTTTTTTTTTACCTTTTTTGAGCAATTTGCAAGTGAAATTTTCATTGTACAAAAGTCTCTCTTGGTGCCTCAACCTCTTCCTCAGCTCTGCTGAACTCACCTACCCCAAGTCTTCAGAAGCTGGTGAAATACCCTCCTCACGGAGTGTCCTTCGTCGGGGAGACCCTTCCCAAGAACCAGCAAAACCAAAGTCCGGTTGCAAACGCAAGAGGCTTTATTGAATACACGGGTACCCGGGTGACTCAGTCTATCGGATGACTGGCGCGCTGAGTGAAGGGGAGGAGACCCTTTTATAGGGTGGAAAGCAGGAAGCAGAGTTACAGAGGTGAGAGGCATAGTTACAGGGTCTTGATTGGCTAATTTAATGCGGCTAGATTTAGCTCTGGTTAGGGCTTTGGAATCAGGAAATGGTTGGGCTATTTTTACCAGTAGCCTACTCACAGATCATACATCCTGTTTTCCTTCCCTGAACCGTTTGTGCAGGCCTTGTGAAATGGTGGGTGACCACGAGTCTTGTGACATCTGCAAGCCTTGTGACATGGTGGTATTTTTCCAGTCTGACTGGGCCTTTCAGGTGACCTCCCTGAACCATTGTACAAGCCTTACAAAATAGCATTACACAAGCCTTAAACTATTTGACTAAACAACATTTAGAAATGGGGTCTTTCATTCCCCTCTTTTTCTATGAACTAGAATGGAATCTTTCATTCTATTTCAGTTTCCATTTCCTGCCTCAGGCGATGGTATTGCTGGGTGAGGACCATCGCCTGGATTATGGATAACCTATCTTTCATGAATTGGACTATTCTGTTGAGGATGCAGGGTCCAAATAGGAGAATCAAGAGTATAATAATGATTGGTCCCAGCAGGGAGGAGACTAGGGTGGTAAACCAGGGGGACCCATTAAACCATCTCTCGTACCACGACTGGCCTGACTCGAAAAGATGCTGTCTCTGCTTTAGTCTCTCTCTTAATTTGCTCATACTATCTCTGACTAGCCCAGTATGATCCGCATAGAAACAACATTCTTCTTGCAGAGCTGCACAGAGACTACCCTCTTGAAGAAACAGAATATCCAGTCCTCTCCTGTTCTGGAGGACCACCTCAGAAAGTGAGGTTAATGATTTTTCTAGGGCCGATATGGATTCTTCTAATGCCACAAGATCGGTGTGCATGGCCTGCTGGAGCTGTCTAAACTGGTATGTTTCAGCTAGGGCGGTGGCTCCTGTTCCTATCCCTGCAGTTATACCTCCCACGGTGAGACCGCCTAACAACAAGGCTAGGGTGAGGGAAACGGGTTCTCTGGGGTACCTGGTCATTCCTTCATAATGAGAGTATATATAACTAGGGTGATGGTAGGTAACTCTGGGCCAGACTTCAACTAGAACACAGAAGTCATTGGTTTGGTTGAGTACTGTGGTTGACACACAGGGGGTTAGTCCCGAGTTGCAGGCCCATTGAGTCCCATTAGGCCCGGTGAGCCAATATTTGCCGGGATAGATTGTGAGGGTTTTGTTGCACAGGGCCTGATGGGAGTGGGGCACCTTTCCTAAGCAGAGCCCTTTTCCAGTAACTTCGGGTAGGGTTAACTTGTGTCTGCTGCTCTGAGAACAGCTTGAGGGGGCCGAGGTGTAATTGGAGTAATCTCCTGTTACTGCAATTCCCTCGTAATAAGGTGGGGCTGAGCTCAAACACAGCCAGCATTCCTGGGTTTTACGAGGGTCAGAAAAGTTTAGGGTTAAAAAGGCCCCTTCTAAGACTTGCAGGAGGCGATCTCCTGTCCCTGGGTAGGGGGTGGACATAGGAGAGGAATCAGGTACTGAATATGACATTGATGGCGTGGGTTGGGGTAGTACCTGTGGTCTTGGCTGGGCCTGACGTGGCTCAGTTAGGACGGGGTTCGGGCCTATAGCCAGAGTGGAAGCTGTAGTTAGGGATAACTTTATCATAAAAATTAATCCAGGGTCTCTTCCCGGGGCATATAATCGCAGTCCCCACTTGTTTCCCTGAAGCCAGTGACAATTTTGTTTTTTTTACTCTGTAAACTTAATGACCAAAGGGTTGCAATAGCTATTTCGGCAAGGTTGAGGGCAGTTAGGGTCATTGGTGCTATTTTTCTTTACTATAATCAGGTCCCAGTTAGAGGAAGGGTTCCAGGAGGCCTCGCCTGTAGTTTCACAACCCCATGAAGCACAATAGAAATTAGAGATCCCTCCACATTGACGCCTAAGCTGTCGGGATCGACCTTGCCCTGGGCATACATAGAACTCAGCAGACCGGAGGTTAGTCCGGGTGTATTGATTTGAACATCCATACTGGTCGGATGGTATACGGATGGGGAGGGTGCCTGATGAAGGGCTGTCCCTAGAGCATGAAGTCTCACCGAGTTCAGGGAGATTAGGGCCAGGGAACCAGTCGGGTGACTTACAGAGGTCTGGTGTCAAGTCCGGCCACCAGGTCCATAGGGCGTGAGTTCCAGTAGTGGACCATATGACATCTCCCTGGTTGTTTAGAACTTCCCAGGTTTGGAACTTGGGCACGTGTGGGCCAGCTAAGGTCCCTGGGACCAACAAGACAATATAGAGGAGGGTTAAGAACGAGTGAGTCTTATCTTGAGCGGGTTTGGAGTCCGCTGGAGATGCCATCTCTCCTCAGTTGGTTCCCTGAGTGCCGGGCTGTCCGGGCTGGTTTGGGCCGCCTTTACGTGGGAAGCGTGGATCCAGGCGGCGATCCCGTCTACTTTGAGTGCGGTGGGAGTGGTTAGGAGAATGGTGTCTGGCCCCTTCCAGCGTGGCTCTAGGGTCTTGGAGTTGTGACGCCTGACCCACACGGAGTCGCCAACTTGGTAGGAATGGGGAACCAAGGGTTTGTTAGCCTGCTCTTTGTAAACCTCTGCTAGTGGTTTCCATACCTCTTCTTGGACCATCTGCAGGGCCTTGAGATGTGCCCAAAGAGAAGGGCTGCTGGCAGAGGAGGCAATATCAGAATCTAGAAAGTTAACAATAGGAGGAGGTGAGCCATACATGATCTCAAAAGGTGTAAGTCCGTGTGGCCCTGGGGTGTTGCGGGCCCGATATAATGCCAAGGGGAGGAGGCTCACCCAGTCTCTAGTGCCAGTTGCAAGCGTTAATTTGGTTAAAGTCTCCTTTATGGTTCTATTAGTACGTTCTACCTGGCCTGAACTCTGGGGGCGATAGGCACAATGTAGTTTCCAATTAATCCCCAGAAGCTGAACCACCAACTGGCTTACCTGGGAGACGAAGGCGGGACCATTGTCCGACCCTATCACCTGGGGCATCCCGAATTGGGGAAATATGTCGTCCAGGAGCTTCTTCGAGACCACCTTAGCTGTCTCATGTTTGGTGGGGAAGGCTTCAATCCATCCGGAGAAGGTATCTACAAAAACTAGGAGGTACTTATAGCCATACATACCAGGCCTTACTTCAGTGAAATCGACCTCCCAGTGTGTGCCAGGGTGGTGTCCTCTTTGTCTGGCCCCTTGGGCAAGAGGGTTCTTATTAGCGTTGACCTGGGAGCAGGCTGTGCAGGAGTCTATTGCCTGTTTGATGGCCTCTCTTTTTCCTAATAGGAATAGTCCAGTTTCCTCCCTTTCCAGGAGTGTGTTCATTTTTCGTGCACTCAGATGGGTTAACTTATGGAAGAAGTCAATCAGGTAGGCCGTGGCCTTAAGTGGGACTATGACCTTGCCCTGGTAGGTCCACTGATTTGGGGCCTCACAGGTGACCCCCAATTTTTGTAGCAGGTGAATATCTTTTTCCATGTATTCCCAGCCCCGGCGGGTCTGGGAGTCTGGTTGGGAGTTCTCGGAAGTTTGGTCGATGGTGACCAGAAGTTGGCTGGCCTTTTCCCCGGAGAGTGCTGCCATGCGAGCGGCTTTATCGGCCATTCTGTTTCCCTCTGCCTCCAGGGAAGTCCCTTTCTGGTGCCCGGGGCAGTGTATGATGCTGAGTTCACGGGGCAAGTGTAAGGCCTTAAGCAGGGCCAATATCTCAGTCTTATTTTTAATCTTCTTGCCCTCCGACGTCAGTAGGCCCCTCCTTCGGTAAATTTCTCCATGGATATGGGCTGTGGCAAAGGCGTACCTGCTATCGGTGTATACGTTGAGGCGTTTACCACTGGCCAGTTGCAGCGCTTTGGTCAGAGCTATCAGTTCGGCACGCTGGGCTGATGTCCCCGGAGGGAGAGGGCTGGACGAAATTACATCTTTGGTGGTTGTTACGGCGGCTCCTGCTCGCCGTTCTCCATTTTCCAGGAAACTACTGCCGTCCGTAAACCAGATGTAGTCAGCATTCCGGAGGGGCTGGTCGGTTAGATCAGGGCAGGTCCCGTGAGTCTCAGCTAGTATTTGCAGGCAATCATGGTTATTGGGGGGCTCGGGCGAGGGAAGCAGGGAGGCAGAGTTCAGTGTCACAGGGGGTCTGAAAGTGACTTTTTCGGAGTCCAGCAAAAGAGTCTGATAATGGGTCATCCGGGCATTAGACAACCATCTGTCAGGCGGTTGCCTGATTAAGGCTTCCATGGCATGCGGAGCCAGGATGGTGAGAGGCTGTCCCATTGTTAACTTGCCAGAGTCTTTGACCAAGATGGCCACTGCTGCCACCATGCGGAGACATGGTGGCCATCCTGAGGCCACTGGATCCAACTTTTTGGATAGATAAGCGATGGGACGCCGCCATGGCCCGAGCTTTTGCGTGAGCACCCCCTTTGCATACCCGGACCTTTCGTCAACGTACAGTTCAAAGGGTTTTGTCAGGTCTGGAAGTCCCAGGGCTGGGGAGGAAAGCAAGGCTTTTTTGATGGCATCGAATGCCTGCTGCTGGGGTTCTTCCCAGGTAAAGAGGGTACTTTGCTTGGTGAGGGGGTATAAAGGGGCTGCCATCTCTGCGAATCCCGGGATCCAGAGTCGGCAGAAGCCTGCTGTACCCAGGAATTCCTGGAGTTGTCTTTGGGTTTTGGGCACGGGGATTTGGAGGATTGCTTGCTTTCTTGCCTGGGTTAGCCATCTTTTTCCCTCTCTGATTTGGTATCCCAAATAAGTCACCTGGGACTGACAGATTTGGGCCTTTTTAAATGAGGCCCGATATCCCAAGCGTCCAAGAGTCTTTAAGAGGGCCTCTGTCCCAGCCCGACAAGCATCCTCAGTCTGGGCTGCCAATAGGAGGTCATCAACATATTGTAACAGGATTAAGGTTGGGTGTTGGACTCGGAAGTCCGCCAGGTCTCTATGCAAGGCTTCATCGAACAGGGTAGGGCTGTTTTTAAATCCTTGGGGTAGTCTAGTCCAAGTAAGCTGTCCGGACAGTCCCTTTTCTGGGTCCTTCCATTCGAAGGCAAAAATGGGTTGGCTGTCCGGGTGGAGCCTTAGGCTGAAGAAGGCATCTTTTAAATCTAGGACCGTATACCAGATGTGTGATGGGGGCAGGCTGGTCAGGAGGTTGTAGGGATTTGGCACCGTTGGGTGTATGTCCTCAACCCGCCTATTAACTTCCCTTAAGTCCTGGACTGGGCGATAGTCATTAGTCCTGGGCTTTTTGACAGGAAGTAAGGGGGTGTTCCAGGGTGATTGGCATGGTACCAGTATCCTTTGATCCAGCAATCTCTGAATATGGGGCCGTATGTCTTGGTAGGCTTCCTGAGACATGGGATACTGTTTTATGGAAACTGGGGTTGCCATAGCTTTTAGAGTGATCATCAGGGGGGGCTGGTTGAGTGCCAGCCCCATTTTACCAGTTTCAGCCCAGGCCGAGGGAAAATGTTCCAGCCATATTAAGGGTGGCTGCCTTTCGGGTTCAGCCTCGTAGAGCCTATATTCCTCCTCTACATTCAAAGCCAAGACATGGATAGGTTTCCCTTGTGGCCCGGTCACGTGGGCCTTTCCATCCTCAAAGTAAATTTGCGCTTTTAACTTAGTCAGAAGGTCTCTGCCCAGAAGAGGATAGGGGCAGTCAGGGACATGTAGAAAAGAATGTAAGACCTTACCGGTTGCAAGCTGGATCTTTCTTTCGGTGGTCCATCGGTATGTCTTTGTGCCGGTTGCGCCTTGCACCCAGGCAGTCTTGTTGGTCAAAGGCCCCGGTGTAGACGTAAGGACCGAGTGCTGTGCCCCTGTGTCAACCAAGAAGGTCACTGGTTGCCCCCCCACATTAAGGGTTAACCTGGGCTCAGGGGGAGGCTCCTGGCCCTGACGGCCCTAATCCTCCAAGTTCATGAGAGTGGTAGAGGTCCGGGGTGGTCTTCTAGTTCCCTTTGGCCGCTTGGGGCAGTCTCGGACCCAATGGCCTTTTTCCTTACATTAGGCACATTGGTCCTTATCCACCCGTGGCCCCCTCCGCTCTCCAGGTTCCTGTCTACCCTGTGTCTGTCCTGTTACAATGGTGGCCAGCAATCTGCTCATTTCTCTGTTCCTTTTCCTGTCCCGAATATTTTCTCTTTCCTCATTCTCTCTCCTGATCCGATCCTCTCTTTCTTCTGGAGTCTCTCTCTTATTATACACTTTCTCAGCTTCCTTCAGCAAATCCTGTACTGTGCTCTCTTTCAATTCCTCTAATCTCTCTAGCTTCCGCCTTATATCTGGTGCCGATTGCCAAATAAACGACATGGCCAGAGTGGTGGCCTGGAGGGGGTCCTCAGGGTCATATGGTGTATAGACCCTATAAGCTTCCTTCAGTCTTTCTAAGAAGGCGGAAGGGGTTTCATCAGATTTTTGTGTAACCATCTTGACCTGGGCCAGATTCGTGGGCCGCCTAGCAGCCTTTTGGAGACCCGCTATAAGCAACTGGCGATAGAGGCGCAGGTGATTCTTACCCTCCGGCGTATTGAAGTCCCATTCAGGGCGTTCCAAGGGAAAAGCGCTATTGATCTCGTTGGGCAGCTGGGTTGGTCGCCCGTTCTCTCCTGGGACACTTTTCCGTGCCTCCTGAATGACTTGCTGGTGCTCCTCGGTAGTCAGGAGCGTCTGCAGAAGCTGTTGGCAGTCGTCCCAGGTAGGCTGATGAGTCACTAAAATAGACTCGATCAAGGAAGTAAGTCTAGTGGGATCCTTAGAAAAAGGAGGGTTATTATTTTTCCAGTTGTAGAGGTCTGAGGCAGAGAAAGGCCAATATTGAATTTGTCCTCCATTGCCTGCTCGCAAGGGAAAAGCCTGGGAGGTGGCGTCCGGGGTTTGTTCCCGGCGGTTCCGCAAGCGGCCCGCCACAGGGGAGGAAGCGGCTGCTTGGGATTGGGGAGGTGCCTCCGGAGCGGCGGGAGGTGCATCATTCGCTGGGGGCCGAGGGCCCTGGTAAGGTGGAGGGAGTGGTTCCTCGGACAGGAGGTCTAGAAGGGTCCCGTCCTCGGGGGGAAGGACCTTGGGAGGGGGTCTGAGGACCACGGGGTATAGTCCCGTCTGGGGAGCGGGTGTGGGAGTCAAAGGGAGTGGTAAGGCCGGTGGAGCCGATGGAGGTGGCGAGGAAAGGAAAGGCTTAACCCAAGGGGGCAGGTCGCGGACCAGAGTCTCCCAAGTAATGATGTATGGGACTTGGTCAGGGTGGCCATGAGGGCCTGGGTCCATCACCTTTGCCTTAACCTGTAAAATGAGAGTCAGGTTAAAAGAGCCCTCCGGTGGCCAGTTAACATTGAAGGTTGGCCATTCGGATGCACAGAATGTTTGCCATCGGTCCTTACGGACCTCCACAGATTGGTTGTGTGCGATGGTCCGGACTTCCCTGAAATGTTTAAGGGTTAAGGTTAGCGGGGTGGTAACTGTCTGGCCCATTTCTGCAGAGAAAGGGAGTGTACACAGAGTGACAAGAAAGGTTAACAACAAACAAAAAGAGATAGATCGCGCTGCGCGGTGCCGGCACCAAAATGAAAGTAAACCAATTGGAGACTGCGTTGGGGCTCCGGTTTCCCCGTCTCCCGGACGAGGAGCATATCCGTTGACCAGGGGCGGAGCCCCAACAAAGCCGGGTCGGATCGTCCTCTCAGATGGGTCCTAAGGACCCCGGATACCCCCGTGGGACGTCTCCCAGGGGTGTGGAGGAGAAGTCCGAGTTCGTCAACTCCTTCTAGCCTCCACCAGATACTAATGACCCAATTGAGTCTCAGAGTAGCATAGAGACGGAGGACAACCAGGAGACAAATAAGACATACAATACCCACAATGCCAGCGGCAGAGAACTTACCTCCCGATTTTGGGTCGGTGGTCCCTGGGCGGAGGACTCTATCCCGGACGAGCCCCAAATGAAAGACCCTCCTCACGGAGTGTCCTTCGTCGGGGAGACCCTTCCCAAGAACCAGCGAAACCAAAGTCCGGTTGCAAACGCAAGAGGCTTTATTGAATACACGGGTACCCAGGCGACTCAGTCTATCAGATGACTGGCGCGCCGAGTGAAGGAGAGGAGACCCTTTTATAGGGTGGAAAGCAGGAAGCAGAGTTACAGAGGCGAGAGGCATAGTTACAGGGTCTTGATTGGCTAATTTAATGCAGCTAGATTTAGCTCTGGTTAGGGCTTTGGAATCAGGAAATGGTTGGGCTATTTTTACCAGTAGCCTACTCACAGATCATACATCCTGTTTTCCTTCCCTGAACCGTTTGTGCAGGCCTTGTGAAATGGTGGGTGACCACGAGTCTTGTGACATCTGCGAGCCTTGTGACATGGTGGTATTTTTCCAGTCTGACTGGGCCTTTCAGGTGACCTCCCTGAACCATTGTACAAACCTTATAAAATAGCATTACACAAGCCTTAAACTATTTGACTAAACAACATTTAGAAATGGGGTCTTTCACTGGGAACTCGAAGCCACCAGGCGGCAAGTACCTTGTACACAGGCTGTGGCTGGCCTGGCGTGGTGGGCAGGTTTCCCGAGCGGGGTTCAATGTGGGCACAGGCCCTGCGATGGTTGGGACTCTGGCCTAGAAGAAGGAGTTGCCATTTTTGGAAAGGAGTTTTGAGACAGAACAGCTGAGTTTAATAGCCAGCCAGAGTTCAAAGAGAACTAGAAAGGATGAGCATATTCATCTATAAGTCTGGCTGGTTGGTTCAACACAGGTGTTCAGGCTTAGAAATCCTCTCCAGCTGACTGTTTCGAACTGGCTTCTGACTGAATTGCTTTGCTTGAAAAAACTGTCTCAGAGCTCCATGAACTGAATTGTACTGACTGCACATACTGAAGGTACTGAAAAGAACTGCATAAATTCAACTGAGCTCAACTGCATTCAACTGAACTATACCTAATTCAACTCCCTCCTCTCTCTCTGCACTGCTCTTAAGTATCCTCTCCTTTCTGTCCTGTTTTTGTGAGAATTGGCCATATCCTATCTCTGACTCATTCTGTCAAATCTTTCTCTGCTCTCAGTTAGTCTTCAAACCTGGTCACTACCTTCCATAAATTAACCTAACCTTCATTGTTTGGAATTAAAGGTGTGTGCTAAGGGTATGTCTGTATTCCAGCTAGATCACACAGATTTTGAAGGATTGGGAATTTGATTCCTTGCCAGAGCAGCCATCTTGCTAGATTAAAATTCCTCTTTAGATTTCTTCTTTCTGTTTAAGCTAAAAATTGTGCACAGTTTAACTATTAAAACAGGAAGAATTATCAGTCCCATAAATTTAGCATTCTGAATGTCCTCATGAAGATCCATTGATAGGTTAATCTTTCATAACAGCAATGTTGTTCATCTGTCCTTCAGCAAATGTCCATTTCAGCATCATGGTTTTCCAGTCTGCCTGTCTGATGAACAATTTGTCTTTTTCAGCCAGTTTGTTGAGCTGTCGACATGCGGTGGGAGGGTGGGGGGGATCAGGTTTCTGCATTGTCTTTCATTTGTGCCTTTCATGTCGAAGCTTCTGTTACACAGATTGGATCCTTATTAATTTTAATAGAACCCATAATCTTTCATCACCTCCAGAAATATAGACTGTCGCGCCTCGCTTGACCGGCAAGAAAGACGCGACCACCGGTTCTTCTCCTAAGCAGCTTTATTCAGGCCTTTCTTCTTCTCTTCAGTGAAAATCCCCCCAAGCCACTCCCCTCACACTCATTTATATCACTCAAACAGCCAATCACACCAAGACACGTCTCACGCTCTGATAGGCTCGCGAGCAGCGGGCCTTTTTCAAATAAGGGGTTGTTTAAATCGAGGCGGCTCCGGCTGCATGCTGGTCGCCATGTGGAGGCGGGGGTCCACAAAGGGCTCTGTAGCTCTCCACAATAGACAAAACCTGTTCCCCAATCTAACACATTCCTTTTCTTCCATTCTTATGTTAAAATATCTTTAAAGTATACAGCTTGACATAATTCAAGAAGTTTTTTTTCCCCCAACAATTCAGTGTCTTTCAGCAAATCTTATTCTCCCTTTATGTATGTGAAGGTACAATTAGGTTGTTATGAAACCACACATATCAAATTATATAAGACTTTTTTACTTTTATTTTATTTTTCTTTTTTTCCGTTTTTAACTTTTAAACTAAACAGTTAAGTACTCCTATTCCAAGCCAGTCTCCATGCCAGGGAGCCATTTAAACACATTAAACACAGAAACAATCAAGCAATATTACATAAGATATCAATAGCAAAGTGTCGGCTAAAATAAGTGTCTGTTGTCTGAGATTAAAGAAAATTAATATGAGCACTGCATTGTTATAGTAGATTTCTTTTCATTAGTATTATAATATACCTGCCATATAGGCTTTCTTTGACTTTTTGGCCACACACATCTAATTTATCTTACACTTTGTTTTACTTAGAAAATGTTCTCATCACTACAACCTGTGCCAATACCATCTGAAGGGGCCAATGTGGGTTGCAAGATTCTAATTAGATTAGAGTTACTCCCAGAGTCCACCAATCCTTCCATTTCAATACCATTCAATTTAGTTTTAATTTTTGACTTTGGTAATTGATAATAGTTTGTCAAAAACCTGTCTTCTAGTACTTCCAAATCCTCCTGTTCTTTCAAGTGGAACTGTTTTGCCTTTGACATAGGGAAACAGTAAAGCTAAGCAATCTTATAGCCTACTCTAAACTGCATATTTTTCTTCACATAAAGTATGATCCCAATCTCTCCCTGGAAGTCTTCGTCTACAACTCCTGGATGCAGTGAATCCTTGAGATATTAGGCTGCTTTTTCCCAAAACTAATCCTACTGTCTTTGGGGAGTAGAGGTCCATGACAACAATGGGTATTTTATAGCACTGAATTTTGGATGATAGTGTGAGATTTTTATTTATGGCTAAGTCCACAGCAGTGCTTCCTTCTGTAGCATGATTTAGATTTCCAATACCTAGTTTAGTTTTCTGTACTTGTTCTATGAACTGATGACAGGAAATACCTGTCTTATGTTTTCTGTGCCTGAGGTATGAACAACCCACCTTAGGGAGTTTCCCTTATTTAAGGAATTATCTCAGAAGGAATTTTCCATTGGTAAGAGAATATCTCTTGTTGATCTGCACTCAAAAGTCCAATGAAAAACACTTAAGAATGTAACATTAATATAATTCCTGATTGTTTCATGGTTCTTCTTGCTGTATATAGTTTATTTTATATATGTGTAATAATATAAATATGTAAAAATAAAAAGTTTAAAAAAGATATCATCAGTACCAACTAACAAACAAAAAAATCTATGCCTACTATTAAAACACCTACGAATTCTGGAAGGCTGAGGTTTTCTAGAGAAGTCTCTCAGAATGGCTTGCCTGCAATAACTTTTCATTTGGCATTGTCTCTCACAATTAAAACAGCAGGCATTTTGATATCTAGAAGTATTGGCTATAGCTTCTCAAAGTACATAGTCATTAGGGTCAATATCAGCAGTAATTCTGATCCATTCATATATAGATTCTGATCAATATTTTAAAGGTCTGATAAGTTTTTTACAATGTTCAATTTTCTTTTTGAAAGTTACAGTTTCAATTGATACCTATCTCATATATGGATGTGATCTCTCAGGCTGACTAACATCTTACTCTTTTTCTTGGCTTAGTGATTCAGTGTTACAGTTCATTTTCATAGGGGAGGTTAATCAATGTAAGAAACCAGTGAAAGTCTCTTTGGAGTTTTACATAATCTTTATGAATGACATAGACCTTTTTCCTTGTTCCTCCACCTTATCCTAAGTTCTTAAATCTAATAAAGAGCATTGGTGATAGTAGAGTCATCAAAGTCCATCTGCTTTCATAAATCAGTATATGGATCTTCACCTAAGGATTGATCTTTCATAATTTTAACACCTTTAGACCTATTATAATTTTCTATAATTGCATCTCCTTCTCATTATCTTTCCTCAATTTTATTAAAAGGTGGTGCCATTGGTTCAATGTACTTTCTCCTTGATCCTCAATTTCATTAGGTATCATAGGTTCACAATTCAGTACTTCCCAGGCTTTTACTTCCTTTGTCTCTTGTCTGTCAAGCCATTGTACTACCATGGCTAATTATTCTTGTTGTATGGATTATTTTTTCTTTTAAAGTTATTTTTTCTATCCTTTTTTGAGAGGAAATATGTAAGGATTGCAATTGAAAGCAAGGAGGAGTTTGCTCCAGTTTTCATAGTTATAATACCATATTTTCAGACCATAAGACACACCTGACCATAAGATACACCCAGTTTTTAGAACAGTAAAACAAGAAAAACAGCAATGGACTATAGGCATACCCTAATTCCCATCCTACCCCACACATACATTAGGGGAAAAAAGTACATCTTATGGTCTGAAAAAATACAATAAATACTGTGATACCTATTTCAAGCAATGTTTCTATCATCTCAAGTTCTACCCTTGCTCTTAAGGGATCTGAAATGGAATTTTCCATTTTTTTTAATGCAGTAAAGTGATGTTTTTATAATTAATATTATCTTTTGGGGTGGCTTACTATAATTCACTGCCTCAGAGGCTTCTGAGGTCCTGGAGTGTTCTGAGTCTCTTTGGGCTTCCAGTCAAACTCAAAGAACAGATTCTTTCTCTGGAGATGATACCAGCAGGATTTCTCCCCTTTGGCTTTCTGTCTGATGTCTCCTCTCCTTTGTAACATTTCTTCAAGATGTCCTTTGATTTCTACAACATTGGTAGACTTTCTCCTTCTCCAATCAAGTTGGATTTTCCTTCCAACTACATTTGGATCCAGAAATAAGTGTTGCTCTTATTTCCAGATTGTTTGGGATCAAAGATATATACTAAGGGCATATCTACCCTCCAGAAGGATTACATAAACAGAGAAGGTCTTAGGATGTGATCCCTTGTCAGAGCAGCCGTATTGTTAGATTAAAATTCCTCTACAATTTCTTCTTCTAGATTGTTTTATTTGGTCTACCATCTGTTTTTTCTAGCTTACAGTCCAGGTTAAAATCAACTATAAATGATTCTTATTTCTCAGCAGTCAATTGAAATGATCAGTTCTTTTTATCCTTCCTTTTGACAATTGTTGACCAAATGCAATTATAATTAATATACCACATCTGATATTTGCATTCATTTGGGATACATACACTTTTGTAATAGGATATGCCCACACTGTTCTCCATATAAATTGTAGAAATTAAGAGTTGCAGTGTGATCCATGGCATTGTAATACAAATTTGCTCAATTGCTTAGTAGTAGTAGTAGTAGTAGTAGTAGTAGTAGTAGTAGTAGTAGTAGTACTAGTAGATAGTTTAGAATTTTCAGTTTAAAAATTTACCAATATTAAAAATGAAAGTATATTTATTATGTTAATTCATATCATAATTGCTACTTTAAAATTGTCTTTTGAGTGGATGACACTTGGATGAGAGTTTAGCAGCTATGTAGTATTAAGTGAAATAATTATTCAATTTTTACTTAGACAGTTCACATAAGAAAATCTTTGACATTAAAAAAACTTTGGAATTACAATTTCTAAGTCATTATCTTCTACACTATGTCTGTCTCCAGCTAAATCCAAAACTCTAAGTTCAAAGCATTACACTCCTGACACTATAATGCAGCTGCCTGATCAGCATGCAGACTTCTTAGGTGGGCTTATTTAAGTTTAAGTTTGAAATAGACTTGAAAATTGCTCAGAAGTTTGCAAACAAGTATTCTCAATATTTATTAAGCACAAAACTTTTTTTACAGCCAGGTAATTTTAATGCATGCCTATAATCCCAGCACTCAGGGAGGCAGAGGCATGGAGATCGCTATGAGTACATGGCCATTATGGTCTACAAAGCAAGTCCAGGAAAGCTAAGCTACAAAGAGAAGCCCCGTCTCAAAACAAACAAACAAACCCTTCAACTACAAATTATTGTAGCCCCAGAGGGTCCTAGACACTTACAAGAAGAACATCGTGATTGGTGGATCAGGGCTCAGGGCGTTTTGCTCAAACTAGTGCACTAACCAAGGACAGTATAAGTAGTAAACATGGAAGCCCTACTCTAATCTAGCCAATGGACAGGACATTCTCCATCATTATGTGGAGAGCAGGGACTAGCTCTGACATGAACTTTGGTCCCCCATATTTGACCACCTCCTCTGCATGCAGAGGCCTGAGGGCTCTCAAAGAAAGAATAAGCAGGCTACCAAGATGAGACTTGATAGCCTATGACCATATAGTGGGGGAGGAGGTCTCCCTCTGTCATAGACCTAGGGAAGGGGAATAGGGTGAAAGTGGAGGAAGGGAGGAACAGGAAGTTATAAGTGATTGAATAACAATTTAGTTGTAATCTGAATAAATTAATAAAAAAAGAAAGTCATTCATAAAAAAACACTTTGTGTCATGCATATACAAATGTGCCTAGTTAGAAATAAAAGCCTTTTTATATCTAAAAAAAAAAAAGGAATTGTGTCTGCACTTGTAAGAGTAACCAATGTATTATTGATGCTGCCAATCTAGCCTCGAGAGTGCTGAAACAGCACATTATTTTACACATTATCATCATTCTGCTGGTACGTGTAATCTCACTCACTATCTCATATGGCCACTTGAAACTTTTACAGTGCTGTTATATGAGTACTTTTACTTATGTGATAGGTCTTTAGAATGCAGCATGTAGAAAAATGTCCGTTTATTCATTACCTATTTGATCCATAACGTCTTTGGGTGAACAGAAAATAATTTTGAAAAGTTTTCCATGATTAAAATATGTAGAAAGAACTAAAATTGAAAAAAACAAATCCACAAAACATGAATATTAACACACATATGTGAATATTTATAATATTGATATATTTGCATCTTGCTGAAAATAGCATCGAATGCAGACATGATAAATATATGAATACTGCACAGTATTAATATAAAATATAAGGATTATATACTACATTTTTCAAAAATATGAAATAACAATGGCTTTAAAAGGACAATATTCTTATAAATGCCTATGTAAACATTGCATTCTTATTATTTATTTCAAAACTGCCCTTCTCTATAATATTAAAAATTTTAGAATTAAAATTAAAGCCTCCCCCAGCCTGGTCTACAAAGTGAGTCCAGGACAGCCATGCTAACACAGAGAGACCCTGTCTTGAAACCCCCCCCCCAAAAAAAAAATTAAGGCCTCCCCTTGGGCTAGTATGCAGATATAAGTGAGTATATACCATTTGACTCTTTCTGCTTCTGGGTTAACTCACTCATTATGATCATTTCTATAACCTCAGTCGCAGTCATAGGGGAGGAGTAAGGGGAAAATGTGAGGGAGGGAGAAAGGAATGGGAGGATACAAGAGAGGAGATAACCATTGAGATGTAATATGAATAAATTAATAAAATAAATTTTTTTAAAAATTTGCAAACAAAAAAACAAACAAACAAAAAAAACAACAAAGAAAGAAAAAAATAAGGCCTCAACACATTTAGTGAAGCACACTGTTAGTTTCCAAAGTCATGTACTGCTGAGTCAATGTCTTTATTCCTCTGTGCCTCCCACACCCTTCCACTCTCCCTTGCTTCCTCTCATTCTTTCTTTTGTGTTATGAGCAAATGTTATCAACAATATGAATCCTTTTAATGGTTTCTGTTATAGTCTTCTTATTCCCAAACACTGTAAAAATTCTAAAATAAATATTTCTTTGGTCAAAAACTAATGGAATTTGATGTTCTGGAAATAAGTGCATTAAGTTTTAAGGGCAAGCATATTTATTACAGAGGTAATATTATATGACTTGGGAAACACTGTTTCTTGTTTGAACAGAGACCAAAGGAAGCTTAGGTAATCAAACATAGAATATAATCTTTTAACATTATTGAGAGGGTGATGTTGTTATCTATATGACTTTTAATTCATCACACCAAGGTGAATATAAACTTTATGTGAAGGCAGCCATGCATGTGGTATTGATATTCCATGATAATCTTCCTGTAGAATAAATCAATTGTTGAAAAAGATCATGGACTAAAATACAATAATTCAAATGCTATCAAGCTAGTCTCATAGAACTCTTTAAAAGACAGTGGCTGTAAAATCTGTAGGAGTAATTTCTGTGATAGTGCTATTCAAAGAATGCTATAAAGTTATAATGAATATCTTCTAATCAATCACTCTAATTTTCTGCTTGTGGCCTCAACATTGTTTTACGTATTTTTATATTTGTAAATTTTAATCCTCACTCAAACATAAGTGAAAAAAAAACCACAACATCTTCTATTTCGCCATTTCACAAACTCTTTCTCTTTTTGTTATTAAAAAAGGAATAGGTAGTAAATATTTTAAGCCATTTAAAGAAAAGTTCTTTCTAAGATGACATTATCCTTATAACCTTTGACAATTTTTTTTTTTTTTTGGTATGTGTGTGTGGAGGAACTTGTCAATAGATCAGAAACTCGGCTGTTTTGTTTCACTCTCTTTTTGAAAATAGCAATCCTGTTCTAACTGTGAATATCAGTTTTAGGCCATTCCTCTTGATGCCTAAAAGTAAGTTTTAGTTATTTTAATTATTTTTAAAGGGAGGTTTTGAAATTTTTGGTTGTTTAAATTATTTCTTCACTTGTATGTTTTCATGTAAGAAAATATAAAGATGATTTTATAAAATATTGATTTGGTATAAATTAAAACCATAAAGAACATTCAACTCTGGGTTTGTTGTCTAATGCTCTATTTATTCTTTCAAATGAAGTAAAAAGTAAAATGATTTAATGACTGAATTCCTGTTGCTATGCAAGTTGATATTAAAATTTAGTATTCATAAATCTGATCAAATAGTCCATTTCTATGTTTTTTATGAGAAAATTTACAAAAATTTGTGTCTGGCATTCATTATAATTGTGTAATTCTAACATTTAAACTAAGAAATAAAGCTGAAATAATTTTACCACGAAGATATAAAGGGCATTGACTGTCTAACAAATAAGAAAATATAGAAGCCACAAATGTAGAAGTATTTCAGCTTATAAATATCAATAAAAATGTTCACTGGTAGGAATAAAATAGAAAATAGATGATTTGGAAATTTTAAATAAATGAGTTGCGCAGACTCAGAGAAATATCACAGGCATTTTCATATATGTAAAATAGCCTTTCTCTCTCTCTCTCTCTCTCTCTCTCTCTCTCTCTCTCTCTCTCTCTCTCAAGGAGCTAAGAAAGGGAGCTATGAGAAGGTCAAAGATGTTTCAAGGAAGTAAGGGTAACAAAATACATGGGAAATAAAAGTAGAAAGGAAACCACTGTGATAGAAGAGTACAGATGTGGAGAATTGGGTAATAGAAGAGAAGAAGGGAGATAAATAGCAACCAAACAAGCCTTCCATGGAAATGCTGTTATATAATCTCTTTAAAGAATAACTTTAAAAGGGAATAATAAAGAGAGAAAGAAAAAGGAATAGCAAATAGGAATAAAAATGGGTAATTCTCAACCTGGAACAAATGCTTTATTTATATGGTAAGTTGAATTCCAACTATCCAAACATATCCTCAGAATATTGCTATTGTCCATTTCAACTATCAATATGAGAAAATAAGACAGTGCACTATTACTAATTAATTGGAAAAAGTCATTTTAGGTCACTTATAATTTAAAAAAATTTATATTTATTAAAGAGTTCCAAATAATTACTCTTTATGGAGACCTCAGTACATGACATATCACTTTGTATCTCCCTGAAGGGTATTTTTCCTTCACATATCTGAATGAAGAAATTCCTTAATGGGTATCTAAAAATATCCTCATTTCTCTTTCACTTGTATAGAATCTTCCTGAATATACAACTGTTAGGAGTGTGAAGTGATTTATTTTGTCTCTCAACACAACACATATTTCAGTTCTCTTACTGAATTCAAGATTTCAGATGAGCAGTCCGGATAATGCTTGTGGTTGGTTCACTCTAAATATGCAGCCTACTGTTCTTTTTCTCTCAAGATTTTCAGTCTTCACAGTTAACCTCACTATGCATTTCTCTCTCTCTGTTTCTCTAATTCTGTCTCTGTCTATATGTTATCTCTTTCTATCTTATTTTTATGTGTGTATGTGTGTGTGTGTGTGCATGTGTGTGTATGTGTACATGCGTGTGTGTGTGTTTGTGTTTCTCATTGAGTACAAAAGAAATACCAAATTTTGTGATATATACTCATTATAGTTGTTTACTTGGTCTATAGGTTTCACTGAATTTTAAAGTGTTCATCTTTTCTTCTCCTTAAGTACAGAAAAAGTAATTCCCAATATCTTTGACCATAAAATATGAATGTAAATGCTCGATGATCTCTTTGGATTTCTACTTTTTAGCTGTTCTAAAATATCAGTTTAAGACAAAAATCATTACCAGTCAAATATCATTTAAAATTCTGGAACAGGCTAAAGAACTTTGTGTTTACAAACTATAGCATAGCAAAACATTCTGTTGCTAAATAATTTAGTAACTGGCATTATCTGATATCGATTCACACGTGTGTGTCTATGTGTGTGTGTGTGTGTGTGTGTGTGTGTGTGTGTGTGTGTTAGAGAAAGAGAGAGGAAGGGAGAGAGAGAGAGAGAATAAAACTACAAATTTGATAAAGATAAGATGGCATAAATGATAAAATATGAATTATATCTCACCAAACATTCATGTTTACTTATGAGAACTTAAGGTTGACCAATTGTTTGTATTAGTCAAATGAGAATAAAAAGTGAGAGATAGGCAAAGGCTTTAACTATTAACAAGGAAGGATCCTGATTAGGTTTTGCATTGTGCAATACAATTTGAAAATTGTAACTTGAAAACTAAGCTTTGTGAAACAGGCATGTAATCCTAGCATTCCAGAGTCCTGCAAAACGATCAAAAAGCAAGATCACTTGAGGTACACAGTGTTGTCACGGTTATACCAGGATGTTAAGGGATACCTTATCTCAGAGGATGATAGACATAAGAAATAGAAGAATAGAAAGAAGAAAAAAGAATTACGAGAAGTAAGAGAAAATTTAAGTATTGACTAAATGTTTAATATCAAATGTGAAATATCTGGAAATAATCTGAATGTATGACACTTAACAAATCCAAAAAATCATTAAAGAGGCAAGCAGGCAAATATAGATATTCAGATATGATAGCACTGAAATATTAAGGGAAATTGTGGGGGGAGGCGTGGGAAAGAGGTGTAGCTTTAGATTGACTCAAATTTATGGATCAATATAAATTTGTGTCTTGTAAGTCATAACTGAATGCAATGGGTTCTGAGGATGAATCAGCAGTTTGTATCTTTGTGTTTATTTTTGCCTTTACTTTGGTCTCACAATACTTTCTTTAAAAAAATATTTTATTAATTTATTTGTATTAATCTCACTTATTAGCCAATCCCTTGTATCCTTCCATTCCTCCCTCCCTCCTGCTTTCCCTCTACTCCCCTCCCCTATGTCTGTGACTGAGGGGGACCTCCTCCCCCTGTATATGCTCATAGTGTATTGAGTCTCTTCTTGGTGACCTGTTATCCTTCCTCTGAGTGCCACCAGGCCTCCCCATCCAGGGGACATGGTCAAAAGTGGGGCACCAGAGTTTGTATGAAAGTCAGATCTCACTCTCCACTCAACATTGGAGAATGTCCTGTTCATCGGCTAGGTCTGGGTAAGGGTTCGAAGTTTACTGTCTATATTTTCCTTGGTTGGTGCCATAGTTTGAGCATGACCCAGATCTACCCATCATAATATTCTTCTTGTAGGTTTCCAGGACCCTCTGGATCCTTATATTTCCCCATTTTTCCATGCTTCTCTCACCTAAAGTCCCAATAGGATGTCCTTCCCTCAGACCCACTTTCCTGGAAAGTAAAGTCTTTCATGGGACATGCCCCTTGGGCTAGTTTCTTGATATAAGTGAGTATATACCATTTGTCTCTTTTTGCTTCTGGGTGAACTCACTCATTATGATAATTTCTAGATCAATCCATTTGTCCACAAATTTCGGGAATTCCTTGTTTTTAATAGCTGAGTAGTATTCCATAGTGAAAATGTACCACAGTTTCTTAGTCCATTCTTCTACTGAGGGACACTTAGACTGTTTCCATGTTCTGGGTATTATGAATAAGGCAGCTATGAACATGGTTGAGCATATGTCTCTGTTGTGTGGTAGAGTGTTTTCTCAGTATATTCCAAGAAATAGCAATGAAGGAGTGTTTCCCTTTCTCCACATCCTCGCCAGCATGTTGTGTCACTTGAGTTTTTTTATCTTAGCCATTCTGATGGGTTTAAGATGCAATCTCAGTGTCGTTTTTATTTGCTAGCCACAAGCAATATAAAATATCTAGGAGTAACTCTAACCAAGCAAGTGAAGGATATATTTGAAAACAACTTTAAATCTCTGAAGAAAGAGGTAGAAAATGACATCAGAAAATGGAGGGATCCACCTTGTTCATGGATCAGGAGAGTTAACATAGTAAAAATGGCCAACTTACCAAAAACAATTTACAGATTCATTGCAATCCCTATCAAAATACCTACAAAATAATTTGAAGATATTGAAAAATCAATTCTCAACTTCACACGGACAAACAAAAAGCCCACAATAGCAAAAACAATCCTATACAATAAAAGATCCTCCGGAGTAATCTCCATACCCGATCTCAAGCTGTACTATAAAGCCACAGTAATTTAAAAAGCATGCTACTGGCACAGCAATATGCTAGTTGATCAATGACATCGAATTGAAGACACAGAGATGAATCCACACACATTTGGTCACTTGATTTTTTAAAAAAAGCCAAATCTATCCAATGGAAAAATGATAGCTTCTTCAATAAATGGTGCTGGTCTAACTGTATGTCTACATGTAGAAAAATGCAATTAGACCCATATTTGTCACCATGTACAAAACTCAAGTCCAAGTGGATTAAAGACCTCAACATACAACCAGAGTCATTATATCGGTTACAGGAAAAAGTGTGTAAGAGCCTGGAACACATTGGCACAGGAGACAACTTCCTTAACAGAACACCAACAGCCCAGGCCTTATGGTCAACAATTAATAAATGGGACCTCATGAGGCTGAGAAGCTTCTCTAAGGCAGGAGACACTGTCAACAGAACAAAGTGACAGACTACAGACTGGGAAAAGATCTTCACTAACCCTTCATCGACAAAGGTCTAATATCCAAAATATATAAAGAACTCGAGAAATTAAACACCCCCAACCCAAATAACCCAATTGAGAAATGGGGCTCAGAACTAAACAGAGAATTCTCAACAGAGGAATATCAAATGGCTGAGAAACACTTAAAGAAATGCTTAGCCTTGTTAGTCATCAGAGAAAAGCAAATCACATACACTTTCAATTCCTCTATTCTTCCTTTTCAAAGGAATTAGTGTATCTAGCAGTATATTGGAAGTATGGGATGTTCTATTGGTTTTACAGTGTCTCTCTGTTGAAAGTTTGCATCAATTCTCAGAAGAGATTTTGCATAGGAATTTCAAAACAATGTTAAGATATGGGGACTTTAGGAAATAACCAGATACAATTACATTAGAAGATACAATTGAGCATTTCCAGGTCCAAGTGTTCAGTGTTATGGTTTAAAGTAAAATATTTGAGAAGCACTGTGCTGTGTGTGTGATTGAGTATCACCTAGCACTTTAGGAGATCCAGTCTCTTGTTTGTGTGTCAGTTGGGGATTTCCAGAGATAACTAAATGAAGTCGAAATCTCTGGTCTAAATACAAAATAAAAGGACAAAGTGGAGAAAACCACACACTGGTTCATGGTCTCCATGGTAGGAGCTGCTCAGCTCTGCCATATCCTCTCTGCACAGTGGACTGAAAATGGCTGAAACTATAAGCCACATTATGTCTGTTCTCTCCTATATGGTTTCTCTAAGTCTGCTTGGTTAGAAACGAAAAGGCTCAGGAACTCCAATAATTTTATATTGTAATGTAATGATAAACTTGACTATATTCCATAATGACCTGGCATGGAAATGAATTTAAAGAGAATAAGCTACTTAATATAGCATTGCAAATCAAAATGCTTTCAAGAATCAGTCAGTACCATGATTGTGTCTGATTTTAAGAAAGTGTATAATGATGGTGATGATAACGATGATAAGCAAAATGCTGGGATTAGGGAGTTTGCTTTTTTATTTTGTTCCAAAATAAATTGTGTGTCTTTTTGAGAGCTAAATAAATTGTAACTAATTATATTAGTATCATTAAATCCAAAAGATGCACACAGATGGGATCTAGGAATTGATTAGGCACCACTCAGCAGGACCGTCAATATTTGTACTTATTTGAAAGATGGTTTTGTGTGGAAACCAAGCTCTGAAGGTTCCTAAGCAATGAAGTCTGAGGAAGTTTGGGTTTTTTGCATACATTCATATGAGGACATACAGGTCTCAGAAGTCTTTTTTTAAGTGTTCTGGTTACAGTTAAAGCTGCTGACAACCCTTGGCACCAACGATATTATATTGGATTAGCAGATACATACATAATGCAAGAGTTACAGGGTCATGGGATGCTACATCCAAATTTCAAGGAAAGGGATAAGAGTCCAAGCAATGAGGGAGAACAGGTCAAGACTCCTGTCGACAACCCAAAAGTGTGATTCAATGTGTCCTAAGAATCAGAGATAAAACATGAAAATCTGCCAGGAAAAGCTACAGAAAATCATCACAGATAGCCCAAAAAAAAGTCTTGTGGGTTTGAATCATCAAGGTCACTGGTGTAAGGTTCATGTAGATTGTTTGAGTCTCAATCATAACTTCATGTGTCCCAGACAACAGACACAGAACTACAAAATTTATTGCTTGTATTACCAAGTATTAGTCTTACTTTGGCTAGTCCTTCGTCTTTTCAACTTGTCATACAGTTGCTTATGTTGCACATTGTATTGGAATAGACTGATCTGTGTTGTATATTATAGGGACTCCCAGCTAACAGTTTGAACTTAAGAAAGTACTTTGGATTTAGGCATTTGAACAATGCTGAGAACTTAAGGATATAATATTCTTTCACATGGACTAAGTTATTACTGTGGTTTGAAATATCCAGTAAGTCTTTATGGGCTAAAACTAGGTAGAATATTATGATTTGGTTATAAAATTTCACTCATTGTTGGTGTATTTGGTGCTTAGTTTTTAGGAGAGGAATTTGAGGAGGATACTTGACACTAAACAATTGGAAATAATCTATGGATTTATAATGTCTCAGATATATAATGCAATGGCTTTATTAGGAGCTTGTTTAAAGCATGATTCAGGACCTTTTTGAGGAAAAAAAAAGAAGCAAGTCACTGCCAATGTGTCTATAAAGAATATCATGTCTTTGGTCATTTACTGTCAGCCACTTTGTATTTTCCCCACTTTGTGATAAAGAATTATGTCCCTCTACGTTCTATAGCCATTATTCAGTGAAACCTGTACAATGGGTAACCAGAATAAGTACTCCCTTTTGTAGTTTTTAGCTACAGCATTCGACACTTGACTAACACAGAAACTCAACTGCCATATCACTGCATGGCTTCAAGGACCAGAACTGATTGGGGTAACAAAGAAATAAAAAGACAAACACAAGGACACACAGAAAAGCTTGGGTTAAGGTAGGCAAGTCTCTTTTGTGGAAAAGCACACACATACCCACCTGACTGGAAGTGCAGAATTGTTTATTATATACAGTTTAATTGAGGATAAAGTTTCTTACAAGTAGCTGGAGTTTATAGTATATAATCTCAGTAGTAGCAGCCTCTGTAGGGAAGGAGACTTCATGCCATGGTTTTTCTAGAGAAGAAAGCTATATGGAATAATTTCTCCATATACTATCAACATCTGCATGCAGGCCAAGGGAAGGCTTTGGGATTCTTCTGAGTCTTACCTGGGAAGAAGGACTGCTGTTTTCCCATGGGTCTAAGTTGATGGTCCTTGACATTGTTGGCTCATGTCAACAGCACAAATCTACTTAGGCCTTGTCACATTCAAAGTTACCTCTGCTCCACATACTCCTCTAGTGTATTTTATGTTCCTCTCATCCTGCTAGTAATGTATGGTCAAGTCGGAGAAGAGCAATATTACACCAAATTGGTGCCATTTACGTCCTGCTTCTATTAGTAGTCTTTGTTATGATGACTTTTGTTTAGTTTTGCTGTCCAGCTTTGGCCTGTAAAGGTCAGTTAGAGTGAAAAACCAAGTGAAGGCTATTCAACAGGATTTGTCTTTGGCAAAATCTTGTTAATCCAATTTAACAAGAAGCTCTCACAGATATCTAAACAAGTTCCTCTGGGTAATTATCAATCTTCTGAGCTCCATCACTTTCTTTTTTGGTTATACATAATGAGAATATTTTAGTTATTTTTATTTTGTCATTGGTAGGGTATTCAGTTTGTTTTGTTCTATTATGAAGTCTTTGTCCTATTTCAGTTACATGAATAAAGTTCATGTTATAATTTTAAAAAAATGAATATAACAAAATATTTTACAAATGCTATTGGCTAAAGTTTTGAAACAAAAGTCAAAATGTATACTTAAGACTCATTCAGCCAAGTTTATCAAAAGGGGAATATTAGTTTTGAAGTAGTAGACAAACTACTGAAAAATTAAGCTGCCAATAAAACCAAGTACATTTTGTATTTAAATATTATTTGGAGGAATTTCACAATGAGATGTTTTAGAATACAATATATATATTTTATTATAAATTATTGTATAGCATAAATTATCAGTATATAAAGCATATTCTCTTATTACACATATGTAGGCTTGTGTGAAACTACATCTTATAAAGAAAATCTGAAATAAAAAATGGAACAGAAGAAAATAATCATTAGGGCACAAGACAGAAGCCTAGGCTGGTCTAGTCTTACTGTGAAAGAATAAGGAACTGAGTTTGGATCACAAACATGCACATAAAAATCTGAGAACAGTTTGAGGCATTTAAAATCCTAGCACTGAGGAGGAACACAGTAGACTAACTGGAGAACTTAGTCAAACCATTGTACTATAGATCCAGGAAGGGACCTTGTTTTAAAAATAAGGTGGAGAGTTAACAATTCTGAAGGTAAGTCAGTATCTATGATATTTAATCTCTATCAACCTAAAATCCTGTGTAATAACACACATATTTTATAATCACATTTCCTTTTTCGAATTGGCCTATAGATTTTAAGTATCTTTTGTATATAACCATTATTCTTTTGCTTAAAAAAAAAAGTCTGGTCATATATAATGCCCTGTATTAGTCAGTGATTTGTGTTCAGCATTATTTGAACCATTTGCCATTGCCAGAAGAGAAATACTTGTCTGAGTTTTAAATAAAACTGCAATAGGAAGAAAAAAGAAAAATAGAAATAATTTAAAAAATAATGTGGAAAATGAATTTAAAAAGTTGACATTGATGTCTGGTGTCTATGCAAGACCACACATGTCATGAACACACAAAGTCTTGTGAACACACATACTAAGAATGACAGAGTTGTGAGAAATTTAAAATAAACACTATTTACACAAAAGTAACAACCCTTTTATTTCAGGAAGTACAAAACATGGACTTGAAATTTTAAAAAATATTCTGAGACTGAGTGGTAATTAGACATAGTGTTACTAATAATGTTGATTGTGTTCCTTTTAATATGTGTATAAATGGTACTCAAAAATAAAGTTAATAAAATAAGAGAATTTGATACAGAAATTAATGAACAGAAAAAGCTAATGTAAATAATTACATTTTAAAAACAGTTTTAAATAAGGGAATTCTTTTTATTTAGTCATAGGAATTGTCTTATGCTGTAAAGCCAATAAGCTACTTTTTAAAATATATCGATTATTACAGCACTTTAATAATTAAAGGAATTAATTTGAGTCAAAAAATTAGAAAGCAGGAAATAAAATTATGGTTATTTCAAATAATATATAACCATTTGTAGGGAAACAAACTTTCTACAGAATATATTATGAAACATTTTTATTAGTGTTTTAGTAATTTCATACAAATTTTTGCCACATTTCCCCCCTCATCCAGCTATCCCCTACTCCCATGTTTACCTTCTTTCTATTCTAAGGCAATTTAGTCCCCTCTTTTTTTTTAATTAAAAAAAGCAATCAAGTCCAATTTATCATTTCAAATTATATGGGAATTATAACTGTCAACTTGTCAGTACATAAAATATGTGTGCATTAGTAGGTATAATGCCATAAATGTATCTGTTCTCTTTCATATTTACATATTGATTTAATGAAATTCCAATGAAAACATAATGGAATTTTCCATATACACATGTCGATAGTCTTGAATGCCAAGGTTAATTTTGAAATGTAAGAATAGTGATGACTAGTTTCGATAGGCAACTTGACACAACCTAAAATCAGCTGTAAACAGAGTCCCAGTGAGGGACTATTTACATTGGTTTCTTTGTGAGCATGTCTGTGGGGGATTTTCTTCATTAAGATATTCATTAAGATACCCTCATCCCCTTGTACGTAGCACCATTTCCCATACAGGGGAGCCTGAATTCGTTAACAGTGAAGAAATCTAACTGAGCACAAGCAAGCAAGCAAATAAGAATGAATGTATTAATTTCCTTCTGCTGTTGACTGAAGATATGGTGCAATATGATTAGCTGTTGAACTTGCTGCCCTGACCTTCACAAAATGATGGGCTGTAACCTAGCATATTAAGCTGAAATAAATATCGTTCTTCACTATATTGCTAGGGTATTTTTGCCACAGTAACAGAAGGAATCCTATAATGCCAGGCATCTATTTACTCAATATTTTTGTAGTATTTATAGCAAATTAATGGAAATTATCTTTGCATGATAATAAAAAACCATGATACTGCACCACAGTGGAAGAGCATTTATTAAATTTATGATATTGTACAGATATAGCAAAGCTAATTTTATTAAATGTGGAGAGCCACAGATAGCAGCGCCCCCTGCTGCTTCCCCGGCGCAATGTGCCCCTTTTTGCACATGCGCGGTGAGTAAACCTTATGCGCATGCCCAGTGAGCAAGCCCCCTTATGCGCATGCCTGAAGGCATGGCGTGAGGTGGCGTAATTTGAATGCACCAACCAGTAGTGACAACGTGGCAGTCTCTAATAGGACCAGGCACACTATAAAGGTTCTGTGGGAGCTTTTCCCGGGGTCACTCCGGTAGTCCAGGATCCTGTTTAAAACTGCGGCTAGAAGAGTTCCCGGTGTTGGTGTCTTTCTGGCTGGTCGGGGGCGGCATCGACATTTTCGTGGCCCGTACGGGGAATCTCAGAACTTGCGGCAGCCAGGGCAGCTAGCTGGTAAGTTCCTGGTCAGTGGGACATAACTGTTAAGTTCTCAGGCTTTGAGACAATAAAGTTCCGGGACTCAGACAAAATGGGGAATTATATTTTGGGGAAAGTGAAAGAAGAATGGTTTGAAAGGGACGATTCTGGCCCCGAGGATGAAGAATTAGAGGAGTTGGCTGAACAGCTAGATAGCATTATTATACTAAAAAAGAGGAGACCAAGATTACGCAGCCGTCAGCTCCTGAACTAGAGTCACCTAAATCTCCAGGCAGAATAAGACCCCTGCCCCATATACCAGGGGGAGGTAGGTCTGCCTGTCCTGAGGTATGGAGGCAATTTCATTTGCAAAATGCCCCTCATTGTTACCCAGTTTTTCAGAATGCACAAGGGAATCGTTATCACGAACCCTTGGATTTTAAAATTGTCCAAAGACTGGCTGAGTCTGTTCATTCTTATGGCGTGACTGTAGCCTTTGTTATGGCGCAGTTGGAGTCCCTAGGGAGGTATTGCATGACACCCTCAGATTGGCAAAATTTAGCACGAGCCTGCCTTTCACCTGGCGCCTATTTAGATTGGAAAGCTTATTACATTGAGTTCTCAGCTGAGCAGGCAACTGCCAATGCAGCTAACGGACAACCAGCATGGGACCAGGATATGCTTATGGGGCAGGGACGTTTCGCTAACCAACAGACAGGATATCCGGTGCAAGTTTTTGAGCAAATTAATTTTATTGGCACAAGGGCATGGAAAACCCTTCCTAAACGAGGGCAAGTGTCTGAAAATCTCACAAAAATTATTCAAGGAGGCAATGAAATATTTGCCGACTTTGTGGACAGATTAGTTGATGCCACTGGAAAGATCTTCGGCGACCCAGATACTGCAATGCCTTTGATTAAACGACTTATTTTTGAGCAGTGTACCAAGGAGTGTAGACAAGCCATAAATCCATACAAACATAAATCTTTAGATGTGTGGTTAAAGATCTGCAGAGATATAGGAGGACCATTATCAAATGTAGGATTGGCTGCAGCTGTGATGCAGGCAGCACAAGGAAGGAATAGAAATGGAATTACTAGTCCTCAAAATTGCTTCAAGTGTGGCAAAGAAGGACATTTCAGATGCCAGTGTCCCAGCGGGGATTAATCAGAATAGTCAAAATCTTCCTCCACATAAACCTGGCCTCTGTCCCAAGTGCAGGAAAGGAAATCATTGGGCTAATGAATGCCGGTCAGTAAAAGACATTAATGGTCAACCACTAGCAGCAGGATTTGGGGGAGCACGGCCAAAAAACGGGACACGGGGCCCTCGTCCTCAGGGCCCTCAAATATATGGGGCAATGGAGGAGACCAGAGCTCCAGAACAGTGGCCGAGTCTGCGTTCTCACGTAGAATGGCAAAGCCCCGGAGAGCTACTAGAGGGAGCGCAGGCCTCGACCTCTGTTTCACCACAGACTCGTACTGACCCCACAAATGAGGCCTCAGTTGGTAGCCACTGATTTCACTGGCCCTCTACCAAAAGACACGGTGGGACTACTAATTGGCCGTAGTTCTACTACATTGCAAGGCCTTATTAACATTCTGGGCTCAATGACACAGCCTGAGTATACGTGGAGAATCTCGTCGGGTTTTCCAAAACCATTACCAGTATTACATACAACCGCAATTTTCCCAAGAATCTTCACCACCAATGTTTCGTTAACAAAAGAGATTGCACCTGATACAGAAAATATGGGCTTTCCCCTTAAGGGAAGCTTATGTTTTCAGATTATTAACTTGTCTAGCAGTCTCTCCCAGTATCTTGCAGGTAACTGGAGGAGAAGCCTGGATAGTCCCCTGTGGGAACTGTGTCTCTCCCTAGTGCACATCAATTCTACACGAACTGAACTCTCCATGGTCTCTGGGCTGTCGCAGTGGTTCCAGAACGCCTTCTCTCATCTGCAGGAATGGGCAGGAATAAGAAAGAGCTTTGACAGTGTGTCTGGTCCTTGTCAGTTGCCTAGCACTCTGGTCCATATGCAGGATGCACGCCTGCCAACATCGCAAGCAGGCCTCTACAATGCAAGCATTAGCTGCACTGGAGGCTGGGCAATCTCCTCAAATGTGGCTTGGCATGATAGAGAAGTAGTCAGTGACAGGTATAGATCCTCCGTTCACTTGGTGGACCAAGGCCATGACACTAATGTGCTTCCGTTTCCCCTTCCTTGGCATGGTGAGAATGGCATATACTCAGATATTGCCTGCCATAAGGCATGGGCACCTGCGAGGGGTGTAGGACAAAGTACCGCAGGGGGAGGACCCGATTGTCCGACTCTGAGTCCCCCGAGAAGTAAACCTGATTGCATAGAGGTTGATGTCGGAAACTGTCTTGTTTGCTGTATGTTGGGGATGCCCACAGACAGCAGATCAGGACCCCCCTCTCCTCCTCAAAAAGACATCTTGACAGGCCAATGTGGCCCCAGGAGGATCAGGTCAATGCTTCCCCCCTCTGGTTAATGCTTCAGGGACCCAAGCTCACCTGTATATGATGGATCCATCTACCTCCTTTTCTAATAAAGAGAGGGAGAAGAAGAAGATGTTGAAGAAGAAGATGTTGGGGACGGGCTACATGGCCAATGTTCAACCTTCTTGTCAGCCTATTTCTCCAGTGCAGGAGGGACAACCTACCAGGCATTCTCTGTGCCACTTGCTCAAAATTTAATGAATCAAGGGGAACTGTTGAGAGCCACAGATAGCAGCGCCCCGTGCTGCTTCCCCGGCACAATGAGTCCCTTTTTGCGCATGTGCAGTGAGTAAACCTTATGCGCATGCGCAGTGAGCAAGCCCCCCCCCCCCTTATGTGCATGCCTGAAGGCATGGCGTGAGGTGGCGTGATTCGAACGCACCAACCAGGAGTGACAACGTGGCAGTCTCTGATAGGACCAGGCACACTATAAAAGTTCTATGGGAGCTTTTCTTGGGGTCACTCTGTTAGTCCAGGATCCTGAATAAAACTGCGGCTAGAAGAGTTCCCGGTGTTGCTGTCTTTCCTGCTGGTCGGGGGCGGCATCGACAATTATAAACATGAGAAAATGGTTAGTTCATAAAGTACCAGGAATAGCCATATAAAGTTTGACATGTAAAATATCAACATTGCTGAGGAGTAGTCACATATAGAGAAACATAACTGATAATTAGGAAAACTTAAATTAAAGCCATAACAGGAAAGCATTTTGGTTTCATTTGACAGTAGACATTAGTAAATCTGAAGATGCCAGATGGTCAATGGATACGGGTGTGAGCACAAATGCACACAGATACAGGCAGACTCTGCTTTTCCACTGATATGCTGGCAAAAGCTTATTAGCATATTTTACAAAAATAAATAACAATGTACCAAAGCACCTTATAATATTGCAGCTACATATTTATTAAAAAATAATTTATACCTAGTCTTCATAGAATCATATAAGCATATGCTTAAGAACACTTTATGTAGTATTAAGATTAGTAAGTAATATACATGACAACCAAAAAACTAATAGTTACAGTTAGAGTCAAACTCTCATAATACCTCGACCAAGTGTAGCATTAGAACCAATACCCTGAAGAAAATGTAAGTAATCTGATTATAAAATCAGCAAGATGATGTCTTTAAAAATAGAAACTACATGTGCATATATAAAATTCATAATGAAATTTCACTTAGGGTATAGATATTTTAAAGCCAAGTAAAATATAAAGTTTCCCATAGTGAGGAAAAAAATTGGTATGCAGGAAAAGAGGACACACTGATAAATTTACATCTTTCTTAAGCATATAAGATTTCTAGGGTATGGCACTTAATGGACATGTATAAAATAACACATATATAGATGTCTATTTGGGAACATAATAGTTAAGCTTTAAAATTTTTAGACTTTTTTTTATATATTAAAAGGCTTATAGAACCAAAGATGATATGAAAGTCACTTGGATTTAAATTATTTTCCAATCATTGCCTTCACAAACCCTATAAACATGCAGTGGATTTCCTTTGAAATATATAAATAACCTGTTCACGGGAAGTTACTTTGACATTCCCACTCATGCTTTCACATTCTAGATATTGAAAATACATATAAAATTCATTTTAAACATGGCATTTCATCTTCAGTGGTATTCTGAACCTGCACTTTACTTTCACAGCTCCTTGTATCCTGCAGTGTTCTCATAACTGCATGTGCAAGTAACAGACTCCTTGCAATAATTTTAGTCCAATGTACACTGACTATGATTTATAGGAACAGCTTCTTCCTAAGGACATTTGGGTTGTTTGTATGTTTATGGTATTTCAGAACAATATTGTATACATTAATCATTCCTCATGGGTGAGAGTTTATCAGTAATGTAAATGTAGTCCCTTCCAGTGCAAGAGTTATGTGCATGTCTACGTTGAGGGGATATTATCAATCTTCTTCCTCACAGGCTGTACAAATTTGCCTTTCCACCGACAACAAAAGACATCTACTATTTACAGTGCTTGATCAATAGAATACTCATCTTTAATAATCACCTTCAGTTTAATGGACAGATCAAGAAATTCCTTTGAGACTTCTGAGCAGTTTTCTTTGAAAATATTTGAGTTAAGTATGGTATGTGTGTTTTGAATGATGATAGCTTGTTTGTGAATGTTTTTGTGCCGGGTAGCATCCTCATCATTGCAGTTTTGATAAGCTCTATAATGTTTATAAAATAACATGCTTCAGTGCTGTCAGACTCACTTCTATCCCATGTTAGAAACTGGAAATTACTAGCCTTTCTTTTTAGTTTGGTAATTTTATTAATTTCTATATATCTGTAGTCTTTATGCATATTTTCCATATGATTTTAAGAGCATTCATTTCAATTAAAATGTTTACCTATCCTGATTTGTAGTTTATTTTCAATAATTATTAGCACTTTGCTTTATGTAGCATTATATTATTTTAATCTAAATTGTTTAAATCTATTTTAATTTTAGTCCTGCATTACTGAATAAATATTAGAATGAAACTTTTATCTTTCCACGATATTTTACCTCAGTCTTATAATTACATACACAGCATGTATCTTTATTCTCTCTTTTGTGATAGAGTAACAACAATCTCCTTGTGAAAATTAATTTGAAATTATATATCAATAATATAATATTT
The DNA here is from genome assembly GCF_964271855.1 of Acomys minous. Taxonomy (NCBI): domain Eukaryota; kingdom Metazoa; phylum Chordata; class Mammalia; order Rodentia; family Muridae; genus Acomys; species Acomys minous. Next base: position 50,820,863 of record NC_140494.1, read on the forward strand.
GTCACCATAGTAAAAAATTACAAAATGGGATTCCTGCTCATCCTAGCTACACTTAAAACTCATCTCCAATCATGGTTGAGAGAGAGAGAGAGAGAGAGAGAGAGAGAGAGAGAGAGACAGACAGACAGACAGACAGACAGACAGACAGACAGACAGAGACAGAGACAGAGACAGAGACAGAAAAGAAAACAGGAAATTCAAATAAGACTGGCAGACCTCCTGAACTAGGAAGACTGAGAAGGAAATTGTGATTGCTAAGCACTTGGAATGCAGTTTGTTGCATCCTGTGTACAGGACTCTGTGCTTTTCACTAATGATCCTGAAGGTCGTCCGGAGAACCTCTGACACTTCTCATGGCTTGACTGAATGCAGACAAGATGCACTGCTGAAGACATAAGGAATAGACTCTAGAATTGAGACTAGAACATGGGCATTATAACTTTAGATTTACTGGGTCAGATGCATTTCTCAAGATGTAGAGTGTGGAAATTCTGACCTCTGCAGTGGACAAATTTCTTTAAGGTCTAAGTGTTGACTAACCATGCTAATGTGGTTCATTTAAAAGTGATATAAATTACCATTGAAGAGGAATATTTTCTCTATTTAGAAATAGAGAATATTTTCTCTATTTATATTCTTAGGAGGCCAAAGAAAATATCAACATTGGCTTAGTACTGGTATTGCACTGAATAAAAAATATACTTTTCAAAGTCAGATAAGTTACCTAAGATAGTGTTTTAAGGGAAATTTGTAAATTTAGACCTGTTACTAGTAAAAAAGAAAATCACGAAAATTATATAAATAGGGGTATATGAATTGTGGATTCCTTTCTCTGGGAGAGTGGGCTGAGAATCTGATCTCAGAGTTTTCTTCAGCTTTCTGGAGCCTAGCTGAAGAAGGCTCTGTCCTGAGAACAGATCAGAAAGAAGGCCTTCTGGGCAGTGAGTGAGTGCTGGGCAGCCAAACTCAGATGATTTGAGACAATAATAATCTGCGTCCCTTCCAGAGGAAAAAGAGAGCCTCTGGCTTGTGAAAGGCCAGACCACACTTGATTAAAATAAAAACAGTCAAGAGTCAAATAACTGGATTTTAATTCACTAAGTTTAGTGATAAAATAAAGACATGGGGAGACAGCTCTGAGGGAAAAGTGAGGAGTGTGCTCCCAAACTTTCCAGCTTTTGTGTTTTTTAAACTAAGTGTACTTGAATAGCAGGAGACAATTCCAGGACACTTGGGAGGGGAAGCCTTGTCTCCAGGGCACCTTTGATATGTTTTTCTTCAAAGAGCCAGCTTTTGACACCCTTTGTTTGGGTTAGGATCTGCAAGGAACTATCTTTTTTAACACATTTGGGTCTGGTGGGCTGTTATCAGCAAAGAGGTTTGCTCACCTATTTCTGGAGCTTGAAGTGTCTCCTTTGCCTGCAGACAAGGGCCCACAATGAATCATATAAAAATAAGGGTGAAAAGTAACAGTTAAAAAAATAAACAAATGAGCTGAAGATTTGAATTTCTTTTAGAAGTTCTTGCAGTACAACAAGGAAAATCTGAGTTCTGACGTATGGCCAATGGATAATAGCTGGCATGGGTCATGCATCTGTAACCTTAGCCTTGAGGCAGCAAAAGTACAAAGAACACAGGTCTCTAGCCATGCAGTCTCCCTGAAGCTGTGAGTCCCAAGTACAAGGCAGAGATATTTGTCTTTAAAAGTAAGTATGTAGAAAGGTATAGAGGAAAAATATAGTGTTTAGCTCTGACCTCCACACAACCATGAACAGGCACATGCACTGGTCATGAACAAAGATGCATATACCACACACCTATAAATAAAATAACAAATAAAACAGTATCCAAGACTTTACAAAGCAACAGGAACTCTCTATCTCAGCAACAGGAACTTAAAATAATAAAAACAAAAAGGAAATGAATAGAACCAAAAGCTATTCTTTTGAAAAGATAAATAAAAACCTTAAGTATCTAAATACTTGTTTTGAGGAATGAAAATACAGTGTAATAATTGCCAGTGCCTAGAATGAAAAAAGAGAACTGCATCCCTGCAGGGATGTTAGTACTAAAATATACATTAACAAATATTTTGAATTATTTTATAGTATCAGTCCAAAAATATTTTCATACCCAGTTCTCAATAGACAAAACATTAAAAATTTTGATAAAAAATGGTAAACTCTAGGAAGCCAAAATATATCGGTTAATATATTTATGGCTAAAAACCTGTCACAAAATTTAATTTTGTTGGAAATATCCATGAACTTATAAAGGATGTCTCAAAACACTTATAGTATATATCAAACTCAATGTAGAAACATAGTAATAATTTTCTAAGGTCATGAACAAGGCAAGAATGTTTACTTTTCTCACTGATGTTCACTTTCACCAAAGAGTGTTTTCTTATTTAGTAATGAAGGAGAAGTCCTAGGCAGTTTACTAAGCTGAGGAAAAAAAATATAAATACGAATGGCATGATTGTTTTTATATAAATGTATAACAAGGTCATGGATAACATTAGTGACACATTAACAAAACCATGCTTTATAACACTAATATAGGAACAACTCTGAACACATCTCTGTATTTGCAGTTGAAGGAGGGCCCTGACATAAAAGACTCTGTTCTGTTCCCTTGTGCTTCCTTTCTTCTACTTCATTCTTTCTGTGTTCCAGTTATCCTAGGAAAATAACCAGTACTGATTCAAATTTATCACTAGGACTGAAACACCTCTTAGCAACAGTAAGTTTTACAGAAGGAATCATTCACAATAGATACCTCAAATAGGAATTACTGATGAGCAAGCCTGCCTTTCTGAGAAGTAATTTTCTATTGGAACCGGACAGCTCCCTACCTGTTACTTTCCTATAAACGTCTGTGTAGTCTGCATTAATATAATGACCAACCAGGCAACAGCTATACCTACTTTGCAAGCTATTCATGTTCTACGTTCCTTCCTATTTTTTCTCCATAATCCTCAAAGCTCTTGTTAATACCTTGAGCCCCTTATCAGTTCTTCCACATTCACTGAATCTCCCTTCTCTGTCTTTTATGACTTATCCTGTCTAAGGATGCATTGGGCTATTAGTACATCACACATTAAGGGTGCCACACTTTCTTCCTTAACACATTCTCTTCTGTATTATTCTCCAAGCATCCACATATAAGAAAAAAATGCAACCCTTGTTTTTCTTAAACTATCTTATTTATATTGACATAAAAATTTCACTTCCATTTATTTTCTTGCAAACAACATATTTTAATTGTTTTTATGTCTGAATAAAACATCTTTATGTTTCACATTTACTTTATGTATTTTTTATTCTGTCAATATAAGCAAAAATGAACATGAAGTGGCACAAAGACCTTAAAATAAGACCTAAAAATTTCTAAAAATTAAGAGAAATAGTTCACGATCTAGTCATGTTCAATAATTTTCTGATAAGATGACAGTAGGTCAGAAAATAAAATGAAGGATTAACAAATAGGACTTCACTAAATTAGAAAGTTATCACAGCACAAAAGTAACATTCATAAAAATAAAGACACAGACTGTAACAGGGGAAAATCATTGTCATCTATTGTCAGTAAATTTTGAATTTTTTTCATAAAGAATAATGTACTAGGCCTGACTGGCATGATTTGTCTAAAGTCCTTGAAAGAGTGACTGGTCCTTTCTTAAGAAAGATATGATCTCAATCTTAACTTAGAGATGCAAACAGCCATGCTGTGAATAACCTGTGGGGATGGACAGCCTCCAGGAATAATGGTAGCTAGCCAATAATGGGCTTGGGAACTATGCCCAACCATCCCACTAAACTTGACAAAATCCCAAACTCCAGATGAATCTACAATAGATTGAACATCTTGACGGTACTCTTGTGAGAATGAATAGAGAACTCAGCTAAGTTGATCAAGGACAATTGAAACACAGAAAGGAGAATGACTAACAAATATTAAAGGTAGTAAAGTGGTAGAAATTTGACATGCGTCAGGGATTAATTTACATATGTTTACCATATGTATGTGTACATATACACATATATACATATGATGAGAAACTTCATACTATGAGAATTTCTCATTTTAAAAATTCAACTTGTCCACAAGGTACTATTAATAATTAGTAATTATTAAAATTGGGGTCCTCTTCCAGTAATCTAAGTCTCCTTTTAAAAGAAGAATTGAAGTATGCACTAAAAAGGCTTAAGTAAAATCTGATTAGAATTTAAAAGAAATTCCACAAACTTTAAATATCAGAAACTGTCTGAGGAAGATGGGAATGAGAAAGGTAACAAGTCCTGCTGTATGACTTAAGCAATCATAGAGGTAACCCACATAGCAGACAAGTATCCACACAACTGAAAGGAGAGATTTGTGGGGGGTGGTGCAGCCCAAATTTTGAGAAGTCCTACTGAGAGAGACATAGCAAAAAGAACTGGAAAACTTAGGTTGTTCTGAGTCATTTAGAAATATAGTATGATTTACAAATCCATTAAGTTTCACACTCTACAACTGAATGCACAGGAAGCAGGGAACAGAGAAAGAAAATTATCTCCTTAAGAGATCTTGCCTGTCATCTCTCAATCATGACATAATGTGGACCTACATGCCCTTTTTTCTGAGGAGTGGTCTCTTAGCCAAGTGACTGGCATGTCCTACTGGAATGTTAGGTCTCTACCTAACCTAGAGGTTCCATCCTCTTGAAAGGAAGAAATTAGTTTCCTCAATGCTTTTTTACTGCTACTGTAAAAAGAGCTCCAGAGAAACTAAGTGAGAAAGCATAGAATGTTCCTGAAATCATGCCTATGTGATACATTTTGTCTTGGAGAACATTTTTTCTATTAAATTATAGGCAATATGTTACATAATAGTAGCACCAATTACAGTGAGGTCACCTGAGAAATTAAACTGCTGAACTTCTCTTATATTAAATCACTAACATTTCTAAATTTCTGATAGCATGACATATCTACTTATGAAAATAAACACTCAATAAACGCATTTAAGTTATTCAGTTTGCTGAATATATCATATTAGCCTGAGAGGATAATTCAGAAAGTAGAGCCAAAAAACAATCAATCCTGCTTGCATTTAATTTGAATTCTAGTAGGACAAAAGAATAAAAAAATCAGCAACCATGACTGAAAACGTTACATAAAAGTGTATATGAATGTAATACTCTAGGGATTTTAGGTAACAGGGCATGTGTTAGGGCCTCTCGTTCAATAAATTTACTCCTTGCGTTCATGAATCCTCTGTGTTAAAAGGTCAAGGACACAGGAGCTGATGCAGAAGCCAGACATGGGTGCTGTTTACTGACTCCATTATCATTGCTTGCTTGCTTTCTACTATCTTCCTTCTTTTTTCCTTCTTTGTTTCTTTGTTTCTTTTTGTTTCTTCTTTCTTTCTTTCTTTCTTTCTTTCTTTCTTTCTTTCTTTCTTTCTTTCTTTCTTTCTCTTTCTTTCCTATGCATTCTTCTCTTATATATTATATCCCAACTGCAATTTCTTCTCCTTCCTCCCATTCCAGTTACTTTTCCACACCGATTCACTCCTCCTCTTTCACCTTTAGAAAATGACAGGCTTCCCAGTGATATCAACCAACATGGCATATCAAGTTGCAATATGACTAAGCACAGTCCTTTTTACTAAGATTGGAGGAGGCAACCCAGTAGAAGGGAAAATATCCCCTAAACAGGCAAAAGAGTCAAAGACAGGCCCTAATCCCACAGTTATGAATTCATAAGAAGACCAACTTACTCAACCATAACATATATTCAGAGGGCCAAGGTCAGACCAGTGTAGGCTCTTTCATTGTCAGTTCAGTGTCTGTGAGCCACTGTGAGCCCAGGTTAGTTGATTCTGTTTTTTTTTTAATGTATGTTTTTTGTTTGTTTGTTTGTTTGTTTGTTTTGTAGTGTCTTTGACTCTTCTGGCTTCTTCTCTATTTCAGGATTCCCCAAGCTTCACTTAATGTCTGGTCATATGTCTCTGTATCTGTTTCCCACGTATCAGAGATGATATAGTATTAAACAGAAATGATGCCAAAAGTTCTATGGAGAATGAGACCTTAAAAATACCCTCTGTGAAGTGGCTGAATACAAAACTAACTTAAAAATAGTGGTCCTCTTATATACAAATGATAAACAGGCTGAAAAAAGAAACCATGGGACTTACACCTTGCACAAGATCCATAAATAATATAACACATATAAGCGTAACTCTAACTAAGCAAGTGAAAGACCTGTACGACAAGAACTTCAAGACTTTGAAGAAGATGGAAGTCTTTGCAGAAAATGGGAAAATCTCCCATGCTCACTCATGGATTAGTACTGTTAACAGTAAAATTGGTCATCTTACAAAAAGGAATCTACAAATTCAATGGACTCTGGATCAAAATTCCAACACAATTTTTTACAGACCTTGAAAAAGCAATATTCAACTTCATAAAAACGCAAAGCAAGGAAGCTAAAAACAATCTTTTACAATAAAAGAACCTCTAGAGGTATCACCTTCCCTACTCACAAACTCTACTACAGAGCTAACTATAGTAACAAAACTGCATGATATTGCCATAAAAACAGGCAGGTGGGTCAAGGAATTGGGTTGAAGACCAACACACCAATGAACAGCTGATTTTTGATAAATAAATCAGAAATATACAATGGAAAAATGAAGGTATCTTTAACAAACGGGACTGTTGTAACTGAATGCCTGCATGTAAATGAATGCAAATAGATTCATATTCATTACCTTGCACAAAACTGGAGTCCAAGTAGATTAAAGACACCAACATAAAACCTGATACACTAGACCTCATAGAAGGGAAAGCAGGGACTAGCCTTGAATCCTTTGGCAAAGGAGACAACTTTGTATAGAACTCATGGCCATCAGCCCTGGGACAGCACTACCCGCAATGATCAGCAATCACTACTTAAGAAAATGTCCTACAGGCTATTTGCAGCCAGATCTTATGGAAGCATTTTCTTAATTGATGCTTCCTCCTCGCCTCCTCTCAGATGACTTTAGCTTGTGTCACTTTGACATGAAACTACCAATAAACACAGCATGTGGTTTCATCAGCAACCAGGGCTTACTATTTAGCTTTAGTGTGAAATAAAAACCAGTGTCAGTAGCTTGCATTGTGATTGTAATGACAGGAGGGTATTTAAGGGCCATGCTTGCCAACAGGTTATGGGGAATTACGTCAGTTTACCCAATAATCTAAGGCTTCTGGGAGTGTCTCATTGTACTCATACAGGTTACCTTGATTAAAGGATTTACTACATTATTAATTCAATGTTGCAGTATAAGAATGTGGGGAGGAGGTGATCAAAAATCAAATCTTTGGAATTAGCTTTCTCCTTTTTTTGTGTAATAATATAAATGTATATGTAAAAATAAAAAACACTAAATAAACATCCTTTGAATTGTTTATTTGCTCTTTCTAATATTTCTTTGATATCTGAAGAGACCTGAAGGTATAGTAAAACCTTTCCAGAAACCATGGTCAGGATCAATGAAGATCCACTGATGTCAGTTCCAAACAAGCATAATTTGGACTTTGGACAAAGAACTTAGGGGACTAAACAATTAAATTTTAGCAAGCACTAATGTAGTATGAAAAAATTTTCACAACCTGTACCAGATGTTTGGAAAAAACAGCAATACTTGGAAGTGTGAAAGCCACTCTGATGATCCTAATCCACAGTCATTCTCTGTAATACATTTGGCTTTCTCATCTACAATATTGGGTTTTTCTTAAAACACATTTTTATTGAAAAATGAAATAATTCATATTATATCTCATTTGCTATCCCATCCCATACATCCTCCCAATCCTCCCACCCTCCCGCTTTCACCCCATTACCCTTCCCTATGACTATGACTGAGGGGGACCTCCTCCCCCTGAATATGATGCTAGTGTATCAAGTCTCTTCTTGGTAGTCTGCTATCTTTCCTCCAAGTGCCATTGGGCCTCCCCAACAAGGGGAGATGGCCAAATATGGGGCACCAGAGATCATGTGAAAGTCAATCCCCAGTCTCCACTTAACTGTGGAGAATGTTCTGTCCCTTGGCTAGATCTGGGTAGGGGTTTGGTGATGACTGCACATATTGTCCTTGGTTGGTGCCTTAGATTGAGTGGAACCCCTTGTCCCAGATCCACCCATCATAGTGTTCTTGTAGGTTTCTAGGACCCTCTGGATCCATCTATTTCCCTATCTCCTATAATTTTCTCACCTAGAGTCTCAATAGGATATCCTCCACTCTGTCCCACTTATGGTAAGTGAAAACTTTCATGGGACCTGCCCCTGGGGCTAGTGTCCATTTATAAGTGAGTATATACCATTTGACTCTCTCTGCTTCTGGGTTAGCTCACTCATTATGTTGGGCTCTTTTAACTGCACTACTTGGCATAATTTCTGAGTGGTGGTGCTGAAAACAGGAGAAAGAAATTGACTACTGAAGTTTTGGTCAAGAAGCAGACATTTCAGGGATATCCTTGGGTGTTTTATGGTTTTTGTTTTGTAGTATATTAGCTTAATGCCTTTATAAGCAAAAATTATTATGTAACAGAGCTACTATCTGCCTAATTCTTTAAATAGTCATATCATCATGTAATTTATTAGCAAATATGTATATTTTATATATTGGCATGATATTGATTATATTTTGAACTGAATATGACATTATTCACATAAAACCATACAAATTACTAATGTCTTTTGACACTGTTATCCAAATATTTCACTGACAATCATAAGTGAACAGTGAATAAATAAGGAAACTAAGAGAATATCTTCAGGGAATTATATTTAGAGTTCACATTTAACAAGTCTTATTACCCAGAGCAGTTAAAAACCCAGGCATAATGAGCCTAGTAAATTAGTGGCAAAAAAACATAAAAGAAACTAATGGATCCAAAGAATATCATAGATCATGACATGTTATTTCCAGACTGTTAACTATGACCGTGGTGAACAATTGCAGGTGATTAAAATTCCCATGACTTCATAAAGCATTAATTAGACAATGAATGTCAGAAGGAAATCATGAATAGAGCATGACCACCTGTATTGGAATTCCTCCCCCTAAAGAATGGTAAAAATGTAAATGTATGTCAATTAACAGAGACTTATGAATTAGAATACTAAATACAGATGTCTTGAATTCTAACTATATAAGTAATATGAAATTATTCTGTCCACACTGCTATCTTAGTGCAATAAATTAAAGGAGAGAGTATGGGAATAAAATTTCTTTAATCATTTGTGATGAGTAATTTGAATGTCACCCTTGCTGCTGAAGTATGATCATATTTGGCTACATGACCAAACACTCCCCTGAGTAAATCTTTCTGAATGTTTTGGATAAAATTGTGTTTTAAATCAGTGTATTTTGAATAAAGGAGATCACCTTTATGAGAACAGACCTTACTAATAAATGAAGGCTTGAATAGGACTCTGATAATGGCTTGGATGTCAACATTGGTCTTAACTTGTTATTAACTCTAACAGCACATGCAGAAGAGCTGGGGCTTCCTGTATTATGTGATAATGGCAGCACTTCTTAAAAGAGTTTATTTTTCGCCAGGCATGGTGGCACGTGGACTTAATCCCAGCACTCAGGAGGCAGATGCAGGTGGATCACTGTGAGTTCAAGGCCAGCCTGGTCTACAAAGCGAGTCCAGGATGGCCAAGATAACATAAAGAAACCCTGTCTCGCTGAGCAAAGAAATTGGGACATGTTTCAGATGGGTGGTAAAACCTCACAGGACATTATATCTGCAGTAGGGCTTCATGCTTACTTCAGAAATGAAGGAAGGATGACCTTACATGACAGGTAGTAGAGGGAGAGTAGTAATTGTTCAATAAATTTCAGGTCCAATGCACCTGAATAAAATTATCTTATAAATCCAAGCATAACATATGCCCTATTGTAATACATGAAAATCCTATCTTATCCATAGTACACAACAGTGGTTTCTTGCAATTAAACATCAGTTTGTGCAAGATAGATTTTATTCCATTCCTTATAATTCATCAGGTTCGTCACACATTTCACAGTCTAGAAATGCTCATAATAAACTTAAACTTATTTTATTTATGTTATTAATATAACAAGAGAAAGAAGCATTTGATAGATAAATAGAGATGATATTTATAAGCATCCACATAGTATAGTATTCTTACAAAGAGACAACCAGTTCAGCCATACCTTAATCTTTGCCCTCGAATGATTTTCAATGTTATTTTCCCAACTTGAATTCATAAAAGTAGCTATGGTTCTTTGAGAATATGAACATTTATGAAGAATTATGCATATGTTCATTAGCAAATTTATATAAAACATGCCTAAATTTGATTTATAAAATATGTAAATGTCACTATGTTCCTTGTCATTTATGACCAAATCAATTATGATCATTAAAAAATATTCTAAATATCCTAAACAGGCCAAAACACTTTATTATGATTTATTCATGTTAAAATTATTATTATTATTTTGTTTAAGAAGAGGTCAACTAGAACAAGTAAAATGTAATTACTGAGACTACAAAATACTTCTGACTAGTTCCTCAATGTTTGTTACTCCTCTTCCACCATCTTCTGGTAGCTTTTGAGAATGCAATTAAAAAAAAATTCCCCCCAAAGTATAGAAATCTTTTGTTTGTTTCTTATATAAAATATATTGCATGTACATGTAACTTACAGTATAACGTGTGCACTCAGATACATACATATGTATTCAATATGCCAGTTAATGCTATGTTAAGAAATATTCTTTTTTGAACATATATATTTACATTATTACAGCAAGAACCACAAAGCAATCAAGAATTATTATAAATGTTACATTTATAATGTTTTGGCTATTTTTATTTGTCAGCCAAGTTTTATTTCTTTGTTTTATATGTACTTATTATATCTATCATATATTTGCACAATATTAACTAATAGACTATGTTAAAATATTATATATGCACAATATAAAGTACTTTGTATTTTTTTCCTCTGGTATTTAAAACTGACCACAATTGATTTGGTCATAAAGGAGAAACACAATTAGTTTCATATTTTCCTTTTTAAAATCAAGTTTAGATACATATTTTATATAAATTTACTAACCAATATGTACTATAAATACATATATTTACTGTACATTTATATATGTTGCTCTCTCTATACATATATTTATATGGAGAGAGTAACCATCCATCAGTTAATACATGTTTTGGAAATTGATATACATTGCACTACAGATTTTTATGTTTTGTCATAAATACATTCAATTATACATTGCACTGCACATTTTTATGTTTTGTCACAAATACATTCGATTACCATTAAAAGGTAATAAATACTGAATAACTTAACTTCTGGGCACCTATTTTTTTCTGACAAACCTTGAATCTGAAATTCCAATATCAAGGCCCTTCTAAGGCCATCTTTGTTGAAGCCTGTTTCTTGGCCTGCAGTTGGCAGTCCTCCAGACATAAATAAACAAGAATAAAATTACAGTGTTTTTTACTCTCTAAAAGTATTTTCTTGTATGAGGACCACATTGTAACAACATCATTGACCATTCATTGACTCTGTAAAGTATCCATCTTGAAATAACCATATTAGGGAGATTAGGTATCTACAGTTTTTTTTTTACGAGACATAATTAAATTTATTACAGTAAGTGTGTGATATCATACAAACTTTACCTCAAAAAAGCTTTGCAATATATATCATGTCCTGTAAATCCTTTATTGTGTTATACAGTCATTTTCTTCTTATTGTTCATTAATAGGTATGGAACACTATGTACTTTGCTTACAGATATGTTCACCCCATTATGTTTCTACCATTAAGACTCAAGTAATGAATCTCAATCCTTTCCAAGTTCAGGTATGGATAGAAAATAATAATTTTATATCAGATTCTGTAACAAGTACACAAGATCTTTAAAGATAAGAGGCCACTGATGCCCAAACCAGTACCAATCAATACCATGAGTGCTGCCTGAGAGGCACAGCAATAGTATTCATGTAACTTGTCCAATCTACCCTAGAACACCAGGTACACTGGAAGTCTCTGACTAAGAGGGACAAAATTCTTAATGAAGAGAACCTGACTAATTATATCAATGTGCTCCCTTCTTCTGTAAAAACAAGACAAAGATACTTAAGAAAAAGTTATGTCATTTTGCCAACTTCTCTTCCTTGTAATTCTTTATCGTATTTTATTTTAGAACTTTTCAAATGCTTTACATCAATTTTATAATCATGAACATGTATAGTTTAATATATTAAATGATTTTTAGCAAAAATCAATATTAAAGTGTGCCTGTATAAAACACATCGCTCCAGAGAAGAATGCAGACAGTTTTACTTTTATTTTTTAGTCACTTCAAAATAAACTTTATTAACTCTAAAAAACTGTTTTCAAAATATATGATATGTTCATATTCTATTTTTATGGACCATCATGTCCTTTTCATATTTATATGCTGACTGCTTACCTTTGGTCTAGTTATATATAAGATGGTGTCATTAAGGATTTAATTTAAATTTGGCCTCTAATGTGAAGCTCTATTCAAACAGGCAGTGTTTTTTAAGAGAGATAAGAACATAAGGAATGTCCCTCTCTGCCATATGAGAAAGAGGCAGAAAGTCCGTAAATCAGAAAGGGTGGTCACTTCACAACCTTATCAGGTGGAGAGGATAATATTGGATTTATGGACTCAGAGTTGAAAAATAAAATGTATTTCTATTGTATAACAAAGCTAGCTCCTGGCATTTGGTAATGGTAATTTGTGCTAATCAATATAACCTTATAACTTTCAAAATGCCACACAATTCATTATTATATGCTAAACACATACACACAAATAATACTATTAAACTATTTGTATACCAGAAGAATTTTCCTTGTAGCTAACCACATATAACATTTTAAGCTCTTTAGACTCAGGAAACCTAAAAATATCACTGAATGCCTTACTTTTCTGAAAAATTTCAATGATAATTTATGCAAATTTTTTGGCTTTATCAGAAGTTGACACAAAAGGTTAGGCTTCAGAGACAGTGTCACATTTGCCTGACATGCTTCTAGAATTACTTTGTCTCCTAAAGCAAGTGAGCTCCTTTCCTGAGACTGACACTTTCAGAGTCTGATATCAGATCAATCTAATTTTGGCACAGAACAGAGACAGCTTTTTTTACAAGTTGCTAGGGATTTTGCTCTGGTTTTTTTCTTCCTTTCACCCTCTCTCCATGGTGAGACCTTTTCTCAGTTGTACAATTATGCATCTATTTGACAATTGGGATATTTTCTGAAATATGCTTTTCTCTATGCATCCTACAGTCAGGATAGGTTATTATTTAGTTACAAAGTCACTGTACCAACAATTTGAATTACCGTCCTTATCCCTAACATTCATATATGTTAGGGATAAACCAAAACATCTCCCTTTAGATACTTTAAACATGGTTCACAATGGCTAAATTCAAATATATAAACCCATACTGCTTGTATCAACATTATGGATATATAACAGTAACCATAATGTTGTAACAAAGTCAGAGATCTGAAATAACTTTTGAAATGGACACAAATATCTTCATTTTCCATTTTGGAGTATTAAAAAACAATATAACAAAATTTACATGAGAATCATTTGAGTGCTATTGTATAAAAATACAAACTAGAAATGAAAAATATGCTTCAGTAAGTGAAAGGAAAGTGGCAGCTTGCCTACGTCTTTCTGGAGGCGGTAGGGAAATGCAGTGCTCCAGCTTTTACAGAATCTAGCAGATATCACATTTCATGATAATGACCCCACACACTCTGGGATGCTCTTTGCAGTAAGATAATTTGCAAAGTCAAAAAAGATGGAAATTCCTTTATCACTTCTTTCATAGAAGAAATCTGAAATAAATTTCAGTGTTGTTGGGACCCATTTGAATATTAAGTAGCCAATTCACCTCAAGTCACTTAGCTTTTTGAAACTTGTAAATACAGTGTAAGGGTAAAGAACATTCTGAAAGATAAAAACATGGCTACCTTTCATAGGGTTTGGAGAACATTATCCATTCTGTCACAAGAAATATGTGAAAAATTCTGAAAGACAAGAATATTTTCTTCCTTCTATCCAGAAAATATTTCTATTACAGCCCTTGGAAGATTATTGCCTAGATGCCATATTACATCAGGTTGTCCGTCTATAAAACAGATATTTCCATTTCACCATACTTCACACCTTTCCATCATGTATTCCTGCTTTTTGTCTTAGCTGCATACTGTAAGCTCAACCCTCCCACACACATACATATTGCATCATGATGATTATCAGGTGTTGTAGTGGATTGGATCTCCTTTAGGCTCATGGATTTGAGCATTTAGGATTTTTGTTGATGCTTCTGATTTGGAAGCTATGGGACTTTTAGAGAGTAGATCTTTGCTGAAGGAAATAGTCGTAAGGGAGAGGGGGAGCAGGTGTTGGGAGGTTATATCCTCAAACCACTTTCTTTGTGATGAAATCTGATCAGCCATCTTCCTTCTGGTAGTACCATGTTTCACTCACCATTACGGACTTCCCTTCTGGAGACATAAGCAAAAATTGGACTCTTCCATCATCTTTCCCTCCTTCTTTGCCCCTCTCCCTTTTTCTCCTGAGATATCAACCATGCCTGGCATATCAAGTTGCAATAAGACTATGAACATCTTTTGTGGCTAGACAAAGCATCCCAGTTGGGGGAAAGATATACAAAGGCACCAAAAGATTCAGAGACAGCCTGTGGTCCTGCTGATAAGAGTCTCACATGAGGGCAGAGCTGGACAGCTGTTACACGTGTGCAGAGGGCCTAGGTCCATCTCTCGCATGTTCTGTTTGCCAGTTCAGTCTCTGCGGGTAACTGTGAGCCCAGGTTATTTGATTCTGTAGGCTTTCATGAGTTGTCCTTGACCTCTCTGGATTTTTTTCTATCCTTCCGCCACCTCTTCCCGATTGTTCCACAGCCTCCACTTAATGTTTGGCTGTGAGTCTCTGCATCTGTTTCCATCAGTTGCTGGATGAAACCTCTCAGATGGGAGTTATGGTAGCCTTCTCTCTGCAAATATAGCAGAATATCATTAATTGTGCCAAGGGTGTACTCTCTCTCTTGTGCCATGGATCTCAAGCTGGGCCAGTCATTGGTTAGCCTTTCGCTCCAGTTCTGCTCCATTTTTGACCCCTGAAACTCTAGTAGACATGACTAATTATAGGTAGAAAGTTTTGTGGTAGACTTGATGTCCTAGTCTTTCCATTGGACGTCTTTCCATGTTATAAGAGATGGCCCTTTTCCCCACCCAGTTCCCTCCTCCTCCTCCCACCCCATTTATCTATTCTATTTTCCCTTCTCAGTGAGATTCAAGCACCCATCTTTGGGCCATTCTTGCTTTTTTTTTTTTTTTTTTTTTTTAGCAGCTTTGGGTCTGTGAGTTGTAGCCTGGTTATCCTGTACTTTATGGCTAATATACACTTATAAGTGAATATATACCATTCTTGTCTTTCTCGGTCCAGGTTACCTAACTCAGGATGATCTTTTTTTTTTAGTTCCATCATTTGTCTGCAAATTGTATGATATCACTCTTTTTAATAGATGAGAAATATTCCATTGTGTAAATGCACCACGTTTTCTTTACTCCATTACTTGGTTGAGGGACATCTAGGTTGCTTCTAGTTTCTGGCTTTTAAAAATAAATCTGCTATGAATATTGGGCAAGTATCCTTGTGGTATGGTGGAGCACTTTCTGGGAATATGCCCAGGATCCAGCTGGGTCCTGAAGTAGAATTATTCCCAATTTTCTGAAAAACTGGCAAATTGATTTCCGCAGTGGTTGTACAAGTTTGGACTCCTACCAGAAATGAAGGAGTTTTCCTTTTGCTCTACATCCTGACCAGCATGAGCTGTCACTTCAAATTTTCATCTTAGCCATTCTGATGGGTGTAAGATGGAATCTTGGAGTTAGTTTGATTTGTATTTCCCTGATGGCTAAAGACGTTGAACATTTCTTTAAGTCCTCAGCCATTTAGCCCCCTCTGTTGAGAATTCTCTGTTTAGCTCTGTACCCCATTTTTGTTTTTTTCCTTTATTAATTTATTCTTGTTACATCTCAATGGTTATCTCATCCCTTGTATCCTCCCATTCTTCCCTCCCTCCCATTTTCCCTTTATTTCCCTCCCCTATGACTGTTCCTGAGGGGGATTACCTCCCCCTGTATATGCTCATAGGGTATCAAGTCTCTTCTTAGTAACCTGCTGTCCTTCCTCTGAGTGCCACAAGACCCAGCTATTCTACTCCTTGGAATATACCCAGAAGATGCTCCAGTACACAACAAGAAAATTTGCTCAATCATGTTCATAGCAGCCTTATTCATAATAGCCAGAACTTGGAAATAGCCTAAGTGTCCCTCAATAGAAGAATGGATAAAGAAACTGTGGTACATATACACTATGGAATACTACTCAGCTATTAAAAAGAAGGAATTCCCGAAATTTGTGGATAAATGGATTGAGCTACACATGATCATAATGAGTGAGTTAACCCAGAAGCAGAAAGACTCAAATGGTATATACTCACTTATATCTGCATATTAGCCCAAGGGGCATGTCCCACGAAAGCCTTCACTTACCAGGAAACTGAGACAGAGGGGAGGACATTCTAGTGGGACTCTAGATGAGAGAAGCATGGGAGAATGGCAAAGTAGAAGGATCCAGAGGGTCCTAGAAGCCTACAAGTAGAACATTATGATAGGCAGATTTGGGCCCAGGGGTCCCATCAAACTAAGGCACCAGCCAAGGACAATACAGGCGGTAAACCTTAAACCCCTACCCAGATCTAGCCAATGGACAGAACATTCTCCACAGTAGAGTGGAGAGTGTGATATTACTTTCTCACATACTCTGGTGCCTCACCTTTGACCATGTCCCCTGGAGGGGGAGACCTGGTGTACCCCATTTTTTAATTGAATAATTTTGTTTAGGTCTGTACCTCATTTTAAATTGGGTTATTTGGTTTATTGATATCTAGTTTCTTGAGTTTATATATATATATATTTGAGATATCAGCTTTACATCAGATGTGGGGTTGGTGAAGATCTTTTCCTATTCTGTAGGCTGCTGTTTTGTTTTATTGAGGGTGTCCTTTACTCACTTGTCGTCTGATCTCTATGTTAACATATGCATTTTGTAATCCAGTAGATTTTGATTCTCTTAGGAACCCTAATAAACAGAGGAAACAATTTTTGAATTGACTCTGATCAATGATTTCAATTGATCATTAGATTTAGTTCTGAAGCCACTTCTCAAATGTAAGGACATGCATTAAATCAACATATAGTGAATTAAACTGATTGGAAATAAAATCAGAAAATGTTATATATGAATATTAAGTATTTCCTTTCAATGTGTCAATACTTAAAGAAATACTAAGCAATATTTAAAGAAATAAAACTAAAGAATTTATACACACATGCACATGCGTGCACACATACACACACAGAGATATATATATATACACACATACTGATGGAATTTTCTTATTAATGGGCAATAATGTCTTTTCCAGAGAGCATAGTCTATCAAATAAAGACATTGAGAATCAAGTTGCTACAACCTTTAAGGTTTATGCCTTATGGCTAACTTTCATAATTATGAAATGTTCTGTGCATGCAGCTTAGGTATAGGGTAGTTAGTCATTCAAAGTGTCACCTAGCTTTGAGACTTGCAAGCTACAATAATGTATTTTCATTAGTGCAATAGAGACAAAAGTGTTTATGTGTAACCAACCACTTTCTAATTATATTTATGGCTGGTTCCAGAAGATGAAATTCATGTTTTGTATTGTTACGTAGTCTAAGAACACATAGTGGGTTAGATTAGAGATTCTAAGAGAGAACTCAATGTTATTCTTCAGCTAAATGCAAGCAGCAATAAACTCTCTGAATTCTTATCTTCCTATCCATAGAGTAGTATATCTTGCAAGCCTCATCAAAGAAAGTACTATTAGCAGCAGATTGTAATCAATACAGAGATCCACACATGGATAACCTGCAGAGAACAGGTATCTGTGGAGGGCTCAACTCTACATGGGACATCTATATCACATTCTCTACTTCAAAGGCTTAGACATCAATAGAAAGAGAGGAGAGTCAGCTTTAGTTATGAGGACACCCATGCCCCAGAAGTCTATCCTACACCTATGAGTAGAACAGCCACATTATGTGGGGTCAGTGGCTTTTTCAAAGGGCACAAAATATTGGAGGAGAATGTGTTGAGGGAAATAGGAAAAGAATTTGAGAGGACGTAATGGGGGTGTCAAGTTGATCAAAGCACATGTTATGCATGCAGGAAATTCTCCAACAACAAAAAACTAAAAAATAGTCAAACAAATATAAGTCACAATGTTGGACCCAGTATGTTCTAGTATAGTTCTTTTATGGATAACTATTCAAGTAGTAAACTGTCTCTGTCATCTTCTCATTTAGAAAGCTACTAACTTGTACTCCTGGCATATTCAGGTAATCAAGTTTATCCCTACTCAAGTCTCTGAGTGAGTTGAAGACCAGATAGTTTAGTTTTGCAAGGAAGCTTAGTTTAAGGGTTAAAATGTTTTTAAGTATAGACAGGTATTTTAAGTTGATATAACAAGATGTGATGGAGATTGATTTACATTCAGAATTTTAAACGCACTAAGATGTTTTCAAGGCTGTCAAATGCAAATACCCAAAACACTAAGAATATAACATATAATTCCTGAGTGTCATGGTTCTTCTTGCTATAGGTAGTTTATTGTGTATATGTGTAATAATATAAATGTATATGTAAAAATAAAAAATGTTTAATTACTTTTTAAAAAATCCTTAGAAAGTTGACCTCCAGCTCTTCTAAAAAAGTTGCAAGAGCCAAATTGTAATTCTTTCTGGTTTCCTGATGTTTAAATAATTTAAGTTAATATATATAATTGTCATATGTGACAAATGTAGAGAACCCAAAGCAAAGATGTCAGTGGAGAGTGGGATACTACTTTCTCACATACTCTGGTGCCTCACCTTTGACCATGTCCCCTGGAGGGGGAGACCTGGTGGCACTCAGAGGAAGGACAGCAGGTTACCAAGAAGAGACTTGATACCCTATGAGCATATACAGGGGAAGGTAATCCCCCTCAGGAACAGTCATAGGGGAGGGGAATAAGGGGAAAATGGGAGGGAGGGAAGAATGGGAGGATACAAGGGATGGGATAACCATTGAGATGTAACAAGAATAAATTAATAAAGGAAAAAAATAAAAATAAAAATAAAAAAAGAAAAATGTTTCCACAAATTATGTGGGAAAATAATCCTGCCTGCTACTCAAGACAAGGATTGACAAACAAGCATCATTCTTTTGCTTAAAGCTTTAGATCATCACCGAAGACTAAATGCAGAGATGAGAAGTAAAAGAAATTGGCCAATGGTTAAAATAACATTTTTTTTCCTTTCTCCCCCTAACTCTTCCCATTTCTCCCCTCACGTTAATAGTCCTGGCTTTTTTTTTCTGGTTTGTTTAGTGTTGGAAACTTAAGCTATGGCAAGGCCTAAACCTCCAAGGAAGTAATAAAATTTTAGTTATGATCACTTAGATGGAAATTATTCAGATAAGTCAGCAAAAGTTTGCATGAGTATAGTTGTGTTAAAATAAATTTATGTGAAATTGTTTTTTCTATATCTAAGCACACATAGGCATCAGAATTATATATCATCTCAGAATGAACAGTGTAACACACCACATATGCTGAAAGGCTGCCTGCACATGTACAGATACTAGTTTCTTCTACACATTTGGAATGTGCAATTACATTGTGGGAAAAGCCTATGCATGCCACAGAAAAGAAAAATGAGATCCTTAATTTTCTATATCATAACACTATACCATGAAAAGATCTCCACATGCAAATTCAAACTATTAGCATTTTAAAATTGTACTCTAGTATTTGTGTGTGTGTGTGTGTGTGTGTGTGTGTGTGTGTGTGTGTGTGTGTGAATGTATTCAGGTACCTGCAATCATTTGAATGGGGCAGAAGGAATCCCATACCTGGAACTGGAATTATTGCTATTGTGAGTTGATATTGCTTCTGTGAACTGAACTGAGGTTCCTTAGAAGAGCAGAACCACTGAGCCCCTCATATCAAACATAGTTCATGTTTGTATACATATCTTTTCACAATCTCTAGCTCTGAACCTGTCTGAATTGATCTCCTGTCCTTGCCTTTGATTACCTATGTATTATTTCTGTTTGCTTATAGTAACTAAACAGAACTCCTTTTATTTATGTCCTGTGTGTTTTGATTTTAAAACAGTTTTGCATTTTGTAAACTACATTAGGATAATAATTTTGCTATTTTGCTTATAGTATGACATCACAACATTACTAACCATCAGTATATCATTTGAGAAATCACATCTTATAGGCTGAACTTGAATTCTACAACTAAAGTTTACTGTTTGAATTATTGCTTTCATTTCTCCTTACTGAGAAAAGACTCTTGATCAGGCTTTGCTTCTCACATAAACTTTATGATAGTTGACACAGTATCTTCCAAAATAAAAATTTGGATCTGGAGTGATTTCTCTACGTTTTCTGAAAAGTCTGTTAAAATGGTATCTGTAAAAGGTGTCTATGTATTTTACAGCATTTCTGCTCTTGTCTCTGCGACCATTATCTAGCATTCTTATTTTCCTATATCAATATGAAGGGTTAAATTATAAAATGCTTACCCACTGAAGTTCTAAAATTCAGCCATGCCTCTATTATTATGTGCTCCTTACACATAGCCAGGGGCAGAGTTTTGGTTGACACACATTGTCTCTGCGTTTGTTGTACCTCAGGGGTTAATAACCAATACTCACTGTAATGCAGACATGAGCTGCTCTCTGATACTTACTGACTCTAACTGTAGCCTTATTCAGCGTTATAATCTTACTTGTGCTGCTTGTTACTCTGACCTGCCTTAATCTGCTTTATTCTGCACCTTGCTGCTTGCCCTCTGTTTTACCACTAGGTGGTACTCATATATTTTTTTGTGTACTTCAAGTATATAATTTTGCTGCTTTAATAAACAGAATTGAAGTATTTTAGACATATAATGTTTCTAAATACCTACTCGAGTTACTTTAAATGGATTCTATCAAATTTAATTACACCTCTTTATGTATTATGTAAAAATCAAATGTTAAATACTGTTCAGTTTCTGTGTAGAGTACTTGAAATTGATTTTCCACTGTACCTGCTAGAAGATCAGGTCTTAGAACAAGATCTACAATTATTGCACATTATGTGTATATATATGAAAATTTGTTCAAATTATAATATTTTTGATGTAGCTTATATTCTTTTTGTATTTTCATCTGTTAGTTGTTTTCAGATACATTTTCTGCATATCCACTCTATATTCCTCCTGAATGTAGTATTTTATATGATAAAACTATTGTGGGTTATTGCACTTTGAATATTATTAAAAATGTATGTTTATTAAATAAATGTATATGTGTTTATTACCTTTGTTTTTTTGTTTAATATAGGAGGAAAATAAATATGTAGTAGTCAGTAAACCTCTCCATGGCCATGTAGCTAGACATTTACCTAGGTAGGAGACTACTAGGCTATCAGACTCCTTCTTCCCTTCTCTTCATTATGTATCCAAATGACAGCAGTAAATTGTTCTGTAATCTCTCCACACTTCAGAGTGTAACACATTGTAGTCGTCCAAAGGATGATGATGATGATAGTAATAAAATAATAATAATAATAATAATAATAATAATAATAATAATAATAAAATATGCTAGCTGTTGAATCAACTTTTTTATATATTAGTTTCTTTTCTGTCGTTTTGATAGAACACTCTGACAAAAGACAGCTTTGAGGAGAATGGATTTATTTTTGTTTACAGCCCACAGAGGACGCAGTCCATCATGACACACATGGTCTCAAAAGCGTGGGGCCAGCCAGGAAGCAGTGAGTTGATTTTTAATACTTGGTTTAATGAGCTTGAGAGGTCGGTCCTGTATGATGGCAACAACATTTCATGGGCCGGATTCTGGAGTAACTACAAAAAAAAAAAAAAAAAAAAAAAAAAAAAAAAAAAAGATCCAGTTAAGAACTAGTGCATATGCATAACTTCACTGCTCTTTATTCTTTACCCTGGATATAACGAGACTAGATGCTGAATGTTCTCAGGGAATGAATTCCCTCCAGTGATGCATTGTAAAATGAAATTGTAACCCAAATGAATCCTTTCTTCTTAAGTTACATGTAAAAGTTTTGGTTCTGCCAGACAAAATCAGAATTACTCTCTGGGCTACCTCTCCCACAGAGAAGGTCTGGCTCACTGTGCGCTTTGCTGTGTGTGTGTGTGTGTGTGTGTGTGTGTGTGTGTGTGTGTGTGTGTGTATGTGTGTGTGTGTGTGTGTGTGTGTGTCCATATGTGTATGTGCATGTGTTCATGCATGCATGTCTGTGTATGCATGTGTGCCTGCATGCATGTGTGTGCAGACAAGTGGGTGTTTTCATACTTTGGTTTTCAATAAATCTTGGCTGCATGCTGAGACCTTGCTTTTTCATCATATATAATTAGCTAAGAAATAGAACTCACTCCTGCAAACTTCCATTCCCCCCACTAAGGCATAATCTGAATAATGAGGTAAAAATGTGAATTACTGAGCACTTTATTCTTTAAAATTTTCATGTATTTTTCTAACAAGAGTGTATATATATATATATTCCCACTTTCCAGTAGAGGGGCTTGGTTCTTTTTTAGCAATTGCTACAGCTCATGTTTTGTTTTGGTTTTTCTGATTGGTTGGCTGTTGGTTTAGGATTTGTTTTGCACTCAGAGTCTTGCTAGGTAGCCCTAACTGGCCTGGAATTTGCTAAGACTAGGCTGGCCTTGAAGTTACAGAGATCCACATGACTTTGTTTGTTGGTATTAAAGGTGAGCTTCACTATAGGAGACTGTATACAGCTTTTGATAGCAGCAGTCAATATGTATAACTTATACTTGGAGGTCAGGATCAATCATAGCCACTAGAAAATTAAGTAGTTTTTTGCCTATTGATTAAGAAACATCTGCAGTCAAAATTCAATGAATGCAAAGTTCCACTTTGCAGTTTCCACTTTAATGAAATTGTTGGAACTTTCTGTGGAAACATTTAACCCATTCTGGTAAGGGCTCACTCTTAGCTTGAAGACAGCTGTCTTCTCTCTTTGTCCTCAACTTTCTTTCACATAAAAACACAAGAAATCTTATATCATTTATTATATGACGCTAACCAAATTTGATCAGGGCCCGGTATTACATCTTTTAACTTCTATAAAAGTGCATCTCCATGTACCAGCACACAACAGGGACATATGCTCAACCATGTTCATAGCAGCCTTATTCATAATAGCCAGAACATGGAAACAGCCTATGTGTCCCTCAGTAGAAGAAAGGATAAAGAAACTGTGGTACATTTACACTATGGAATACTACTCAGCTGTTAAAACCAAGGAATTACTGAAAATTGTGGACAAATGGATTGAACTAGAAATGATCATAATGAGTGAGTTAACCCAGAAGCAGAAAGACTCATATGATATATACTCACTTATATCTGGACACTAGCCCAAGGGGCATGTCCCAAGAAAGTCTTCACTCACCAGAAAAGTGGGACATAAGGGAAGACATCTTATTTGGACTCTAGGTGAAAGAATTATGGGAGATTTGGGAAATAGAAGGATCAAGAGGGTGCTAGAAACCTACAAGAAGAACACTATGACAGGCAGATCTGGACCCAGGGGTTCTGCTCAAGCTATGGCACTAACCAAGGACAGCACGTGCAGTAAACATCAAACCACTACCCACATCCAACCAATGGACAGGACATTCTCCACAGTTAATAGGAAAGTGTGGACTGACTGTCATATGAACTCTAGTGTCCCATTTTTTTTTACCACATCTCCTTGATGTGGAGGCCTGGTGGCACTCAGAAGAAGGAGAGCAGGCTACCAAAAAGTCTTGATACCCTAGGATCATATACAGGAGGAGGAGGTTCCCTTCAGTCACAGTCATAGGGGAGGGTAATAGGGTGAAAGCGGGAGGGAAGAAGGAATGGGATAACAATTGAGATGTAATATGAATATTATCAATAAAAAAAGAAAGGAATAAAAAGAAGTGCATCTCCAGAGGCAATATTGAAAGTTATACATTAATACATGAATTTAAGCTCTAGACAGCAATAGCACTGAATACTGTGTCCACTGCCAAATTAATATAGTCCAGAATTAATTTTCTGCAAAAGACCAGAATAGTAAGTGACACATTTTGTAAGTACCTGGAAAGGAGTTTGGTGGGGCAGGTATTAAAGGCAACAATACAGATCCATGTTTAGAATAACCACCTATAAAAATAAGAAGTAAAAAAATTATGTATTTTCTCTAATGCAAGCACTCCAATAGAATCAACCAACTTCATGCAGTTTTTCTTCCAGTGGTTAATATTGTGAACTCATACATCTAGTTCATTTAATATGTTACTATTCTGTTATGTTTTAGAAAACCAAGCAAATTCTGTTAGAAACAAATATGAAATATAGAACATCTAAGAGAATTCATAACAAAACAATTGACCTGACACAAGCATGATCCGTTTTACTACTATCCCACACCTTAATTAAATATCCACTCTCACAAAGTTTTCATATTTTCATTCCTACAAATTAATATTTCTGTTAGAGTGGATCATAACCTTTTTTCCCCAAGATAGTTTATCTATGTAGACTTGGCTGTCCTGGACTTGCTTCATAGACCAGACTGGCCTCAAAGTCATGGAGATCTGCTTGCCTCTGACTCTTGAGTGCTGGGATTAAAGGCACATGCTACCACATCCCGGCTTGGGGCATAACTTTAATAGGTGACATTTTGTGACTCATTTTTATTAACTAGCAGGAACTGATATAAACTCTGGGAGTACCAGGGAGGTATGGCTGATTCCCTGGGTGCATAAACAGTATCTCACAAGATAACAGCCCAGAATTCCTGAGAGTCTACTCAGTGTACAAGGTTTCTATGTAGTGTCCTCGAACCCTCCTGCTCCTTCAATCCCTCCCCCAACCCTTCTATGACACTCTCTGAGCTCCTGCTATTGTTTGTCTGCTGGTCTCTGCATCTGTTTTTATCAGCTGCTGGATGAGAGCTCTCAGAAGACCTGCTTCTGTCTGAAAGCATGGCAAAGTATCATTAATAGTGTGGCTGGAGCTAGAAAATATCACCCTGAGTGAGGTAACCCAGATGCAGTGTCTTCAAAATTCACTCTGGTTTCACTGATGCAATGGATATTGTTCTACATCAAGTAATGTTGGGAGCATAGCATCATGGATAATGAGAACCAATTTGTATACAACAAAATTTATCTGAAGTGGATTATGGGAATGAGTGCTAAATCATGAAGTAAGATGTATCACCTCTTCTCTTAGGTGTTTACTTAGTCTTTCTAATGTTCCTATCTTTATGTTATTAAATTTCTTGTAAAAATTCATATGAAGTAATTATGTCATTGTCTGTGTATAATGATAAAAATAGAGTAAGGAGAATTTATCTAAGCAATATTGATTAATGAGAAATGAGAAAAATGAGAATTCCATTTCAAGCATATAAGAGGCATGTCATACTGTCAAAGTATAGCATAATGAATTAAAACATTACATCTTATTTTATATATGATTGTATTACTATTTGAATCTATACATATCTAACAGAAGTTAATATTATATTTGAATTATTATTTACTATAAAATAGGATGAAACTATGCATAAAGTCTCTGATAACATAACATTTTATAAAATTAAAGGTATTTATGCACTTAGTTTATAAGGATGTGTTATTCATAAAAGTAAGATGTTATACTGATGGAGTCACAAGTTTAAATTTAGGTAATAGATAATTTATCCTAATCAAAATCCACAAGAGTTATTTTTAAAGACCTCTCTATCATTCATCTCATCAGATTCTCTCAGGTATTCATGTTGTGAATTCCTTTCTGCCAGGTAAATTGATTAACAGACAAAAACATCAGCCTTAAATGTGTTTTCAAGATTATCTTTAGAAAGAATGTTTTGCACGTGTGCTGATGAGACTATTTTCTTAAAGCAACAGTTTTCCTTAAGAATCTGAGAGCAGTGTATTTAAACGCAGGATTGAAATGAAGAATTCATGTAGTAACATATGCTGTGTGCAGTTAAATTTGTTAAATTGCATAGAAGACTCAACTTGATTTATATTTTTCTGGAAATTGGAATATAACGGCCTAAAATATTTGAAACTGCAGTAAGAAAATTCTGAGAGCTTGAGATAGTTAAAAACACACACATACACACACATTCAAATACACAAACACATTAGAGTATTCTATTATTAAGAACTTCAAGAAACATGTCTGTCTTACCCAACATAACAGTTGTTATCATTAGAATCACATGAAGTAAATAGCCCTAACTACAGCAGTTCCTCTGGCATAGTACCCAGAAAATTACAACAGACAGAATATTGGATTCCAGGGCCTAAAATACTGTAAAATCTCCAAACTGATTCTTAAGAATTGGTTTCAAAAACAGGCTTTGAACAAGCACTTTATGTGTGAAGGTCACTTGTCTACAATACAAAGAAGACTTTTTTCCTAAACTTTTTTTTCTTTTTTTTCTCCTTTATTAATTTATTCTTGTTACATCTCAATGGTTATTCCATCCCTTGGATCCTCCGATTCTTCCCTCCCTCCCAATTTCCCCTTATTCCCCTCCCCTATGACTGTTCCTGAGGGGGATTACCTCCCCCTGTATATGTTCATAGGGTATCAAGTCTCTTCTTGGTAACCTGCTGTCCTTCCTCTGAGTGCCATCAGGTCTCCCCCTCCAGGGGACATGGTCAAAGGTGAGGCACCAGAGTATGTGAGAAAGTAATATCCCACTCTCCACTCTACTGTGGAGAGTGTTCTGTCCATTGGCTAGATCTGGGTAGGGGTTTAAGGTTTACCGCCTGTACTGTCCTTGGCTGGTGCCTTAGTTTGAGCGGGACCCCTGGGCCCAAATCTGCCTACCATAATGTTCTACTTGTAGGCTTCTAGGACCTTCTGGATCCTTCTACTTTGCCATTCTCCCATGCTTCTCTCATCTAGAGTCCCACTAGAATGTCCTCCCCTCTGTCTCAGTTTCCTGGTAAGTGAAGGCTTTCGTGGGACATGCCCCTTGGGCTAATATGCAGATATAAGTGAGTATATACCATTTGAGTCTTTCTGCCTCTGGGTCAACTCACTCACTATGATCATTTCTAGCTCAATCCATTTATCCATAAATTTCGGGAATTCCTTGTTTTTAATAGCTGAGTAGTATTCCATAGTGTATATGTACCACAGTTTCTTTATCCATTCTTCTACTGATGGATACTTAGGCTGTTTCCATGTTCTGGCTATTATGAATAAGGCTGCTATGAACATGGTTGAGCAAATTTTCTTGTTGTGTGCTGGAGCATCTTCTGGGTATATTCCAAGGAGTGGAATAGCTGAGTCTTGAGGAAGGCCTATTCTCATTTTTCTGAGATAGCACCAGATAGATTTCCAAAGTGGCTGTACTAGTTTGCATTCCCACCAGCAATGAAGGAGTGTTCCTCTCTCCCCACATCCTCGCCAGCATGTGGTGTCGCTTGAATTTTTAAAAAACTTACTCACTTTACTTTACAGTCATTTCCTCCTGGTTCTGCTCTCCTCGTTTCCTCCCTTCTCCCCCTTGCGATTCTCCTCAGAACTGGAGAGCCCTTCTTCCCTACCAACTGACCCTAACCTATCAAGTCTTATCAGGACTGCCTGCATCCTCTTCCTCTGTGGCCTGATAAGGAACCCCGCCAGGGGAAAGTGATAAAAAAACAGGCAACAGAGCCCATGGCAGGGACAGTCCCTGCTCCCTGTAATAGAGAACCCCTATGGAAATTGAGCTGCCTATCCAATACGTCTGAGTAGAGAGCCTAGACCCTCTCTATGCATGGTCCCTATTTGGTGCATCCATCTCTGCTGACCCTTTTGAGCCTAGATTTTTTAGCTCTGTTGGTCTTCTCTGGGTCTTCTATTCCCCCCCACACACCCCATTTATCCATAGGACTTCCTGAGCTCTGCCCAAAGTTTGGCTGGGAGACTCAGCTTCTGCTTTGTTCATCTGCTGGGTAGAATCTTAAACTTTTTAAGGCTTCTGAAATATTCTTGCTGATGAATCAAACTTTTCAAGTTTTTATACATCCTATAGTTACTATCATACATGTTAAATTGATTTAGAAAACTCTGCAAAACACCATCACATTGTATCTATTCAAAATGATAAAGCATTATAGCACTCGCATAAAGAAATAAAAGTGAGTTATTTTGATTGCAAATCATTAGACAGAGTTAACATGTGGAGAAAGATTGCATTAGCTTTTATTACAACGACAAGTGAAATAAGTATCTGGAGAAGGAATTCAATTGAGACTTGCTAAGCGTGCAAGGGGCGATTATACAGCATAGAACCCAATTTTCTGTCCAGTTACTTTCTAGGAAACAGCTTTAGTTGTTAAATTTCAGCAGTGACACTTTCAGGATTAAATTCTGACTGTTCTTGCTGCTGCTGAAGCAAGGAAAGAAAAATCTAAGATGAAAGAGCATTGAAAAAAAATATATCTGAAGATTCAAAACAAATACCCACTAATGAGAGAAAACATATGATGCTTATCTTTTAGCATGTGGATCACCACACTCAAAAGTGATTGCTTCCTGTTTCAAATGTTCATTTTTATTAACGTCAAAATAAAATTCCATTGTACAAATAAACCACATTTTTGAATATCCATTCCTCAGTTGGTGGACAGTGAGACTATTTCATTTCCTGACTTTTGTGAATAGAGCTGCAAGGAACATGGATAACAAGTATCTCTATGCTGAGATATATAGTCCTTTCAGTTGTAAGAGTGGTATGGGTAGATTATATGGTAGAACTCTTTCTAGCTATTTGACAAAACGCCAGATGTTTTCATGCCTACCAGTAGAGTACTCCTCTCCATTTCATATCCATGCTAACATTTGTGTTTGTTTTATATTTACTCTGGAGTAACATGAATTCTCAAAGTATTTTTAATTTATTTAGTTTAATATCTGGTTCCCAGAAAGCTAAGGATGTTTAATATTTTTAAAATGATTCTCAATAGGATGTCCTCCCCTCTGTCCCAGTTTCCTGGTAAGTGAAGACTTTCATGGGACATGCCCCTTGGGCTAGTATGCAGATCTAGCCAATGGACAGGAAATTCTTCACAGTTGAGTGGAGAGTAGGGTATGACTTTCACATGCACTCTGGTGCCTTGTATTTGACCATGTCCCCTGGATGGGGAGACCTGGTGGCACTCAGAGGAAGGACAGCAGGTTACCAAGAAGAGACTTGATACCCTATGAGCATATAAAGGGGGAGGAAGTCCCCCTCAGGAACAGTCATAGGGGAGGGGAATAAGGGGAAAATGGGAGGGAGGGAAGAATGGGAGGATACAAGGGATTGGATAACCATTGACATGTAATAAGAATAAATTAATTTAAAAAAATAAAAATGATTCTCAGCCATTTGTAGTATACTTTTTAGACTTATTTGTTTATTTAGCTCATGTCTCATTTTATTTATTTATTTAGAGTTCTGTGTATTAGTAGTTTATTTATTTATTTAACCATGTAATCATTTATTGTGATTCAATACATTTTGACACTGGAAAGACCTCATGTCTCATTTTAAAAATTATTTTATTTTATTGAGGTATATTTGCATCATTTTCATGTTTCTCTCCCCTCCTAAAAATCCTGCCATACCCCACTCCTTATTCTCTTTCAAATTCATGCTCTCTTTTATTATTAGTTGTTGTTACACACATACATGCATATATATTTCTAAGTATATAAAAACAACCTACTTCATCTGTATTATGTTACTTACATTCATGCTTTCAGGCTTACTTCTTTGGTTTTGGATAATCAATCAGTATGCTCTTTCCTAGGGTAGACTATTTTACCCTCTTGGCACTTCTTTGTTGTGTGTAGTTATACCAACATTATCTCTATGTATTTCTAAGTATTTGTCCTTATAAGAATATATAAGTGTAGTTTCCACACATCACCAATGAAACTGCTCTTTGCAACAGATTATGACCATTATAGGATACTGCAAAAATCAAAATGCAGAGTTCTAGAGTGAATATCAAAAGAATTCTAGCACCTCAAGCTTAGGAATTATTGGGAAAAAGAGGTATGAGGTAACAAGAGCCAGTGGATCAGGGAGCTTGCTATGAAATTGGTCTCCTAGAAATGTCAGAAACTATACCCTCAAATTTCCACCAGCAAGATGCCTAATCATGAGCTAAAGAAGAACAGCAGTAGTAAACATGCTAAGTGAATGTGGAAAGCCCATGAAGCCATGGCTATACCCCATATTCTAGGTGGATTGCTAATTTTCTTGATACTTAATTGTTTTTAGTTCTTTGTATGTTCTAGATAGTAACCGTCTGTCAGAAGTGTAGCTAGTGAATAGCATTGCCTTTTAGTTAGGATTTGTAGAGGTCAGATAATTGGTATGGAACTGTAGCAGGAGCTCTATCAATGGAGATGAAATAGAACTCAGTGACCTAAGGAAATAATGGAGATAAAGTTTTAAAGGGAAATAATGGAAAGGGAATGGTTAGATTAGATAGGAGTGAGGATTGACAAGCAGGGTGGAAGAAGAAATATGGGGAGGAATAAATAACTGTAAAGGCAGTTTAAAACATCACATGGAAACTTTTACTATAGAAGCTTTTTAAAATATTTATATGCTGTACTACCTGATTTTATTTCAACTAGACACAAGCTAGAGTCACCAGAGATAATGGAGCCTCAGTTGAGACACTGCCTTCATAAGATATAGCTGTGAGACATTATTTTAAAATTTGTCATCAATGGGAGAGGACCCAGCCCATTGTAGGTGGTGCCATCCCTGAGCTGGTGGTCCTGCTTTCTATACAAAAGCAGGCTGGGTGAGCTACGTGAAGTAAGCCAGCAAGCAGCACTCACCTGTAGCCTCTGCATCAACTCCTGTCTCCCAGTTCCTACTTTGCTTGTTTCCGTCCTAATTTCCTTTAGTGATGAACAACAATGTGAGAAAGTGTAAGGTGAATAAACTCTTTCCTCAACTAGGTGTTTCTTGATGATGGTGTTTCATTACAGCAATAGAAACACTCAGCCACATGCATGTATATAAGAAGAGCTAAAATTGAGTTTGTCTGCAACAGGGCAACAATGCTTCTATTAGACACCACAAGCTAACAAAGATTTAAAACTCCAGGTCCAGGAATGGGTTACTTTTTTTGGAGTCACTGACCTGTGAAATTTCATAGCCTCATAAACATTATAGGCAAATGCTGAATCTATTAGTGACCATCTAGTATGTTGAAAAAAAACCACTACAGCTGAGGAGACCACAAACATAAGACATTACACATGGAGAAATCACACAGGCACTTACCTGGAAGATATATCTCTATCATCTAGCTTTTATAGTTATAGAAGGTGTTATCCTTGCTACTGGAAGAGAAGAAAGCATTTATCAGTCTTACTCAACTATGATCTCTGAGAAGTACGACAGTAACCTGCTTCAAAAGAAATGCTCACTGGTATAATAGTAACATGTACATCATAGGAATATCCAACCATTTTATGAATATATTTAAGGGTTGTCCCATAAGATTAAAACCATACCTGGCATTGTTATTGTGGTCAAGAACTGTATTCTTAGACTTCCTATTGAGACAGCCATTGTTGGACTAGCTGGACTACAGCCATAAGCCACTCTAAAACTTCCATATAAATAATAAATATAATAATAATTATTATTATATAAATATAATATAATACTATAAGGATGAATTTTTTTAAGTATCAGGAACTTGCTTTCCATTTGGTGGATACCTGCAGTTACTGAAGTTTTCTCTAGTTACAAAGCTTTTGGTACAAGCTGATAGTACTGAAAGCCTATTATCTGAACTATCTCTGAAATGCATTAAGACAAATGAATTTAGGTATTCTAATTCATCACTTGTGAGAAACAAGAAATTTAGTGAATCTATATATAAGCCTTTTGATACTTTCTGGAAAGAATAATGATGCTTGGTAATTGATCAGAGCATATCTAGATAAGTTGACAAAAGAATAAGCTTTGTGATAAATTTAACTAATTTCTAACATCTCAGTTTATTTATGGTAAGAAAGGACAACAACAAATTCAGTAATAAAATAGGTGACCTCTAGATTCTAAATGTGCTCTGCAAGAGAATATTCTCTTCAGTAGCCAACAAATTCAAATTATGGAAAATCATATCAAAGCCTCATTATAAGATGGACTAAATTACATAAAATATTTGAGTACCTGACTTCAAGAATACTAGTAGTTAAAGTAAAGGCATGAATTCCTAAAGAATGGGATCCTATAACTTGGAGTGCGGTGACCCTACTTGAACCCTCACATTTTCAAGGTTTTATCCTGCCTGAGGAAGTAGTTTCTCAGCATAGATGTATCCCCATCACCAGAAATATTGCCTTTTCTGCCTTTGCCTGAGAAAAAGAATCCTTCATTCTCTGATAAAACATCAGTGCTTTCCCCTTAAGAAATGCCAGGAAAGACAGTATTGTGTCTCCAGGTCAACCAATATTTGCCTCTGGACCTATAATCAGACTTCAGGTGTTCTAGAGAGGAGATAGTGAGTGTAGTTCATATGAAAATAGTCTATTTCAATAAAGAAATTAATGTGTTTGCTAATTCCTTCAAGTAGACGTCTAGAGAATATATGTGGAAATGGGTTTCAACGGTGTGGGATAATCGTAGAAGGCTCATAGAACTGAACAAGGACTGAGTGTTTGAAATGGGCCCACTGAGTGGAGATTCTAAGTTTAATATGGAAGCTCACACAGTTTTACAAGGTGGCAAAAGTGTGTTTGAATGATTGGCTTGTGGAACAATAGCCTAATGAATAAGAGTCAGAGATGCGGTAGTGGATGTAAAATGCTTTTGTTTTGATTCCAAGTGTGGGAAGAGAAACAGATGTGTGTAAGACTCTGCAGTGTTTTCCCACTAAAAACAGACTCATCAAAGAACAGTTGATATTTGTCCACTAGAAGAGGAACTGCCTCTTTCTGGTAGGGGCAGGTTCTTTGCCAACCTATAAACATCCTAGTATGGATGCATTTCTTATTGTTTGGCTGACCATCACTTAATTTTGAGACAGTCCTAGAGAGAACCACTCGAGAGAACACTTTGAGGTTCCAGGTTCTGGCTGCTGCTATGGGTTCCAGATGTTATAGTTGCAGTCACCTTTTGCTTAACTGCTGGTTTGCTGTTTAGGGCTGTCTGGAATCCTGCTGACTATGCCATGGAATCACTCTAAGGAATTGAGTCTAAAAACTTCTACTTCTCCTGCTCCTATTAACCTCTTTTCTCTCCTATGTATGGCAGGTAAGTTGAAAGGGAGGTATAAGCATTAAAGGTCCCTAAATAAAGTCGTTTGAAGAAGCTCAAAGCCCACAAGATGCCTGATATCTTTTGACTTAGCATTGATAAAGGGATTATAAGCCTCAGAGAAATTGAAACCCTAGTGAGTATGTTCTGTAAAATCTAGTGGCAAGGCCAAGCAGACATGCCCTTCACTAATCATATAAGATACAAAATGGTGAGAGAGGCTCCAACATATTTGAAGAGTTTCGTTCTTTTACCTTTGTCCTTTTACCTTTGCTAGACTCTAGGGTCAGAGATGCTCAGTTGGATGAACTAAGTGCAATAGGTTCAATTAGGATCTGAGGTAACATGAGGCATTTGCCAACATTGAATTACCAAGGTAATGTGATCATAGTTTTCACAACAGGAAGCATAGGTAACTCACTATCTATCCATAAAGGCCTGACCTGTAATGGGCCTAAATCGTTTTTGTGATGGTATGACTTTTGGTACTGGCTAATCAGTCATGTTGTTTTCAGGTATTTTGAAACTGTATAAGCAGAAAAAACCCTCCAAAAAAAATGAAAGAAAGACTATATAAGATCTTGGTAAGAAGGAATCTAGACTGGTGAACCAATTCTCAGACATGAGCCAGTTTGCAGACCCAAACCCCCTGAATGAAAGGAAAATCAGATTTGCATTTCCCTGATGATTAAGGAGGTTGAGCATTTCTTTAAGTGTTTCTCAGCCATTTGATATTCCTCTGTTGAGAATTCTCTGTTTAGTTCCATGCCCCATTTCTCGATTGGGTTATTTGGTTTGGTGGTATTTAATTTCTTGAGTTCTTTATATATTTTGGATATTAGACCTTTGTCAGATGTGGGGTTGGTGAAGATCTTTTCCCAGTCTGTAGGCTGTTGCTTTGTTCTCTTTACCGTGTCACCTGCCTTACAGAAGCTTCTCAGCCTCATGAGGTCCCATTTATTAATTGTTGACATTAATGCCTGGGCTGTTGGTGTTCTGTTCAGGAAGTTGTCTCCTGTGCCAATATGTTCCAGGCTCTTCCCCACTTTTTCTTCTAAGTGATTTAGTGTCTCTGGTTTTATATTGATGTCTTTAATCCACTTGGATTTGAGTTTTGTACAAGGTGACAAATATGGGTCCAGTTGCATTTTTTTACACATAGACATCCAGTTAGACCAGCACCATTTGTTGAAGATGCTATCCCTTTTCCATCGAATGGATTTGGCTTCTTTGTCAAAAATCAAATGCCCATATGTGTGTGGATTCATATCTGGGTCTTCGATTCGATTCCACTGATCAACCGGCCTGTTGCTGTGCCAGTACCATGCTGTTTTAATTACTATTGCTTTATAGTACAGTTTGAGATCAGGTATGGAGACTCCTCCAGAGCACCTTTTATTGTACAAGATTGTTTTAGCTATTCTGAGTTTTTTGTTTTTCCATATGAAGTTCAGAATTGAACTTTCAATGTCTTTAAAAAATTGTGTAGGTATTTTGATAGGGATTGCATTGAATCTGTAGATTGCTTTTGGTAGGATGGCCATTTTTATTATGTTAATTCTCCCTATCCATGAGCAAGGTAGATCCTTCCATCTTCTCATGTCATCTTCAATCTCTTTCTTTAGGGTTTTGAAATTTTTTTCAGACAGGTCCTTCACTTGCTTAGTAAGAGTAACTCCTAAGTACTTTATATTGCTTGTGGCTAGTGTGAAGAGTGTAGTTTTCCTAATTTCTTCCTCTACAAGCTTATCATTTGTGTATAGGAAGGCTACAGACTTTTTTGAGTTAATTTTGTATCCAGCCAATTTGCTGAAGGTGTTTATCAGCTGTAGGAGTTCTCCTTCATTGCTGGTGGGAATGCAAACTAGTACAACCACTTTGGAAATCTATCTGGTGCTATCTCAGAAAAATGGGAATAGGGCTTCCTCAAGACCCAGCTATTCCACTCCTTGGAATATACCCAGAAGATGCTCCAGCACACAGCAAGAAAATTTGCTCAACCATGTTCATAGCAGCCTTATTCATAATAGCCAGAACTTGGAAACAGCCTAAGTGTCCCTCAATAGAAGAATGGATAAAGAAACTGTGGTACATATACACTATGGAATACTATTCAGCTATTAAAAACAAGGAATTCCCGAAATTTGTGGATAAATGGATTGAGCTAGAAATGATCATAATGAGTGAGTTAACCCAGAAGCAGAAAGACTCAAATGGTATATACTCACTTATATCTGCATATTAGCCCAAGGGGCATGTCCCAAGAAAGCCTTCACTTACCAGGAAACTGACACAGAGGGGAGAACATTCTAGTGGGACTCTAGATGAGAGAATCATGGGAGAAAGGCAAAGTAGAAGGACCCAGAGGGTCCTAGAAGCCTACAAGTAGAACATTATGATAGGCAGATTTGGGCCCAGGGGTCCCGCTCAAACTAAGGCGCCAGCCAAGGACAATACAGGCGGTAAACCTTAAGCCCCTACCCAGATCTAGACAATGGACAGAACACTCCCCACAGTAGAGTGGAGAGTGGGATATGACTTTCTCACATACTCTGGTGCCTCACCTTTGACCATGTCCCCTGGACGGGGAGACCTGGTGGCAATCAGAGGAAGGACAGCAAGTTACCAAGAAGAGACTTGATACCCTATGAGCATATAGAGGGGGAGGTAATCCCCCTCAGGAACAGTCATAGGGGAGGGGAATAAGGGGAAATTGGGAGGGAGGGAAGAATGGGAGGATACAAGGGATGGGATAACCATTGAGATGTAACAAGAATAAATTAATAAAGGAGGAAAAAAATAAAAATAAAAAATAAAAAATAAAAAAAGAAAGGAAAATCAGGTCCCTGCCAAGGAAGGACTTTGATGAACTACTTAAGAGTTTTACTGTTAGCCTTTCTCCAGATTGACCAATAGATTTCTCCAGTCTATTGTATACTAGTTCAGAATTGACACTGATCTAGAAGAAACCGAAAACCATGGTAGCACACCAGCTAACATAAAAGCTTATGGAGTTCAGATGGTTAACATAGATTTGGCTGAAGTCTAACATTCAGTAGATCAAATGGACGCCAAAATTCATCCTGCAGTTATATCCCCAATTCAAGAATATAAATGGGGAATGAGCAGAAGATTGGAGAATTCCTACATTGGTTCTATTTTAAATGGAAAGACCAAACACTGGTCATTGGAGTTTCCTCTATCAAGAATAATAGTGAATCAAAGACAGTATCACATCCTAAAAGGAATTTCAGAAATAAGTGCTACAATCAAGGACTGAAATGATGCAAGAGTTTGGGTTTCAGTACATCTCCCTTTTAGTCTCTTATCTGGCCAATGCGGAAGACAGAAGAATTATGGGAAGGAACAATTAACAACAAAATAGTTCCCAAGTAGTGACTCCAGTTG
This sequence comes from Acomys minous, assembly GCF_964271855.1. NCBI lineage: Eukaryota > Metazoa > Chordata > Mammalia > Rodentia > Muridae > Acomys > Acomys minous. The sequence goes on from NC_140494.1 coordinate 50,857,859, forward strand.
AATCTGCTATACCAGGTATGATATCTTTACTTGAGCAGATTAACACATCCCCTGGTACATGGTATACATTCATCCTACAAATGCTTTTTTTTTTAGTACTTGTACATAAGGACTACCAGAATCATTTTGCTTTCAATTAGAAAAGCCAACATTATATCTTTATAGTCTTTAACCTCAAGAATATATTAATGTTTGAGCTCTATTTCTTAGCATTGTTTGAAGAGACCTTGTTCATTTATCTTTTCCCAAAAATATTATATTGGTCTACTATAGTGACAAATTTTTGATGATGAAACAAAGACAACAACAGGAACAAAGCAACCACTTTGAACTTGATGATTACATATATGTGCAATCAGAAGATGGGAAACAAATCTAACCAAAATTCAAGAGCCTTATACTTCAGTGATATTTTTAAAAAGTCAAATGGTGTGAGGCATGCAGAGATAGTCCTTTTAAAGAAATAAAGTAAGTTATTGTTATTGGCCCTTTATGACCAAGAAATAAGTGTAATGCCTGTGGCACAATTTGAATTCAGAGACAGTACATTTATCATGTCTTGGTGTGTGGTCCAGGATAGTAGATATTTCTTAAGAAGGTCTTGGCTGCTGTGAAGGATGCTCTACAACTTGGACCATATGATCCAGCAGGCCAATGGCACTAGACACATTAGTATAGATGGTCTGATCTTAAGAGCCTTTGGCAGGCTCATATAGGTGAATCACAGATGAGATCTCTGAGATTTTGGAGAAAATCTCTACTACCATCTAAAAGCAACTTAGGTCTTTTAGAGAAATAATTCTCTGTCTGATATTGGACCTATTCTCTGTACATTTGACAGTGGGTCACAAATTTGCTATACAAACTGAGCTGCCCATCAAAAGCTAGATATTGTTGGACCCATCATGCCATAAAATAGGATGTGTACAACAGCTATTCATTATCCAACAGAGTGGTGTATATCTGATTGCACATTAGCAGGTACTGAAGACATAAACTAATTACATGAAAAAGTTGTCCAAATGTCTCTGGTTTTTACTCCCATTACAATGTTGTCTGCTACCAAGCAAGCAAGCAAGCAAGCAAACACTATGTGCTTCCTATGTGTTTCCTATGATCACCTGACTGAGGAAAAGAGGACTTGGGCTTGGATTACCTGTTTGTAAACTCTGTTTTATTTGGGGTGTTGAAGCCTCTACAACCCTTCCACCAACTCCTTCACACTGAGTATGAGAAAGAAGGTTAATGGAGAGAGGGGATGCAACACCTTAATTTCTCATGATTTAGGACAATGGGTTCTTTTGGGGACAAAACCTATCCCTGTTAACAACAAATGCAGCAAGCAGTCTCCTTTGAACCATTGTGTTGACACATTTGTTCCATAATCTTCAAGCTGCCACACCAGTCTCTAGTTTCCAAACTGCTGTTCACCACACACCACAGGCCACGCGCCACATTTTCTTTGTATAGGCTTTTCTATTTATCTTCCTCAGAATCCTAGACCACACCTCTCTCTGTGCCGCATAAGGTAGAACTTACCAGATGGCAAAAACCACGTCCCACAGGAGACAGTTATCTTCTGTAGACACACTAAAGCATGAAATAAATCCCACACTTGGGATTAAACAAAATTATTTAACATAACTGAGTTTACAAAGATACCAAAACTTCCATTACAGTTTACTGATATTTCAAAACATAATGCAGGCACCACCCAGAACTAGGAAGCTGCAGTATTACAACTTCTTTATGGGACAACCCTGAAAGATAACAATGATGGGACATCTTCACACTGGGCAGAACTAAAAGCAGTGAACATGGTTACACATTTTGTTTGGAAGGAAAATGTAGCAGTACACTGGTTGGGTTAGGCCAGCCAAGGTGGTGCACACCTGTGACTCCAGAATTCTTGGAGGCAGAGACAGGCAGATCTCTGTGAATTTGAGGCCAATCAGGTGTACAAAACATGTCCAGGATATTCAGGGCTACATAGAAAAACCTTGTCTTGTATAGCAGAATACAAGAACAAAAATGCATCAGTTCACTGATTCATGGGCTGTAGCCTGTGAATTGTGTGTATGGTCAAGGACTTGGAAAAAGTATGATTGGAAAATTGATGAGAAAAACAACTGGGAAAGAAGTATGTAGCTCTCTCGAGATGTGCAAAGGAAATGATAATTTTTCCCATATACATTCCAATCAATAGGTGACTTTATCAGAGAAGTTCAGTGATCAAGTAGATAGATAGCCTATCTTGTGAATGATTAGCATCTTTCTCCAGCCATCACTCTCTTGCCCAATGAGCCCATGAAAGAAGTGACATAGTGTCAGAGACAGAGGTTATACATGAACTCGAAAACAGGGATTCTACTCATTGAGGATGATCTTGCCATATACTGAGTGCTATATGTGCCAACAGAAGAAACAAAAACTAAATCTCAGATATGCACCATTTCTGATATTGACCAGCTAGTGATGACCTTGTAGCAATTTGACAGCATTAGGTCATTTCTTCTGTGGAAAGCACACTTTGTGTTTATTGGAGTAGATACTTGGACTGCTTATAAATTTGCCTATCTTATAATGCTGTCACCAGAACCAGACAGAAACTCACAGAATGCCTTATATACAATCATAGTATTCTATACAGTCTTGTCTCTGACCAAGGAACCCACTTTACAGTCATGTTTCCAAAATCATGAAATTGACTGACCTTTGCATGTTCTCTAACATCATGAAATTCCTGGCCTGATATGATGATTGAGTGGCCAATTGAGGATACAGATACAGCACCAAGTAGGAGACAGCAGCTTGGAAGGCTGGGGAAGTTTTTCTACAATATGATGCTGCATGCTTTGAATAAGCATCCAGTATATGGAACAGCTTCTCCCATATGCAGAATCCGTGGGTCCAGGAATTAAGGTGTAGAAAGGGAATCCCATTCCTAAAAGGTCTCACTCCTTAGTGACACATTAGAAAATAAAAATAAAATGATTCCTATGTTGGTTCCCTTAAGTTCTACTGACCTAAAAGTTTTGGTTCCAGAAGAAATAGTACTCCTTCAAGGAGATACAGCAAGCGTTCCATTGAACTGGAAGCCCAGACTCTCTTCTGGCCACTTTGGGCTTTTGTTGCCTTTAAGGCAACAGGCTAGAACGGGAATAGCAGTGTTCATATGGGTAAATAATCTAGATTAACAAGAATTAGGTTACTTTTCTACAAAGGAATTAAGAAAAATTCTGTCTGGAGTGCAGGAAGTCTTTTAGTACATCACGTAGTGTTACAATATTGTGTAATTAAAGTCAATGGTAAACTACAACAGCCTAATCAAAGCATAATATCAAAGGGCCCAGAAGCAGGTTACTCTTCCATGACAAGACCTATGACCTGCTGAATTGTTTTTTGAGTATTACAACAAAGTAGTTATAAATAGTAGCTCAGGCCTCATGACCAATTGCAAGAATGAAAATCTACTTGACATGTTGACATGCCTATTTCTTTTATATTTTGAAGTAGCTTGTGCAGTTATTTGTATTTCATTCCTTGATTTCTTTAACATGCAATGTGGCATCAATTGAGAGAATATTTGTGGTTATTATATTTAAGTTTTAAGATACTAAAATAGTGTTCTTGAAGGCCATTACCACCTATTCAAAATTTAATAATGCATTTTCATTTGTTTGTGCGATAGTAGTATCATGTAAGATGTAATTATGACCAGCTTATTGTTTTTATTTGTAAATTAAATGTGACATAAGGAGCTATGATTCGGTCAAGGTGACAAGAAGTGGTCTTGTGATGCCAATTTTGGTTGTCACCTTGAATGCATCTGGAGTTAATTTCAACTCCAGTAGCTGTGAGGGATAGTTCTTAATTAAGTCATTTAAAGTGATAAAACCACCCTATATCCAAATCTTTTGAGGTGGGAAAAATTGCCTTAAATCTGGAATACATCTGCTGACTGCAGCTTATAAAAAGAACATCAAGGACACTCTTGGTTTTTGGCTGATTTCCCTCTCTCTCACTGGCAAGTTAATCCTTCCATGGTATTATAATTTCTGGCATGAAATGTGTCCAACTGTAATATAAAGTACTGTGGACTAAACAATTACTGGATTCTTGGACTTTTAGGCAGCCATGGTTAGACTAGCTGGACCACAGCCTATAAGCTATTCTAATAAATTTCACAACACACACACACACACACACACACACACACACACACACACACACACTTACACAGTTACTATATTGGTGATATATTTGAGTGTGATAAATATAAATTAAAATTATTCACTTAATAACTTATTTTATTGGATCTCATGATGTATGTAACTCAGAAATTAAGTAACTAGATTCTCTGTGGACTAAATACAATAATTTTCCAGTTTGCCTATGGTTCAGCTAGGAAGGATCTGTTTCCAAATTTCATGGTCATGGGAAACACAAAACTTCATGGACCATGTATTAGTGAAAACCTTGGCTTATTTACTGAGTTGTTGACTAAAGCAACTATCTACTTGATCCTTTTTATCAAACTATTCATACCCAGATATTTGAATCTTTGAAGCCCAAAAGATAAAAATAAATATAATGGCAACTTGACTGATAGTTCATTTAAATATGTTTCATTAAAGTGTGTAATCTATTGTCATATGCAGCCCTTCTTTTGTGCTATGAAGCCAAGAAGCATGCCAAAGTTTCCAAGGGAAATGTATGGAACAAATGTATGAACACTCCAGGTTGGATCTTTTGGAAGCTCTTCCAGAGATAGTTTTTAACACACACACACACACACACACACACACACACACACACACACACACGATATATATCTGCTTCTTAAGCATAATGTATCATTGCCAATTCTTACTTGTCAAATTATTTTCTTATTTAACACTATGAGTATGTAAATATATTCACATTTTCTTATCAAGAAATATTTTCTTATCAATGTGATCTGCAGGATGGAGACTAGGAACCAGGATGGGTGCTACAGACCTCAAGACCTGAAGAGCCCTAGGCGAGAGGGGTCCGTAAAGTGCAGAGGACAGGTGGGTCTGGCCTTTAGCCACCCAACTGGCCCATGGAGGCCCAGATTCTGGACCCATACCCACCAGTGAGATGCTACCCTGTGGTATGTCAGGATATCTGAGACTGAACTGTGGGTGGTGTAATTCCATCCTGGATTTGTTGGCCTGGGAAAAATCCAGGAAAACTGGTGCTTCTGACCTCAGCCCAACCCATGAGTTCTGAGAAAGCCCCAGGGGCAGGTGACCTCACAAGCACAAAATCCAAATTCCAGTGCAATGGAGCATGCCAGCCTCACCTGTGCTCTCTGTATCCCTCTCTGACTGATCTGTAGGCCAGTTGGCCCAGGGGGACCCAAGAATGTGGATCTGGGCCTGCCAGTACACTTAGGGACCCAGAGCCCTATGGGGGCCCAGGCATCTGTGGACACATCCTCCATTGGCAGCTCCAAAGCCACACACTGAGGTTGACTGATACAAGGCTGGAACGTCTGAACTGATTGGGCAGAAACCTCCATCCCAGCAGACTTTTCCAGAATGCTTGGGCTGAATTGATCTGGCCTGAACAGACTGAGCAGATGCTTAGCTAGCCACCAAAGCTCATCAGGGGCTCCTACATTCTCAGGAGGATCAGAACCTACATGAGGGGATCCAGCAGAAAACTAGCCACATGCCCCAACCCAGAGAGCCATTGCTGCAAGCTCTGGCACAGCCTGACCAGCTGTTGCAACCCAGTGGGAGTGTCTGCACATCCCCAGATGGGAATGAATCAGCCTGAATGGATGGGGCAGAAGCCCAACCAACTTCCACAAGGCAGAGGCCAGTATCTGCTCACTCATGTGGGACTGAACTTAGGCCCAACAGCTTAGGTGGATCAGACAGAATCCTAGCCAACCCCCACAAGCCAGCAGGGGTTACAGAAACCTAGGGCTGACTGACAAGGTTCCCAAAGCCCCAGTGCTCTAGGACAAGGTTTTCAAACCCAGCCAAAGGCAGGATAACCGCCATTACCTCCCCTACCTTGAACTAATGCTAGGGCTGCAGAGCACCAGCACCAGCCTCTGCTAACCCAATCGGGAGGGCAGTGTGTCAAGTTAAGTCCCCTGGAGCTGAAACTAGGTCACCTGCCTGATACAGGGAAGGACAGCAGAAATCACTTCCCAACATCATTGATAGAAAGATGACTAGAGGCCAGCTTAAAAACACAAACAACAACAGCCAAAACAATATGGCATCTCCAGATTCCAACAATCCCAAAGAAATCAACCCAGTGAAGTCAAACACAATTGAAACACATGAAAATGACCTCAAATCCATAGTAATGAAGATGATAATGGAGGAAAGAATAAAATCAGTAAACAACTGCAGGATAGTGCAGCCTAATATATTGAAGACATAAAAGAGGCCTATACACAGGCAGTGGAAGAAATTCAGAAAAAATACAAACAATCAGATTAAGGAAATCAATAAAACATTTCAAGATCTGAAGATGAAAATGGAAACAATGATAAAATCACAGACAGAAGAAAACCAGAAACAAGAGAACTTAGAGAAGACATCAAGTAATGCAAAGGTAAGCTTCTCTAAATGAACTCAAAAGGTGGAGGAATGAACTCAGGATTGAAGATACTATGGTAGAACTAGAAACAACCAAATAAGAAAATGATGTATCTGAAAAATTCCTGACTCAAAACAAAGAAGAAATAAAGGACAATATGAAAAGACAAAATCTGAGGATAATATGCATTGAGGAAAAGGAATATGCCTGGCTCCAAGGCCCAGAGAATGTATTCAATAAAGTCGTAGAAGAAAGTTTCCCCAATTTAAAGAAGGAGATACATATAAACATACAAGAGGCCTGCACAACACCAAGTAGATTATACAAGAAATAAAAATCCTCCCAACACATAATAATCAAAACATAAAATGTACATAAAAAGGAAAAATATTAAAAGCAGCAAGGGAAAAGGGCCAAGTAATATAAAATGGCAAACCTATCAGAATTTTACCCGACTTCTCAGCAGAGACCATAAAAGCCAGAAGAGCCTGGACAGAGGTGCTGCAAACCCTAAGAGACCACAGATACCAAGCCGGACTACTATACCCAATGAAACTTTCAATAACCATTGATGGAGAAAACAAGATAGTCCATGACAAAAACAAATTCAAACTGTACCTATCCACAAATCTGTCCACAGAGAAGTAACTAGAAGGAAAATGCCAACCCAAAGTGACAAATTACAACCAAAATTACAGAGGAAATAGATAACTGCACTGTCACAAAAACATAGCAACACAAACATTCTGCTGTAACCAACATCAAAATCAAGGGACTTAGCAGTGACTAGTCATAATACCTCTCAATGTCAGTGGTCTCATTTCTCCAATAAAAAGACACTCTTCTGTATTCAAGAAACACATCTCAGCAACAAGGAGAGACATTATCTTAGGATAAAAGGCTGGAAAAAGGTTTTCCAAGCAAACAGATACAGGAAGCAAGCTGGTGCAGCCATTTTAATATCTAATAAAATAGACTTTCAAGTAAACTTAATCAAAAGAGATGAGGAAAGACACTTCATACTTATCAAAGGTAAAGTCAACCAAAATGACATCACAATTGTGAACATCTACACTCCCGATACAAGGGCATCTACATTTATAAAAGAAATATTAACCAAGCTTACACCACACATCAACCCACACACACTGAGAGTGGGAGACTTCGACACCCCCTTTCACCAAAGGATAGGTCAGTGAAACAGAAACTAAATCAAGATATAATGACACTAACCTATGTCATGAGTCAAATGGATCTAACAGATATCTACAGAACTTTTCAACCAAATACAAAAGAGTATACCTTCTTCTCCAAAGATGGAACCTTCTCCAAAACTGGTCATATAGTAAGTCACAGAGAAAGCCTCAACAGATCAAGATGATTGAAATAATACCTTGTATCTTATCAGATCATCATGGTCTGAGGCTGGACTTCAACAACAACAGAAAAAAAAAACCTATGCACACATGGAAACTAAATTATTTTTTACTTAATGACACCTGGGTCAGGGAAGAAATAAATAAAGAAATTAAGGACTTCCTAAAATTCAATGAAAATGAAGGAAAGGCATATCCAAATTATGGGACACATTGAAAGCAGTGATAAGAGGAAATTTCAAAGCACTAAGTGCCTTCATAAAGCAACTGGAAGCATCTCATATAGGCAACTTAACAACACATCTGGAAGCCCTAGGGAAAAAAAAGAAGCAAACACCCAAGAGGAGTAGATGCATGGAAATAATCAAACTCAGGGCTGAAATAAATATATTAAAAGCAAAGAGAAAATTCCAAACAATCAACAAAATCAGGAGTTGGTTCTTAGAGAAAATCAGCAAGATTGATAAGCTGTTAGCTAAATTAACTAAAAGGCAGAGAGACACTATCCAAACCAACAAAATCAGAAACAAAAAAGGAAACATACCAACAGATACTGAAGAAATACAAAGAATCATAAGGTTCTTCTTCAAAGGCTTATATGGCACAAAATTAGAAAATGTAAGCGAAATGGACAATTTTCTTGATCGTTTCCACTTGCAAAAGTTGAATCAAGATCTGATAAACAAATTAAATAGTCTTATTTCTCTTACAGAAATAGAAAAACTCATTAAAAATCTCCCACTACGCCCCCTAAAAAAGCCCAGTTTCAGGTGGTTTCAGCACAGAATTCTACCAGACATTCAAAGAAGAGATAATATCTATACTCTTCAAGCTACTCCAAAAGAGAAATGAATGGAACATTACCAAACTCCTTCTATAAGGCCACAGTCACCTTGATAGCTAAGCCTCTCAAACACCCACGAAAGAAAGAGAATTTCAGACCAATTTCTCTTATGAACATTGATGCAAAAATGCTCAATAAAATACATGCAAACAAACCCAATAACACATCAAAGGTATCATTTACCATGACCAAGTAGGATTCATTTGAGGCATGCAAGTATGGTTCAAGATATGGAAATCCATCAACGTAATCCACCATATAAACAAACTGAAAGTAAAAAACCACATGATCGTCACCTTACATGCTGAAAAATCATTTTACAAAATCCTGAACCCATTGATGTTTAAAGGTTTGGAGAAATCAGAGATACAAGACATGTACCTAAACGTTATAAAAGCTATATACAGCAAGCCAATAGCCAACATCAAATTAAATGGAGAGGTAATCAATGAAATTCCTCTAAAATCAGGGACCAGCCAGGGCTGCCATTTTCTCCATATCTCTTCAATACAGTTCTTGAAGTACTAGCCAGAGCAATCAGACAACAAAAGGAGATCAAGGGGATCCAAATGGGAAAGGAGGAAGTCAAATTATCCCTAATCACGATGATATGACACTGTACATAAGTGACCCCCAAAATTACACTAGAGAACACCTAAAGCTGATAAATACCTTCAGCAAAGTGGCTAAATGAAAAAATCAGTCAAAAAAGTTAGTAGCTTTCCTGTATACAAATGACAAATTTACTGAGAAAGAAATTAGGGAAACTACACCCTTCATGATATCCAAAAGCAATGTAAAGTATCTAAGAATAACTCTAACCAAGCAAGTGAAAGACTTATTTGAAAAAAACTTCAAATCTCTGAATAAAGAGATTGAAGACGACATCAAAAGATGGAAAGATCTTCCTTGATCACGGATCGGTAGAATTAATATAGTAAAATTGGGCATCTTACCAAAAGCAATTTACAGATTCAATGCAACCCCTATCAAAATACCAATAGAGTTTTTTAAAGACATTCAAAGATCACTTCTCAATATCATATGGAAAAATTAAAAAAAATAATTAAAACAATCCTTTAATATAAAAGATGCTCCAGAGGAATCTCCTTATCTGATCTCAAGCTGTATTATAGAGCCAAAGTACTTAAAACAGCATGGTACTGGCATAAAAATAGGCTGGTTGACCAATAGCATCAAATTGAAGACCCAGGAATAAATTCACACACATATGGACACTTTATTTTTAACAAAGAAGTCAAATCTATTCAATGGAATAAGAATAGCATCTTCAACAAATGTTGCTGGTCTAACCAGATGTCTACATGTAGAAGAATGCAAGTAGATACATATTTATCACCATGCACAAAACTGAAGTCCAAGTGGATTAAAGACCTCAACATAAAACCAGAGACACTAAATCGATTAGAATAAAAAGTGGGGAACTCATTTGCACAGGAGACAACTTCCTGAACAGAACTCCAATAGCCCAAGCTCTAAGGTCAACAATTAATAAATGGAGGCTCAATGAGGCTGAGAAGCTTCTGTACGGCAAAAGACACTGTCAACAGCAAAGCAACAGCCTACAGACTGGAAAAGATCTTCACCAACCCTACATCTGAAAAAGTACTAATATCCAAAATATATAAAGAGCTCAAGAAATTAAACACCACCAAACCAAATAACCAGATTAAGAAATGGGGCCTATAACTAAACAGAGAATTCTCAAAAGAAGAATATGGAATGGCTGAGAAACACTTAAAGAAATGCTCAGTATCCTTAATCATCAGAGAAATACAAATCAAAATGACTCTGAGATTCTATCTTATACCCATTAGACTGGCTAAGAACAAAAGGTGAAGTGACAGCACAGGGTGACGAGGATGCAGAGAAAGGGGAACACTCCTTCACAGCTGCTGGGAGTGCAATCTTGTACAACCACTTTGGAAATCAATCTGGTACTTTTTCAGAATACTGTGGTACATTTACACTATGGAATACTACTCAGCTATTAAAAACAAGGAAATCCTGAAATTTTCAGGCAATTGGATGAAACTAGAAATGATCATCCTAACTGAGTTAACCCAGACCCAGAAAGATACATATGCCATATACTCACTTATAATTGGACACTAACTCAACAGGGATGTTCCCTAAAAGTTTTCACTTAGCCAGAGATTAAGATAGATACTGAGACTTCCTATTGTTACTCTAGGTGAGAGAAGTAAGGAAGAATGGGCAAATAAAGGGATCCAGAGGGTCCTAGAAACCTACAAGAAAATCATTAAGACTGCCAGATCTGGACCCAGCTGTGTCAGCTCAAACTACTGTAACAATCATGGACAACGCATGCAGTAAACCTAGAATCTCTATTCAGATCTGGCCAATGGACACCACATTCTCCACACCTGTGTGGAGAGCAGGGACTGACCCAGACATGAACTCTGGTGCCTCCATTTGACCACTTCCTCTTGTTGTGAGACTTGATTACACTCAGAGGAAGAGTAAGCAGGCTACCAGGAAGAGACCTGATAGGCTGTGCTCTTATAATGACGGACAAGGTCCCCTTCTTTCACAGACCTAGAGGAGGGGAATAGGATGAAAGAGGGAGGGTGGTGGAACGGGAAGACACAGTGAGGGGATAACAAATGAGATGTAATCTGAGTAAATTACTTAAATAAAATAAAAAAATAAAAAATTGAAGACAAATATTTCTTTTTGCCACCTTCCCAGCAAAATGTTGGCAATTAATTAAACATTATTTTATAGGCATCTCCTTGTCTTTATTACTGAAAAATGTTTAGGTATTTTATATATTAATAAGAAAAGTTATAATACATTATATGAAAATGTGTATAATTATAGAAAATTATATTCTAAAGTTTAATTTATCTTTTTCTCTTTGTGATGAAGAGAATATGGTTAATGTATGTAAGCTATAATCAGTTTGATATCAAAAAACTATCTTACCATAAACTCCCCAGATATGTTTTATCTCATGTACAAAAATAATTTAAAATTTATTATTGATTATGTCATGCCTGAATAAGTGATGATTGGACATGGAATGAAAAATTACTTTTAAGCAAACAATTAAATAAGGTTTTGTAATATAATCTATATAATTCTAAACTAGGAAAATGAATATTTAAAAAGATGCTTAATGTTTGCTAACCCAATGTGCTAAAAATTTCTTGACATAAAATATCACAACTCTGTAAATAGGATTTTTTTGTTGAATAAATGGATGCTGTAAATTAAATCCAACATCATATAACATCACTTCCCCTTTTATCTTTAATATCAATTTGTTCAAGTTTATTAGTCATTTTGAATTGCTATTGAAATTTAATATCGATGAGAGAATCATGTATCAGAATAAAAAACAATATCATGTAATATGAAGTTGGTAATAAAAGAGGCAAATCCTTTCAACTGAATAAAATATCATATTTAATAGTATCCAAGAAGATGGTTGCCAAACAAATTACTACTTCTTCTATGTTGCAGAATAGTATTCATTAGAGTTTACCGAAATTTCTTATATTTACATAAAGATATGGACTTATTTTCTAAGATTTTATTTTTAATCACCCAACTCATACTTAGTAACAAAAATGTGTTAGAGTGTGGATCAAAAATTAGATACTCACAATTGTGACCAGATTAATATAAAATGATTTTCAGAAGTGCAATAAGTATAGTCTAAAATGACAGCCATTTTAACCTGGTTAGGTACCAAAATGAAATTCTTACAATTGTAATACCCCATTTGAATTGGTTTATAAAGGCTATGTTAGCTATGAGGCAATGAATTGTGTAATAGAGTTTTAGAAATCCTTTCTTCCTATTCATGTAAGTACCACAGAGGTGAAGTTTCAAAGTCATGGAAACTTTATAGCACACTAACAGTAGGATATGTTTATAAAAATTCAGAAAATATTATCAGAAAATACTAAGTGAACTTATGTGAATGTCAAATACAATTTTGATCTGACATAGGTACATAGTTTTAGATGCATTCAAAAATATTTTAAAAGGTAATTTAGTTATATTAAAGTTGAAAAACACAAGTATCATTGATTTGTTATAAGATGTCATTTAGTGACAACTGTTTTTTTTTTGTTTGTTTGTTTGTTTGTTTTTACAAAAATAGAGCATATTGTAAGTCACACTACTGGAATAACAATGTTTATTTTTTCTTTTACAATCTTAATAAATACATTTAAAGAAATAATTGCAAATAGATGTATTTTAAATCCCTAAAAATTATATTTACCCTTATAATAAGAATAAAATATAAATTTTTAGAATTATTAATAAGACAAAATATGATTTCCTTTGTGAAGGCAGGCAAATTTTTGTATCAAAAAAAGTTCTGCTTTTTACTAACAAATACAAAGGGAAGGAAGTATATGAATTTTTGTTGGGCACGATAGGCCATATGACCAATGTTCAGCCATCTTGTCCAAGTCTACACCTTTAAGTCTCTGTCTTTCCCAGAGATTACCGTTCACCAGACTCTAGCTGACTCTGTTGTGAGTCAGCAGCTAAGTACAGATAGCGATGGAGCGACCCTGTTGTGAGTCAACAGTTAGACTAAAGCTAGACAAAGACAAAGCAAGATACCCTGCGTGGCAGGACATTATGACCCTGCCTGGAATTCCCTATGTTTTAAGAAAAGCCTGCAGCTGGGTTGCTATAGCAGTATGCTTCTCTGCCTTCTGAACTATAAAAACTGCTGCCTGACTAATAAAGATCGAGAGCTTGATCAATCAGGCTTGCTCTCCTTCCTTGTTGTGTCTTGCATTTCTCAACAGATGAACTCCCTCCCGAATTTTAGTCGAACCCTGCAGGTCGGGTCAATTTTTTTTTTCAGGAAAGATAATTTCAGGAGAACCATGTGAAGTTGAATTCAGTAGATTGCATTTTCACCTTCTTTCCAGCATCCCTTGTATCCATATACTTGTCCAAACAGTGGCTTTGAAGTTCTTCCCGCCAACTGTGCTCTTGTACTTTTGATCTTGGCTTTTTTCTTGACATACTTTCAACTGACTTTCCTGTTTACTCACACTGTGTTATTAGGAGAACATGCTCATGCTGTAGATCTCAGAAGAATGGGAGATACAAAATGAAGCACATGAGTACTCACATAAGCATACAAAGGTAGTACTAGTACTCCATCCCTTAACCTCATCCTGAAGTCTGTTTTGTCATCACTGATCCGTATTATATATATGGATTTTGCTCACAAACTCTGGATCCTAAAGCAATTCCCTCGGAGCTGACATGTGAACATTTAAGTAAAAATAATACTGCTCTTCTCAGCCTCTGAATTCAGGCAGCATTTGGTAGTAGATATAAGAAGTAAACATAGAAATCAGCATACAGCAATTACAAACAAACTGTGCAAAATATCATAATTATAACCACATAGTGAATTGATGACAGAGAGATAATATTCCTCGAGGATAAAAGAATGATAACAGTTGGCAGGATGAGCATGGTTATAGGCTATTAGTGTAGAATATGGGCAGCATAACAGGAGCCTCATCTAAAAAAAACTTAGTATCCTTCCCTAGCAGCCATTCCTTGCCAACAGCTTCTCAGCTAAGCAGGCACTTTTTGAGCCCTCTCCCTCCATGCTGTGATTAAAGCTGGCTTGTTCTTACCTTTGGTATCTGTTTTTAAATTTCTTGGTAAAATTAAATGACAATATCTTACTAGAATGAAAACAAATACATTTGGTTAAAATGTTGCAAAAGTGGCATGTACTGTAGGCAGTATATTTGAAATGAAATGTGATCATTTTAGCTATGAATAATAATGTATAATGAAAAAGATTTCATTTTCAATGGAATTCATCAGTGTATCAAAATAAAAACAATTTTTCATGGATATTCTTCAATGAATAAAACACCTTCACATTATACTAAATCATATGATCTTGGAGGCTGAGTCCACTAGATCAGTTACTGGTTGGGTTAAAAAGATCCCTCAATGTGGGGTTTCCTTGATGATTAGCACTCTAGGATGGGTAGGAAACTCAAGTACCCCAGGCAAGAAACTTAATGCTCAACAAAGCCTCTAACATTATGGGTCCCTGCTTTTGACTATCAGAGCCCAAGCTGTGATCAGGAATAAAAACAAGCAGAGGTGGCATGCAAAGACACACATGCAAAATGGGATCAGTAATAACTTTTTTGACAGCTTAGTTGTGTGGGATTAGAGATCCAGGCAATCAGAGCCCAGCAGGTTATCAATAGCCCTACCTGTTCGCTGGCTGTGACACACAGTTTCAACGAGAAACTCTCAAGAAAAGAGAAATAAATTTGTCTGAGTTACTGTTCTATTTCTTGAGGAGGCACAAAAACTGAAAGAATTCTTTAAAGGGAAGCATTTAATTAGAGGCTTGCTTAGAGCATAATCATCATGGTAGGAATCAGGCAGGCCTGGCACTAGATCAATAGCCTGATCAGCAAGGATCAGAAAGAGAGAAAGAATGGAATGGGCTTGGAAATCCTCAAAGTCCATCCTCAGTGACATGCCACCTCCAACAAGGTTACACTTCCTAATCCTTCACAAATAGTTCCAGTAACTGGGTACTAAGTAATGAAACAAGTGGCTCCACTGCAGCCATTCTCATCCAAACCACACAAACAGGAAAATGTCTTGCTTGCTCTTCGAACAAGATGATTCTCATGTATGGAGCTGAATAGAGTTAGCCTCCAAGACTCCCTCAATGGCTAAAAGGGGACTGCTTTCTGCCTCAGCCACCAGACAGGATAGTGTGGTCCTTAAGAAATGTTGAAGATCGGAGACTTGTTATTGTTATTCTCATTAGTGGTATTCAGAGGTAACCTGAAGTTCTTGACATCTTTGACCTGTAGAATTTCCCAGAATTGCAACACTTTTAAGAGTTGCAACTGTTGAGTGTTAAAATCTCTCTGCTCTCTAGAGATCAAACTTTGTTTCTTTAAAGCTTGTACGATTATTCGTTTTAAGTTGTTTTACCCATTGAGAGTTGTTAATCTTGAACTAATGATAAAGTACCTCTAATCTTCTCGTGGCCTTCTCACTCCATTCTTGTAGGAAGGTGTAATTGGATTTTCTCAGAACTGCCAGCAGTTAATATAGGATACAAACTTACCATAGAGAAGCCTCTGTCCACAGTTTCTCTTCTCTCTACAGGCCCTCTGTCTTCCTGCATCCCCCTCCCCCCCCCCCCCCCGTTCTCCCCAGGTCTGATCTGAACGCTCATTTCTCTCTGAGCTCCCTCTGCTACCTTGTTCGCTTTCTTCAACCACTTCTGCTGTCTATTCTATTTACCCTTCTGAGTGAGATTTAATCATCCTCCCTTGGGTCCTCCTTGTTACTTATATTCTTTGGGACTGTGAATTGTAGTATGTTTATCCTGTACTATATGGCTAAAATCCTCTTAAGAGTGAGTATATACCATGTGTATCTTTCTGGGACTGGGTTACCTCACTCAGGATGATCTTTTCTAGTTCCATCTATTTGCCTAGAGGAGACCTAAGACGGAGCACGCTCCTGAGAGGATATGGAGGTAACTCTAGCTGAGACTCTTAGTATCAGTGGTCATATACTGAAGAGGGCACTCTCTAACTAAACAGGACTCCTAGTGGTTTGAATGAGAATTGCAGCAGTGGGGTTATTTGCTTGACTTTCCTGCCTAGTTAGTGGAACTGTTTGGAAAGGATTAAGAAGTGTAACTGTGTTAATTCTCCCGATCCGTGAACAAGGAAGATCATTCCATCTTCTCATGTCATCTTCAATCTCTTTCTTCAGAGTTTTGAAATTTTTTTCAAACAAGTCCTTCACTTGTTTGGTTAGAGTAAATATTCTAAGTATTCTATATTGCTTGTGGCTAATGTGAAGGGTGTGGCTTTCCTAATTTCTTCCTCTGCAAGCTTGTCATTTGTATATAGGAAGGCTACAGATTTTTTGAGTTAATTTTGTATCCAGCCAATTTGCTGATACAATTTATCAGCTGTAGGAGTTCTCTGGTGGAATTTTGAGGGTCACTTATATACACTATCAGGTTACCAAGAAGAGACTTGATACCCTATGATCATATACAGGGGGAGGTAATCCCCCTCAGGAACAGTCATAGGGGAGGGGAATAAGGGGAAAATGGGAGGGAGGGAAGAATGGGAGGATACACGAGATGGGATAGCCATTGAGATGTAACAAGAATAAATTAATTTTAAAAAGTACTAAAAAAAAAAAAAAAAAGAAGTGTAACTGTGTTGGAGGTGGCATGTCACTAAGGGTGGGTTTTGAGTTTCAAAAGCCCATGCTAGTCTTTCTCTGTGCCTTCTCCATTTTGATTAGGCTATTGATATAATGTCATTCATGTCTTCTTCCTACCATGACAATCACAGTCTCAGCAAGCTCCTAATTAAATGCTTTTTTAAAAAGAATTTCTTTGCTTATTTTGCCTCTTCAAACAATATAACATTATTGCTTTTTCTCTTCTGTTGAGAATTTCTCTTTGAAAGAATTTCAACCTATAATTTACCCTGCCCAGATGTACAAGAATAAAGATAGAGCAGAAATTGTGGGAATTTCCAACCAATGTCTGTTCTAGAGTGAAGCCAGCTCTATGGGAGAAAGCTAGCCCTGACAGTATTAATGATATTCTGCTATACTCACAAACAGGAGCCTAGCATAGCTGTCCTCTGAGATGTTCCACCCAACAGAAGATGAAAAATGATGCTGAAATTCACATCCAAATATTGGGTGAAGCATAAGGATCCTCATGGAAAAGGGGGGCAAAGCATAGAAGGACCTGGAGGTGGCAAGAGCTCCACAAGAGGACAAGAGATCCAACTAACCAAGGTCAAGTGGGCATGTAGAAACCATGCATAGACTAGTCCTAGGCCCTCTACACAGACGTACCTGATGGGAAGCTCAATCTACAAATAGGGTCCTTAGTAAGGGGAGTATACTGTTTCTGTCATGGGTTCTGTTGCCTGTTTTTGGATCACTTTCCCCTGTTGGAGCTGGATCACCAGGCCACAGTGGAAAAGGATACACTCAGTCCTGATGGGATGTGATAAGCTGCAGTGGGTTGCAGGGGACAAGGGTTCCACTTCTTTGAGAGAGAAGACAGTGTGATTGGGTAAGGGGGAGGGACCAGGAGGAGAAGAGGGAGGGGCCTATGATCAGGATGTTAAGTAAATAACTAAATTAATTTTAAAAATAATAATACGTGAGACTTCAGTATAGTTTAAAGCTTAAGGCCATTTGCCTGGTAGACTCTCAGCTAGCTACTAAACTTAACCAGGTACTCTCCAAATCATGTGGGTAAATCTTTATCTCTCTGCTCAACAGTGGTCAGTCTGTTCCTTTCCAAGCCCTCCTTGATCTTCCTGTGTCTGCTTGTGTCACCTTAAATCACTTTCTCTGCCTGGAAATTCTTCCCTAGTATTTCCTGCCTTAGATCTTGGCTGTCAGCTTGTTATTACAACAAGTCATCAATGAGACAAAACCAGAATATCATTCTGATTGTGTCTAGGTGTAGAAGTCTATCTGACCTTCAGGTATCTAAGCAGGTGTAGAATATATTTACAAATATAAAGCTGATAAGGGGCTATAGAAATGATAATTTCAAATCCTGCCGACACAGGCATCTTTTGGTTCCTATGTACTTATTGCTTTACTTTGAAAACATAATCAGGAGGCTAAATAAATACAATACTTAAGATTAGAGATGTCTACTCTTTTTTAGAGTCAGTATAACTTGAAGTCCTTGTGAGACCCTAAGAGAAGTTAAAAATGTATGCAGTTTACTAAAGCCAATATATTGGATCAATATGAAGGCACCTTTCAAAGGAACTATTCGTTCAAATCCTAAATAGTTATTAATAATTTCTAAGTATATATATATATATATATATATATATATATATATATATATATATAAAATAAATTACTCATGTACAGACAAATTTACCAGCTACATAAGTTACTCATAGCTGTTTGTAAAGATGGATATGTAGTTAAACGTATTTAGTAATTCTTTTAAGAAATAAATGAAGTGCTGGGGGAGTAGTTTATGGCTGGCAAGGTGGAATGAGAAGTGAGACCCTAAATCAAATCTTCATCCCATGAAATGAAGACAGAGGAAGAAAAGGACAGATGGGCAGGGCATAGGAAAAACACTGGTTAAAGTGCTTTACCCACTGAACTATCTTGCCACTGCCTTCTGACCTTAATACATAGTGTGAGTTGTGTTTTTGTGGATACATTCACAGGATGGCTCTGCTAAAGTATGTAGTCATATCACCTTTCCTTCATTTTGTCCTGGGAAAGAGAAGGTAGAAAATTACCCTCCTAAGATTCACGTCACCATGTGATTATAAAGTAAAAGTTCTAAGTATATAAACAAAATAAATCACAACTCAAAAGCATTTAATCATTTCTAAGTATAAGTGATTATATTTACTCATGATTTATATTTGTTTGATTTGCCTAGATCAATGGCAGTCATATTTAGAAAGTTTGTCTAGATGTCATTTAGCTAAAAAACATGTTATATTTATGATCAATGTTCATTTTATCTACTTCAAGTAGCAAACTACAATTTATTTCTGCATTTAGAGAGGCTAAAATATGCTTTCCTGTTCTGTATTTTCAATAGCTTTCTATTATTTTTCAGGGAAATGGTAATTTACAAAAGGTGACAACTTGCAGAGTAGGCTTTACTGGAATTTATTTCTTGCAAAATGCTCTCTTGATAGTAACCAATGACAGAATCTCTGTTTACATTTTCTCATTTATTTGCAGGTTCATACATTATAAGCTTGGAAATAGAAACACTCCCATCTCAACTTTCTATACTTAAAAAAATGAATCTTCACTACAAAGGAACTCAGTTGAATGCTGAGAGTTGTAAACTTTTAAAGTAGATATAATCCATTATCCACATATAATATAAAAGAACTTTTTTTCTGACCTCATCAGGAAGTGACCAACATAAGGAGAAAAAGAGATTTTATCATGCATAGAAAGGCATATTGTTTAAATTTCTCACCTGTGTTTATGTGTTTCTGTTACAAAGCAGCCCCTCATTTTCTCCCAACTCAACAAAGTACATTTTCCTTCTTGAGACAGAGCTTTAGGGTGCATCACAGGCTTGTTTCCAGCTTTATAGACTCCTGCCTCATGCTCCCAAGTTATTGGATGGCAGACATGTGCCACCAAACCTTGGTCCCCAACCTTCTAGAGTTTTTTTCTCTACCCATTTCTCCAGTTACTTTTCAAATTTAAATTGCCTTCATTTTCAAGTTCATTCTGATGTAGATTTTTTTCTAACTATTTGAAAGGCCCTGCATTGGAATATTATAGCCCATTGTAGTCATCTCTTTTCTTGATAAAATAAATCATTAACTTGTACCTTTGTTTCTTTAATTGTACTGCTCACAGTGTTCTGTGCTTAGCACATCAATGAGCTTGACCTTTTAAGACATTGCGTTATTTAGAACTTATAAATTCTCTACTAAAACAATGGGTCCATGGTCAGGCATTGCTCTTTGTCCTTCTATGCTTTTCTCTGGTACACTGGGGCTGTATTCCCTTAAAGTCCAATTTACAAATTCTGTGTTGCTTAATAAAAAGTACAAGTATGAACTGTTTTCTTACCTTGATAGTCTCAGCACTTGGAAGGCTCCAACCTTCTATTCATCATAGGTTTATGATGAGGGTAGGCTAAACACTGAGATCCAGTATAATAAACTAAATGAAAATCAAAGATAATAATGAATGAATTTGCGATTAAGGAGAGGGCTCCAGTTACGGAAGCCAGGTTTACAGACACAGACATATCCGAGGATCGTACTATCAAACCAATCTCCCCAAAATCATTAGTTTCAGATGCAGTGAGAAACTGTCTCAAAATTATGGTGGCAATGCTGTTGAGGAATTAATGCTGATATCCACCTCTTGTCTCCATATGTACTGCATAAGCAAGTACATAAACAGACATATGTATTCACATTTATACAAAATATACACATTTGGACACATAAATACACACTATGAGTACCACCACCATGACCACCACCAATACGAAACTACCAAACATAGAAATATAAAATGTAAAAATCTATAAAAATGTGTGTAGCCACTAATGTTGGCATTAACTGTATAAAAAAAAATAAGTACTGATGTTTTATTTCTAGTATATTCCTAAAAGTCTCCTGATATGATGTTGAAAACAGCCCCATTTATTACATTTCTCTGTAACTATTAAAGGACTTAATTCCTCAACAATTCTTAGAATTTTAAATTCTTAAAAATCCATTTTAGAAACCTAATAATGATAATGTAGCTTTCCTTCTAAAGCCTGCATGATTTTTTCCGCACTTGAAATGAGACAGGTCACTATATTCTTTCGATTTTGTTACAAGGTCATATAACAAAACTAAAGTTCTTCAAAAATTATCCTGAAATATCGTTTCAACACTCACAAATCTGAAGATGGGTATACAACTTCAAACACAGATATCAATGTTACTCTAAAAATAATTACTACCCCCATCAAAGACTTGAGAAGGAATAAAATTAATAACCTGAGTAAAATTAGTTGCTTAGGGTTAAGATGGTTTTAGGTCTAGATAGATGTTTTAAGTTGATAGAGATGAGATACAATAAATATTGGTTTATGTTTAGAATTTTAGCCTCACCAAGATAGGAAATATTTCTCCACGGTTGCCAAATACAAATAGGTAAAACACTATGAATGTAACATTAACATAACTCCTGATTGTTTTGTGGTCCTTCTTGCTGTATATAGTTTATCTTGTTTATATGTAATAATATAAATGTATACATAAAAATAAAAAATATTAAAAAAAGAAAAGGAGACAAAAATTACCCAACAAATTTACCAATGGAGACCTTTAAAAAAAACAAGAAGCAGTAATTTATTGTACTCTTAAAATGATTCAAATAAGAAACAAGCATTTTGTGTATATATGCATTTATACTATAAAATTATATGTCTAAGAACAGTTTTGCAGGTCAAGCAGCATTTGGTCCTTTTTGGACACAAGAACTGTACCTCAGTATTTAGCAAGTCTCAATAATTAAAATCTGAGAAGAAATATTATTTCTGGCTCTAATGTTCATGATTGTTTTAATCACAGCACAGCCTTCCAAGGATTTTATGGAAAGGGAGTGGTGTAAGTGAGGTCTCTGGAGAAGACTCTAATAAGAATTCTTACATATTTCATTTAATTTGATGGATTTGGGGTCCTAGTAGATGAAGTTGCTACTATATTACTCCCACTGTGGTACTGGAGGAAGACGTGTTGCTTTGTGAATCGTGCTAAAATGGAAAATAAGTGGTTGAACAGTGTATAGGAAAGAAATTTGCTTCCGCTGACTTTGTATTTAAAGTTCTCACCTTGAAGTTGTCCCAAGACTTTCTGAATAATGAAGACCTTTTATAATAAATCTAAGCAGCTGAGCAAACTTCCCAAACAGGGATATATGCATTTGGGTCATTCTTATGAATTGGCTTATGTAGAGTGACCTTATAGCAATAAGACTCCCCAGCAAGCTCCTCTCTACTCTAAAGAGAGCAGTTTCCTCTAATAAAATGTATGCTTTCCAAATAAGATGGGCACTTGAATGAAGAAACTTCCTCCATGGCCTGACTTGCCAAGGCTCATGGTATCAAATCCAAACACACTGTAAGAGAAAAAGTACCCATGAACAAGACAAGAACTTAGTTTAAAGTAATATTAGATGAAGGAACTACAAGTTTACATTTTCCTTGAGTAGAGATTAAGAAACACTTTTGGTGAAAGATTGGAGAGTCTTACATCATAGCGGTACTGTGAAGTGTTTAAAATGCCAGACAAAGGTGAACCTCTTAGGATATTTGCCCTTAGTGAGTTAGTTCAATGACTGTCAAGTAGCATTAATGGTTAGCCTAACTGAGTTAAAGAAAGGACTTCAAAAGTGTTGTCTCTTCTATCACAGAATTGACTCTTAAAGGTTTAAGGAGTTGAAGAGCTAGAAGGATGTGAAAATGGATTTATAAAGTCAAAGGCTCTGAAAAAAAATATTCTCTATCCACAACATCTTTTCAGTGTTCTTCCTAAAAAACTTTGCCATCAGCATTTTGTGATGGAGAGGCACTTAAAGGAGTTCCATTGATCATTGTTGGAAAAAATGTCATGCTGAACTTGCAGCTGAGAAGACATAAACCTCTAAGTCACACTGGTGATCAGAATTCACCTGTGGAGTTTTTGTGAATCTATCTCAATGCCATGGGTATCATTAGAGCTCTTCTCTCCGTGACTGCCTTCAGCCTTGGGAAACTGTTGCCATAATTGAGCATCAACTTCCAAAATTGTAGCACAGTAAGTACAGAAAGAAGGGAGGAGTGGAAGCACTTGAAACCTTTATTTTTTAACAAATAAAGATGTGAAACCAAGCATTGCTTACAGATTACAGATAGTATTTCCACATTCAAGGAAATAGAGAATTCAGAGATGTCCTTCTATCAGGTTAACTTAATTACTCCTTAGCCTCTATAGAAAATGATATTGAGGAATACATGTAAATTACAGTACTTTTATTGTAAAATTTTGGCTTTGATCACACCTGCTGTTTTATCTTTACTGGAGGTAAATAACTGGCCTTTTGTTCTTTCTATACTCATATTATTGATTCTTTTCCGTGTGTGTTTTTTGTTATATTTTTCAAGTGGGTAATGCTATTGACAGTCTTATTTTGCTTTAAGAACATCAGTGGCACTACACTGTCTAAGATCAGTGCTAACAGATTTCAATAATTCTGAGTCAGAGATAAGCTCCCTACTGTGTTGAGCATTTCTATTATACATATTTTCTTGCTTCATGGAGTTAGAGATGTTGTGGCTGGAATTCATAATAAAAAAGAAGGCAAATATGTCAAACAAGTGCTAAGACAGAATATCAACCTGAACATAAGTTAAAATCCAATAAAAAATAGAAACCTAACATAATAAATAAAGCTCAATAATTACCCACATTTTTGATTCATGGATGTATCATTTTTCATATATATATCAATATTGCTTTAGACTATATTTTATGAAAGCTTGTATGTCTGCATTTTATGAGTGGGATTCAGGGCCAAATTATTACTTATAATCAAGTCTTCACAAATATTTACTATAGCAATTTTGACTTATAAGTACACACATACACAAATTGTTCTTAAACAATTCTGGCCAGTTATAAGAGTTATATGAGAATTCTGATAAACTCAATAGGGAAACCATGAATCAGTCTCAGAGGATGAGACAGATAATGATTTGACTCTTCATTATGTTGGGTTTTGACCATGTAATGATGTAGAGCCACATGCACAAATACACCTCAACCTCAACCTTATGCACTAGGCATTATCTGATCCATTGAGTCATAAAATTGAGTTGTACTCTAAAACCCCATACTCAGCTGGAGTGGCATGTACTAAACTGAGATCTACTAGGCCTGAAGATAACTCACTTACATCCTGCAGTCAAGTGTATTAAATTCCCATAGTATTCACTTGTATTTCCTTTCCACGTATTTCTCAATTCAGAACTCTAGAATCATGGAATTTTCTGAACATGAACATTTTTCTATAAAATTGCATGCTTACTTTATGAATCATTATTCATAGAATACAAATCCTGGAAATGAATATTATGATTTGAACTATGGAGTCTTTACCTGGAAAAAAAATGTTCTCTTGATAAATCAATTTATAAGTGTGTAGCTCTCAACACAGAATTGTTCTAAGACAAATGTGTTGTTCTCCTCACACTGACCGGGTAGCCCCACTGCTGAGGAGGAGACCCACATAACACATTGAGGGTGAAGAAGTCGAGCTGATTGCTGCATGGAACCATCACCCCTCCCTTCTAGTGTCTTTAGTATGGGAAGTTACTTTTCAGACTACCATAAGAAAAATATAAGCACAAACCCAGCCACAAAACCTTTTACCTACAATCTCCCTGCCTGAAAGATATGCAAGGAAATGGTGCTACAGGACTTGTAGAAGTAAGCATCAATGTCTGTTTGTACTAAGGCCCACTCCACAAAATAGAACTCATACTCGACACTGCTTTGACAACCAAGAACCAGAAACTACAAACCCACAGGCTTAAAGTAAAACCAAATACTACTTGTCTAATTTTTTTTAAAGTTACAATAATTTTCTTCTAATGATAGTCGGCTAGACTTACAGATCAGTGCCTTATTCAGTAATAATAAGCAAAGTTTTCTCCTCTGGATATGGAAACAGGTACAGAGATGAACAGCCAGACATTATAAAGAGGAAAGGGGTTCTTGGGACACACAGCTTGAACTGGGATGTCTACATCAAATCCCTCATCTGAGAGCTCAAGGAACCCCTCAGAACAGTGGGCAGGAAAAGCGTAAGAGCTAGAGAGGATGGAGGACACTAGGAGAGCAAGGCCTTCTTAATCAACTAAGCAAAGGTCACATGAACTTACAGAGATTGAAGTAATGGCTGTATGTCATGATAGGTTATAATTTGGGAGCCTTTTTCTAATCACTTGATCTAGCTCCCAGATAATGAGATGGAGACCTATTATTGGATTATTCAACAAGCTTTGAGCACTAGCTCTAGCAAAATACTCGTCTATTCTAACCCTTTATCCTAGTTTGGCTACTTCCCAGCCAGACACCCCGAATTACTTGCCATATTAGTCCTGCCTGAGCTGCTGCTTCTTCATCAAGTCAGTCCTTATGGCAAGCTTTTCATGGCTCTATCCTTTCTCTCCCTCATTCTCTTCTTTTTTCTATTAGTGACTCCAAGACTGGGAATGGAAGTCCACTCTTCCAGCCTCCTCTGCCCAGCCATCGGCTCTCAGATTCCTTATTAACAAATCAGAGATAATTGGGATGTGGTGTTTACTTGACATTGATACAGGAGATTCTTCATGGCAATGTTTATATGTTTACGTATGGATTGTAATCAGACCTCTCACCCTAAAAGTCATCATCTGAATACACAGCACACCAAACTAAACCCCAATGATTGTATTTCTCATTCAATATCCATCTATTTAATCAGACTTTAAGATTTTAAGATCCTGGAGGCATTTTTACAAATTTCTCTGGCATATGTTTTAACTTCTACAACTATATAAATAAACATAACTTGATAGTCATTAAAACATAGACAATTATAGAACATAAGCCACAGATATTCATGCATTTTGTGTGTGTGTATGTGTGTGTGTGTGTGTGTGTGTGTGTGTGTTAGATGAAAAAGTTATAAGGAGACATTTCCTGGGATGCATCAAGGGGATGATTAAATCTTAGTTATATAATTAAGATTATGAGATATGAGCATGCATCTTGGGAACAATATAAATGTGGAATTTTCTCCAGAGTCACATTATCAATGATTAAATAAACATATATTGAAGATAATGTACTAAAAATAAATAAATATAAACAAAGAAATAAACATATTTTGAATATGGGTACTACAAATAGTATGTAACCTTAATTATTAGAAAATTTAAAAATCTATTCATGACTTTCTACCTTTTTCAGTTTTGCAAAGTATAAAACAGGTCTGAAATATATCAATTCCATTCACATTTTCTGACTATAAAATCAAAACCAAAGAAACCACACTACTGATATACAATCCTGAAAGTTATTTCTTCAGAAATCACAGTGGCAGTGATCCTAAAAATGTTACTGTGATATAAAACAGAGGAAGCAATTGGCAGGACGTACATGAAGATGAAATAAAAGCTTAGGTGTTCTATATGAAATACAGCATAAAGTGAAAAGTCCTGTAGTAGTATAAATTAAGCTGAGTACCAAAGGGAGACAGATAAATATAACCCAACTCCTAAAACAAAAAAACAAAACAAAACAAAAAAAAACATTGTTGAAAGTGCATAGAAGATCAAACAGATTTTTTTCTCTTTCTTATAGGAGATCAGACATACAACCTAGGAGAATTCTCAGACTTCAGTTCTCAATAAATTAAGATCAATGAAAGGCTATAGTATGTCTTTGTAACAATGGAAGGATAGGCAGCTTTTATGGCTTACATTATGCTACTTGATTTAACAGAATTTTCATCGTAAACAATCTTAAAGAAGTACGGCCTGCCTCTGCACCCCAAGTCTTCAGCACAGCAGAAGATATGACACATGGCAATGCAGTGCTTCCATTGTGGCCTAACAAGGACAGAAAACACATTTTTCACAGCAGGTTTCAGGTCATTGGTCTTCACAGAGAATCTCTGGAGTGTAGGGTACTATTAGAATGTCACATGCCTTACAATCTACATGTTGCCTCTGAGGTTCTCTACAAAATGTTCACAGACAAATAGATATCAAATACTGAAGTCTAAGCCTCTTCAACTCTGTGACTAACTTGTAGCAGATGCTTGTCCCTCATGTGTACAAAGGTTTTTGAACAGAGTTTGGTTAAGTTACTTTAGTAATTTGTTTTATTTTGTATTGGTTTACAAATTTGAGAAAGAAAATATTTTGATGCACAATCCTAAAATTGCACAAGACAATGTTTGTTTTAATCTTCATATTTAAATTGTATTAATATGTTTTAAATATATCATGTCACATAATTTTTTGGATTTTAAAAAGCTTAGATGGATTCACATGCAATAATTTAATATTTTACTAAATCTAACTTGTCAATCTAGTTATTTTTGATAACATCTCACTGTGCTGCCTAAGTATACTTTGAACTTGATTTGATTTAGTATTTACTTGGATCACCTGAGGAAGAATTTACATCTTATTGTATTTTATTTTGTCATGTTTGGTTGCTATGTCTTAGAAGACTATTTTTTCTAATGAGAGATAAAAGGGAGCATATCTGGAAGTAAGAGAAGACAGGAAAGAATTGGTAGGGACAGAGGGAGGTAAACTATAATTGGGATATATTATATAAGAAAAGAATCTATTCTCAATAAAAGAGGAAAAACAGAGAAAAGGGGAAAATGGCAACGATGCACTTTTCTTATAAGCAACAAGAAGCACATCTAAATTCAGTAAACACTTAAATGGAATATTTGTTAGATTACTTTCTGTGGATAATAAAGTACTATAGAGGGAGAGAGGGAGGGAGGGAGGGAGGGAGAGAGAGAGGGAGGAGAGAGAGAGAGAGAGAGAGAGAGAGAGAGAGAGAGAGAGAGAGAGAGAGAGAGAGAGAGAACAGCTTCCTTAAATAAAGATGTATAATAACTCTACATTAGTTTCAGGAAGATAAGGGGAAATAAACATGATTTCATACAGGTACAGTGGCACACACCTTTAATTCCACCACCTGGGGAAACAGAGGTAGGTAGTTCTTTGTGAGTTGGAGGCCAACTTGGTCTACAAAGTGAGCCCAGGACTGCCAAGGCTACAAAGAGAAACAAAACAAATGATATCCTTGAGTTCCTGTCATTATAGCATATTTAGATAGTAAATATAAGGGTGGCAAATACGAATAATCAGTTCCTTGCTGTTCATGTTAAAGATCTTAGTTTGGCTTTAGCATGCATGTCTGGATTCTCTCAGCCACAAAATAAATCAGTAAATAAAATGTTTCACCATCATACCTAATCTTTGTTATAAATGTAAATGGTTCTATTTTATGTTGTGCTTTTTGTGTGTGTGTAAGACCATTGAATTTGTATTTACTTGGATCATGTAAGGAACAAAATATCTCCACACTGATTAAATCCAATAATCTAAAAAAACTTTTAGATTTATTTGCCAATGCAAATTAAATTGCTAATTTCATTTTGCCATATTTTGTAATATGTGCAGTTTGGACTTTTAGTTCTTAATTGTTTTTGCACTATCTTCTTTTCCCTTCCACTTTTAATCATAAACAGATTACTTTTTTAAAAAAGTCATGAGATTTATAGAAAATAATTCTCACTAGGAATAACTTTATGAGTCATATATACCTGGAAATGACAGCCATTTGGGTTTTCAGATGCACCCACAGGCCCTTCTGTTGGTCTGTTCTCACTCCTGTCCTGCTGTTCAGTTGAGGTGCATACTGGGCACCACCATCTGGTGGCCTTGCAGTCACACAGAGGAAACAGAGGAAGGGAATCATGATGAGACCTGATAGGCTATAGCCAGATGGTAGGGGAGAAGGGCTCCTCTTGTTAGAGGGCTAGGGTAGGCAAATAAGGCAGAAAAGGAAGACAGGGTATTAGTAGGAGTATATAAGTGAAGAGGTAACAGTCAGTATGTAATATGAATAAATTATAATAAATCAAAAATAAATAAATACTCAAAATAAAGTCATATATACTTTTTTTAGAAAATTGATAACTTGTGTTATCTGAAGTCTAATTTCTATCAAAAATTTTACTTTTAAACTAAGTCAAATTCAAGTGAATCATTTATAAAACTGTTAAAATTAAATCAAAATTGTTCCCATGATAGCCGGATGTCACACACAAATGTCACACTTCAACCAGAATAGAATGTTCATTTTAAAGGTATCTTTATCAATAGACATCTTAATGGTGCCTGATGAACTTTATGTTCCTTATCTAATTGCATATAAATGGGAAATATTGGCTAAGTTAAAGGAATATCTACTGAAAAATGAATGTATAACACTTAGTAAAATGCATGCATCCATTTGTTGAGGATAATCTCAGTTCTCTGAGATAACTATAAACACCTTTTTTTTTTTCTTCAGTTGACTGATTTTGGATGGCAATTGGGTGACCATATTCCCACTCTCTCTATTTACAAATCTGCTTTTGTATTTATTTTGCTGAACTCTAGTCAGAGCTATAGGAGTAATAGAGACTATTGATACTACGAATGAACTGACTTATAGTTGATTCCTATTATTCATATCTTAAGGGGGTACCTTAGAGTCATAATGAGACCGGAAGTCCACGACTTTGTATTCAATCACCACAACATAACAATTCAAGTATTTTATGAACAGGATCTGAGTTAATAAAAATGCAATGCCAGTGAGATTAGTTGGTCTTTTGATTAGTTTAGTACTAATAAAATTACAACATAAAAGCAAGGATGACAGAGGACCCATTTTTAAAGATAAAGAATTTCAGATTTTTCTGATCTTTAATGTTGTGGGCAAGCTCCATTCAGCTGGCCCATGGCCCTTAGCATTTTATGCCCTCGGTTTTACCAAAGTCCCCTAAGCATGAACTGAGAATGAAAGGACTTTCACACTTGCTTTGAGGTAAGTCTGTTTATTTCAGTCAATACTTGAGCAGAATAATATGGCCAGGACCTTGGGGCCACTTTTACTGTCTTTCTTCCATTAATTTTCTATTGCCAAAGATGTTCCTCCATTTTTTGGGTTAAATCAATACATATTTACTGCCATAAGTTCAGATAAGTATGCTTAGGTCATTCGATTTCTTGCTCAGGATCTCACAAGCCTACCAATGAGGTTTCAGGTCAGCTTTCTTCCTTCTCATGTGGAGGCTGAACTAGTAAGGAGCCCTATTTGTATCTTTGGAATTAGTGAATAAACTCTGTGCTGAGAAGGGCAATGAATGAAGATCTGTAGTGTTGGTGCATCTATTATTTTCCTTATCAATGTTATCAGTGCTGGTATTCAAATTACGGGTATTGTACACATTAGAGATGTTTTCTGCCATTGGCCTACATTCTCAGAGCACAGCATATATCTTA
Organism: Acomys minous; assembly: GCF_964271855.1. Taxonomy (NCBI): domain Eukaryota; kingdom Metazoa; phylum Chordata; class Mammalia; order Rodentia; family Muridae; genus Acomys; species Acomys minous. Next base: position 50,888,376 of record NC_140494.1, read on the forward strand.
CATTCTAATGAGAGCCCCAGTGACCTTTTTCAGTGGGATAGAGTATTCCAGGGTAGTCTGAAACTCAGAATCTTCTGCTTTAGCTTTCTGAATACTGGAGCTGTAGGTGCATATCACTATACTCTGCAACATAACTGAATATTTGAAATCAGAACTCAGATTTTCTTCCATACTAAATTTTTGTCAAATGGTAGATGTTGACTCAGTAATTTCTCTTTCTATAGAAGTTGTTAAAGTGATATTTTTCCATTTTAGTGGGTATCTCTATATAGAGTTACTATATTGCTCAATGTTCATAGACAATTTGATCTCATTGAGAAATGCCTAAAGGAATGATTAGTGAAGGGGGCTTCTCCTAAAGTAATTAACTAAAGTAGATATTGCTATCAATTACCTAATATGTGAGGTGAATAACGTAGCAAAGGCTAGTGGCCTAAATGGAGTACAGTGAGGAAAAGAAGAAAGTATGCTAATGCAAGCAAGAATTCTCACTCTATCCACTTTCTCCTTTAAATCAAAAATTTGATGAAGACGTAAATGTCTATTCCATGAAAATAGGAGAGTATTATATTAAAACAATTTGCAAGCAAGATGTAATTAAAGTCTATAGCCTTTGAATAAGAGCATTTTGTAGTTGGAGGAATTCCTAGCAAAAATGACAAGATATTGTGAAATATCAAGGAACTGGAATGGGAAAGCCTAAGGAGAAAGTGGTTGCTGTAGATAATACAGAGAGTAGAAAATATATCACTAGCTGATTATTTTTTGTGGTTAAAGGTCAAAAGGTTAAGACTGATTTCCATTAAATTTTGAAGAGTAGAAACCTGGAAGACACCATAAAAATCCATAAATTATATCTTGGCATGATCATAGGTTCACATGGTTTAAGATAAGTATTTTATAATTTGTCAATATTTCTAAAGATCTTCTCTTGTCTCACACATTCTTTATTTTCTAAATTAGGCTTATGTGTAGTCTCTTGTTGATGACAAAGGAAATAGATTCGACAACTTCAAGCAGGAAAGTGCAGAATATATTTCCATATACCCGTAGTCCAAGCAGTTACCACTACCACTATCACCATTGCTGCCACACCATCACCATCCTCTTGATACACACACACACACACACACACACACACACACACACACACACACACACAAACACACACACATACACACACTTTTTCCTTTTTGATTACTAATAATGACTGTAAAAAGTTTAAGGAATGGGGTATCCTAATACAAGAGGATATTGGCCAGAACAGCTTGAGTTCTGTTTTGGGATTCTCAGAACAGAACATCCCCCAATGTATTAATTAAGAGATTCTTAGAATTGAGCCATATCCATAAGGAGGTTCTTTGCTGTTCACCTTCCTCTGAGGTAGGCTGGATGTTTCCAGGAGTTAACCCATCTCATTTTCAGTAAATCTTTAAAATAATATTTAAAAAGATTTTAAATGCCATATTCTGTATATCTCTGAGGCTTTTAAGGCCTTGTCTAGCTATTTCATATTATCTTTCTATAGACTAATATCTATTTGTTGCACTTAAGATGTATATTCTTGTGATAGAAATAGACTAGCAATTGTTATGACCATGATTTGATCAACTAACAATTAACTTGTATAACTTATTTATCCTATTCAGCCTGCAATATCACTTTTAAAGTATTGAAAGTAAATCTTGTATTATAATTGAGTTATGTGGGTACAATACCTCATATTAGAGTAGATATATATTTAATGTGTGTGAAAAATAATCTTACATTTGAATTCTATACCACTATATCTAAAATTAAACTCATTTTGAATCTCTCTACAAAATTCTATACCAATGAATTTAAAATAACCTTGTGAGTGACAATTGAGGCATTAAGTTGAGTTCTATCTTCCCTATATATTTCTATATTCCCCCTTATTTCTTTTTAACACCTATCTCCAAACAAGCCACTGGGCAAAATGTCCTCATTTCTACTACAGACAGAATTCTGCCATAAAAGGGGGCAAGTAGAGTCCTCGGATGCAGGCAGAGTCGACAGCCAAACTCTGACAAGAGAGAGTAAGCTAGTCCTTAATAGTTCCTGCCTCACAAATATATCTGTGGGCCAGAAGGCTGAACATGATGCTTCAACATTATTATAAAGTGTTTTGTATGACTATTCAGGTAGCAAATTGTCTCTGTCATCTTATTTGGAAATCTACGAACCTGCACTCCTGTTATACTCAGGTAATCAAGTTTATTCCTTTTCAAGATTCTGATGGAGTTGAAGACCAGATAGTTAAGTTTTATAATTAAGCTTAATTAATTTAAGAGTTAAGATGTTTTAGGTCTAGATAGATGTTTTAAGTTGATAATGACAGGACGTGATGGAGATTGATTTACATTCAGAATTTTAGATGCACCAAGAAAGGAAAGATGTTTTCTTCAAGACTGCCAAATACAAATAGCCAAAACACTAAGAATATAACACATAATTCCTGATTGTGTCATGGTTCTTCTTGCTAAAGATATTTTATTGCACATATACATAATAATATAAATGTATATGTAAAAAATAAAAAAATGTTTAATAGAAAAAATTGTTTTAAAAAACAGAGTCTTACAAACCTTTTGTATACTCAGAGGACAGGCTGATGTTCATAGGACGTTGCCAGCAGTGCAAGTGGACTATATGTGGAAAAAACAGGCAGATAGCCAACACCTCTTCACTATGGGAGACTGGCTCTCAATCAATTAGGTGCCTTTCCTGCTGCTTCTTTTTAAAAAGTAAGCAGACTTTATGTAACTAGCTTACATGTGTGTGATTCCTCTCGTTAGATTTGGTAAATATGCATCTTGATCATATTTCCCAGGTAGTTCAGAAATTCCTTCCGCTTGGTCCACAAAAATGCCTATTTGAAAACATAGTAAACCAAATTATCTTACTTCTACAAAGAAAATAATAGTCATAAAGCATAGTGGAAATATTAACTTTTCCAATGCCTTATCTAACTTAATCTCTATAAAGAAATCTTTAAATACCTCATTGATTGCACCATAAGTCAAATTTAAAACAAAAAATAAAGAATACATGGTTTTATTGAATGTTTTTACTACATTTTTGTGAAATTAAGCTTTTAAATATTATTTCTAATAAAATGCTGACTTTTGTGTTTTGATCTTTACAGTATTTTACACACTTGTGTCCGTTGTTTTATTTTTGTTGCAGGATATCTGATCATACTGTGAACCCAGAAATTGTGTTAGTTACTGGAAAACCCTATTTGTAGTTGTGGTGTTGTCTCAGTCATAGCTTACATCTTTAATCTGATAACTTTATGCTTAATTATTTTAAACAGGAATAAATAAAGTTAACCATATGTCAAAAGGTGGAGCAAGCAACCTGTTGATAGGGCATGAGCTTTAAAAAACAAACAAACAAATAAAAACGCAAAAAAAGAAAAACAAATGAAGAAGAAGTCAGGAGGATGGATAGAAAGATGCACAGATAGTAGAAGGGAGGAACATTCAGTTTAAAGGATTTTTGGGGGAGGTATCTAGTTTTCCTTTTGGGATGTTGGCTCAGTAGTAAAGCCAGATGAGTGCTTTCTCTATCTTTTTGAGATAGCGGGCTTTCATCTTAGTATCTGGCTCTCAAGTCTTTATTGGTAAAATTGAACATTTGAAATTTAATTTAAAAAGCAACATATTTTAATTCTATAATAAGGGATCAAGATACAATTCCCAATGCCATTGCTTAAAATTAAAAATTATTATAAATGTACCTTATAAGAAAGGTAATATGATAATACCACAGTAAATACTTAATGATTATATCAGTGTATTTCTTTATACTTCATTTTTATTCAATAAAAACCTAACATCCATCCATACATACATATATATACACACACATATATATATACATATACATATATATCCTTATTGCTATTACTTTTCTACACTCCTTCTTCTAATATTATTATTATGAAAACAGTTAATAGATTTCCCATTTTTCTTTTATTATTCTGTATATATTAAAGCAAATCTATTTGCTATACTTACATAGTTATGACTTTGAAATGCCAATCTGGCTTTGCATTTTTATGCTTGAAATATCCGTAGCCTCAGGACAGAGGTAGAAATGCTTAGCTTGCCAGAAAATCCTTCATGACCTTTAGCAAACTTCAGCAGAACTTTTATTATGTGTTCTTTGAGTCCTAAAGGGTGAACATATTCTTTCATCTCCTGACAGGGTGCTAATTTATGTCTGGTTTTCAAGGTTCCTTACTAGATGCTGCAATAATTTTATATTTAATCTTTTAGTTTTGTAAAAATTGAGGTATTGGACTGCAGATGTAGCTCATTGGAAGAATACATATCCAGAAGCTCCCATACCACAAGAGAGGGGGCATTATCTTTGTATTAATATAAAACAAGTCTGAATAAATTTGATAATAATTTGTTTATATTTACAGTATCCTTACACCTTCATATGGTAATGTGTGAGACTGTCACTAACAGTAATACATCTTTTCTTAACTAGTCTCCTTCCTTAATTAACTCTCAGTTCTTCCCATTCATAATCATTGAGGGTATTTTTTTTTTACTCTGGCCAAGAAGAATCTTATGTTCTGCTTCTAGTGTGATAATCTAGCTTGTATATATTGTTATGAAATACAGTAAGAATAGGCACACCACAAAGTAATGTGCCAGGGTCTTGTGACAGTATGAGAAACGATATTAGGTGAATATGAAGAAATATGTCAAGCATCATGCATTTTATTTTTCTTTAAAAATGTGTATACTAACTTATAAACCTCCAAAATACTGGCATGAGGATGTGAGTCCTCTTGGAAGGTAGCCAAAAGATCAGGCCAGAGAATAATAATTGAGATTAGCGTCCTCATAAGAGAGGACACAGAGTGTTTCTTTACCTCCTATAACATGCAGGATGTAGGGAGACAGTGACTGTTTGTGTCCCATTGGGCAGGCTTTCAGCACTGTACATGCCAGAGCATTCCATTTTGAACACTATGGAACTGTAAGAACTAAAGTAATGCCATTTGTAAGTGTGTGGTATTCTTCTACATCACCCTAAAATTACTAAGGTAGAGTATGTTCTCGAACATATGCATGAAACAAAATCATACCACTGGTAGACAAAATTTTAAGGGAGACTGAAAGAAAGAGAACACAAGTAGATGATGGGGAGGTAGTCACACTTCAAATATTATGTGATGATTTTCTATTTTGTCTAGTTTGTGTTACTTAAAGTTTATATATATATATATGTGTGTGTGTGTGTGTGTGTGTGTGTGTGTGTGTGTGTGTGTGTATGTTTCATATAAGTTATTTGTTAGAAAAAAACTGCTTTACAAAAGGCAAAAGAAGCCATGACACACAAGCTACAAACATCACTTTATTTATACATCATAAGAATTTAGTCCATGTAACCCAAAGGATAAAGAGCACATGCAGATGTTCTGTAAAATAATGGAAAAAAGGGAGAACAATTATCACTTAAAAATGAAAGGAACTTCACATTATAAAGCAGTTATTTTACTACACAGGCTATTAACTGCACTGATGAATAAATTCTCTTTTTTTTTTGCACATAAATATTCCAAGCAACCTTTTAATTTCTCAACAAATATACAAAATAATGCCCTACTTGGTGACAACTTTTAATGATTTAATTTGATTTTATTATTTTAATTTGTTTACTTTATATTCCAAATGTAGACCCCTTGCTTGTCATCTGTCCATCCCACTCTCTCTCCTTCATCCCCCTCCACCCATCCCCTAGTCTTCAGAAAGGGGGCCCTCCTCCCCTAACATCTGACCTCAACTTATCAAGTCTAATCTGGTCTGTGTATCCTCTTCCTTTGTGGCCTGGCAAGACTGCCCCCCCCAGGGAGAAGTGATCAACTAGTGGGCACCAGAGTCTATGTCTGAAGTAGTCTCTAGTCCCCACATTATGGGACCAACAAAGAGACTGGGATATCTATCTACTAAGTTTGAGCAGAGGGTCTAGGTCCATACCACGCATGGTCACTAGTTGGTGCATCAGTACGTGCATCACTCCCCACCTCCACTTGACTTTGTTCGCTCCAACAGTCTCTTTGTGGAGCTCCTGTCCCCTCTCGGTCCTTCTTTCTTCCAACTCTTCCATAAGACTCCCTCCCTTCATTCCACACCACATTTGGTTATGGGTCTTTGTATCTGCTTCAGTCCACTACTGGGTGGAGTTTTTCAAAGAACCTCTATGGTAAGTTCCCTTACTGTTCCTTCACTTCAAATGTTTCTGATATATATTCTATGTTACATTCTGAATGAGAATTAAGCATTTTCCCTATGGTCATCCTTATTATTTAGTTCCTTTAGGTCTGTGTATTGTAGTGCGGTTATCCTGTATATTTGGTTAATATCTGTTTATAAGTGAGTATATACCATGTCTGTCTTTCTGAGTCTCAGTTACCCCACACAGTATGATCATTTCTAGTTCCATCCATTTGCCTGCAAATTCCATGATTTGCTTGTTTTTAATAGCTGAATAGTATTCCAATGTATAAATGTACCACAGTTTTAAAATGCATTCTCTAGTTGAGGGATATCTTGTTTGTTTTCAGATTCTGGCTATTATGAATAAAGCTGCAGTGAACATAGTTGAGCAAATACCTTTGTTGTATGCTGGAGTATCTTTCCAGTATATGCCCAGGAGTGGTATAGCTGGGTCTTGAGATAGAACTATTCCCAGTTTTCAGAGAAACTGCCAAATTGATTTCCAAAGTAGTTGTAAAGGTTTGCACTCCCACCAGCAATGGGGGAGTGTTCTTTCTCCTCATCCCCTCAAGCATGTGCTGTCATTTGAGTTTTGGATCCAAGATAGAATCTCTACATCATTTTGATTTGCATGTCCCTGATAACTGAGGATGCTGAGCATCTCTTTAAGTGTTTCTTGGCCATTCCATATTCCTCTGTTCTCCTAGGCATATACCCAAAAGATGCTGCACTCTACCACAAGGACGTTCTACACTTTGTACTCTTTAAAGAGAATTAAAATCAGAACTTTGCTGCACTAGAAAAGAACTGTACTGAAGACACAAAATACAGCCTCGAATGATTCACTTGTGTTTTAAATTATTCCATCAGTTTATTCATCTCCTTTTGAATTTTTAATCAACAGTAATAAGAAGCCACATCATACCATTTAACACTTCCCTGAGAAACAACATGTAATATTTCATCTTCATTGATTAAACAGAAAGTTTAACAGTCTGTTGACCGATAGCGCATTTCTACTTATTTGTAAAATAAATGTAAATTTTATTTGTAAAATAAAATTATCCTCATTTCTTTTAGAAACATTATTTACAATTATTTTTAAAGGAACAAAAAACAAAAGACAAAACAAATGTACCCAAAAGAGCATACCACTTTATTTAGATATGAATTATTTGAACTTCTGATCCTCTTTTTCTCCCATGCTGGGAATTGAACCAGGGGTTTAGAAAACTTTCAATCTGGGCAAGTGGTTCAGGAGAGATTTCAAAATCATCCCACCCCAAAAGAAAGAATGTTTAAATCCTCTCTTGCAATGTGTGCGACCAAACACACGGCCCTGTGGAGAATGCTGGCACTCTCACCACCAGCCCAAGTCCCACTCATCCTCCCAAAATGTCCTCTTCAGCGAGCAAAACATTCTTGGAATTTGTCCAGGAACACATAGTGCATGGTACTTGTAGCAAGCAGCCACCTGACCAGAGACAAGAGACTGCTACGGCCTGCTCCTGTGCTTTTTGGCAGGAAAGATGCTACACACCTTAACTTCCTCATCTTCACTCTCCTCATCCTCACTTTCTTCTTCAGAAAAATCATTGTTTATACAAATGACCTGATGCAGACCAGTGATCAGCTTAGGACCAGAACGTGACTTCAGGAGGAAGGTTACAGGTGGTTGAAACTGGAAATTATCCAGACTGAGCATGGGTTGGCAAGACAACCAGAAGTTGGCCACAGGAAATGCAGTGTCCTGATTTTTGTGATCCTGGGCCACAACTTTCCACCATGTTACACTTGTCTTTAGCCCCCTTGTTAAGATATGGCCTGTTCAAAGCCAGCACGTGTTCAGCTTCTTCCTCAACCTTGAAAGTAAAGGAGTGTATGTGGCCAGAGAGCTCACAACCAAAAAAGAAACTATCCATTGTGACCGGAGCCGGGACCCTCAGGCCCTTGATGCCCCCAACTCAGGCTCCACTCTCTGGATTCAAGAACACTAAAACAGCAGAGCACCAGTGGCCATGGAGAAATGTCCATGGAGGCCACCTACAGTGATAGTTTTATGATTAGATGCTATAAAAACAAAAACCAAAAAATCACATATCACATGATACAGCAATCTGACTTCTGGGTTTATATGTAAAAGCAATAAAACCATTCACTTACCTCTTTATTTTAGTATTAACAATAGCTTGGTTATAGAAATAGACTAAATGTCTTCCATATGATGAGTAAATAAAGGGTGAACACACACACACACACACACACACACACACACAAATACCTTACTAATGGTCAATTTGTATTTGTCATAAATAAACCTATAAGTTATAAATCGACTCTTCTTGATTTGTTTCATCAGATGTATCTTACTAATAACCTGGACAGTATATGCACCTACTAATCTAACTTTTCCACAGTAACAGCTGTTAGGAAATCAACAGAAGCAGTCCTTACACAACTAGATGCCAAGTCTAGTTGTGTATGCCTTCTGTCTCCTCTAGAGAAGATGGACATTTGAGCCTTGCCATAATTTGGCTCATGAAGAACTTGAGCATCTTTCCTCACTACAGTATTTTAATGTATATCAGGATACAAAATAAAATTAATTAAAATTCGGAGAACTTTCCCCTCAATGAACTTACTAAAGGGTCTCACTATGTAGGGCAAATTGATGTTTCCCGTTTAGGGTGAAGATTATAAGCTGTTTCATTTGAGCTCAGCTAGAATCTAATTGGAGCTGAACTGAAGAGTGTGTTGCTTAGGATCCTGGGCTCACTATGTGCTGCCTTTGTATGTTAGACACTGGCCACTTTCACTATGCTCTGACTAATTGGTAATTTCCAGTAGGTACCAAACAAGAGTTTCTGTGCTGGTCCAAATTGCCTTTTAAGTTGTTCTTTCATTTGTAGCATATTTACTGGGGGTCTCATTTTACTTGAAGTATAGATGTCATACAGATACACTGTGACTATCTCAGACTTTCATAGGATTTTGTTATCAGTATCCTTATATGTAGTCAGTACCCTACTGAAACACAGCTACTGCTTTAGTATATTTTTATGAGGATTATATGGTTAATCTGCCCGGTATCTTGAATTGTTCATTTGGAACATGTTTTAGTTAAGGTTTCCATTCCTGTGAGAAAATCACATGACAAAGGCAACTCTTATAAATAAAAATTATTTCATTGTGGTTGGCTTACAGTTTCCAGGATTTAGTCTATTATCATTATGGTGGAAAGTATGACAGTGTCCAGGTAGACATGTTGCTGAAAAAGTAGCTGAGAGTTCTGTATCTGGATTCAAAGGCAACAAGTAGAAGACTCTTTTCCACACTTGGAGGACCTTGCTTGCACAGAGGAGAACTCAAATCTTGCACCACATTGATACATTTTATCCAATCAGGCCACCTGTACTCCAACAAGGCTACATTTCCTAATAGTGAAATCTTCATGGGCCAAGTGTTCAAACACATAAGTTTATGGGGGCCAAAATTAGGCAAATCACCACAGTACAGAAATGTCAATTTGTATATTTGTTAAACACACACACACACACACACACACACACACACACACACACACACACACACATACCAACCATACAACCATAAATGTTTAATTTATCAGATATTTTAGCCAATTACTTAAGGATAAACCACAAGTCACACCATTATAATCCTTACACATGACTTGATCCTTTATAGCTTGTTATATTCAGTAGTTTAATCAACAAATCTCTTAAAAGAGGATATTACCATAAGAAAACCGTAGGATTTTGGTTGCATTTTGAAGCTTCTCACTCAACATATACCTTTGAAGAGGGTTTACCATGTAAATTAAATCACTTTTTTCTTCTCATGACATGTTATACAAATTATACTTGAGCATATTTTCTCATCTGCTTCAATTTCATTATTTTTTTCCTGGGAAACCACAGAAAATAGAGGATCAGGCTTTTTGAGTAAAGGAGTGAAAGCTATGTTCAGATACAAATAAAAAAATCAGATAATTACAGAAAACATTTTTCATATCTCTAATTGAAAGAATGATTGTATTGATGAATTTATATTGTTAAACACTTTATCTCTCATATAGATTTGGTATCATTTTTAATGAAAAGCTTACAGAAGAGTTACACAATAAATTAACTTTTGTTGAGTATTTTCTGTCCCTAAAGTAAATAAAACCGTTTAAAGTCCTTGTAAAGCCTGTATTACACAGTGACTAACAATTACTGATATGAAATTCATGGTGAGTGTAATGGTCAAAATATTTAACCCAAGGTACAGTAAACTTTGAGGTTCTATTTTTACTTTAAATTGGGTATTGACTCACTTATGGGACATAAAATATTTCTGTAATCAGATGCTATTGGATTTTTCACTGCTTTATTACTGAAGTTTATTGTTCAATCAAAAAAGCATATATTTTAGTGCCTGTGTTGACAGGAAGTAATTCCAAATCCTTCATGCTGAAATCCCCTCTCCCTATTTCTCCTTCTGCCCTTTGTGAAAGAAAGAACTAGTCAGCAGCTTTTGAATTTTTTCAATTCATTTTCATGCTTCACTTTGTATAATGTAGGGCATTATTAAATACATTTTCACAAAAATGTGATGATTTTTAAATATAGCAGAAAATTCTACTTAAAATATAGACTTGCAGTTTTGTGCAAGTTTTCTCTTCAAAACTATTGATTTTGTTTAGTGATTGGAACAAGAAACTCTAGTCTAACAAAATTCAGGTGAACATAAGATTCCTTGTCTCACTGTATCGTTTTCTTAAACACTGTGAAATATAAAGATGGCCAATTTAAAGTTATTTCAGCTTATATGAAGTAAGAGTATAGTAAGCACGTATGTGCATATGTGCAGAGTTCAGAAATTCCATGTTCTGTTGTCCTTTACTTCTATCTGTTAGCACAGAGTCTCTTAGTGAAAGTGGCAGGCAGGACTGTATTTAGCAACTTTCAACTACTGCAGTGTCTCTGCAACACCAAGCTCTATACGTGGGTGCTAGATGTGGATTCAGGTCGGCTTACTTGTTCTATTGATCCATCCCCCCAGCCCCAAGCTCAAGCACCTTTAAACAACAACAACAAAAAAAACATGTTTTTCAGGAAATAAAGTTATTGCTTTTCTTCTTAGTTTTACACAAAAAATTCTAAGAGATGATTAGGAGTTTTTCATTAGCCTGTTATTGAACACTAACGCATGGATAGACGATCACAATAGTGAGTGCAAAAATGCCAGCAGCTTGTATTGTTCTCTTTTCTTTTTCTTCTTCTACAGATGACCTGTCTATTCCAGGAGCTGGTCTAATGAAATCACCCACTAAAGATGAGTTAAAGGTTTTTTTTTTCATCAAGTGATATGCTTTATATGAAGTAGGTTAGACCAATTTGGTGCACACATAGTTAGGACTGTAATGTTTCCTTCATTAATAATTCCTTTAAATATAATGAAGTATCATTCATCTTTTCTGAGAAATTTTGTTTGAAACCTATTCTGTCTAGCATGAAGAAGGTGATACCTCTCATATCCCTTCCTCAACCTACCCTGATTGGGTCTCCAGCTTGTGACAGAGATGCCCCCTCCCACAGTTTCTCTTTTCTCTACTGGACTTTTGTTCTCCTGTCCCCACTCACCCAAGATCTGATCTCCATCCAAATATTCCTATGTGTTTCCTAACTTGTTCCCTCTCTTTAATTACTACCTCTGCCTATTCTATTTCGCTTCATGAGTGAGATTTAAGCATCCTCCCTTGGATCCTCCTTGTTACTTATCTTCTTTGGATTTGTTCATTGTGATACATACCATGTGTGTCTTTCTGGGACTGTGCTCCCTCATTCAGGATGACCTTTTCTAGTTCTATCCACTTCCCTACAAACTTCTTGATTTCTTTGTTTTAAATAGTTTATTAGTATTCCATTGTGTAAATGTACCAGTTCCTTTGTCTCATCTTCATCTAGGACTCTAGCAAAGATTCCTGGCAACAGGGACCATACAGACTGAAGAGACATACTCTAAATAGGTCTCCTAGTAGAGGGTGGAGAACACCAAGTCACCCACAGAAACTTTGGATCAAAATTTTCCTTGCCTACAAGATGTGCAGGGATAAAAGATAGAGCAGACAGAGCAGTGATTCAGCAAATGTCTAACCAATGCCTGGCCCAAACCAAGTCACACCGCATGGGAGGGAATCAACCCCTTACACTATTAACAATACTCTGTTATGCTTGTAGACAGGAGACAAGCAGATTTGTCCTTTGGGAAGCTCTGCCCAGATTCACAGGCAAACATTGGGCACAGCATGGGGACTCTACTATAAAAGTGGATGGAAAGAGAAAAGGACCTGGAGTTGACAGGAGCTTCACAAGAAGACCAATAGAACCAACTGACCAGGACCCATAAGGGCCTGCTGAGACTGAGGCACCAACAAAAGACCTTGCATGGACTGGAAATAGTCCCCCTACAAAGATGTAGCCAATGGGTAGCTTGGGCTTCATGTGGGTCCCTTATTGAGGAGAGCAGGAGCTCTCTCTGGCATGGACTTTCTTGAAGGCTTTTCAATTACTTCTCCCTGGCAGGAATGCCTTGCCAGGTCACAGCAGAAGACTTGCTCAGTCCCGATGCTTCTTAATGAGCTGGTGTAGATAGGTGCATAGGGGGCCCCCCTTTTCTAAGGAATAGGGGAAGGGGATGGGGAAGAGGGAGGGACTGGGAGGTGAGGAGAGATGAGGCTACCACTAGGATATAAACTGATTAAATAATCTATTTTTTATTTACTATAATTTATTCATATTACATCCAGATTGTTACCTGCTCAGTCCTATCTTTCCATTCCCACACTCACTTGCTCCCTCTTACACCCTTTTTACCTCCCCTAGAACTCTGATGGGGGAAGTGCCCTCCTCCACCATTTTCTGACCACAGCCTATTAAATATCATCAGGATAGCCTGCATCCCATTCCTCTGTGTGCCTACAAGTCCTTACCAACAAGGGGAAGTGATCAAATCACAGGCACCAGTGTTCATGTCAGAGGCAGCCCCTGCTCTCCATCCTCCTAACCTTGGAGAATGAGCTGTCCATAAGTTGCATGTGAAGAAGGTATGTAGGTCCTCTGTGTGCATTGTCCTTGGTAGGTGTATTAGTTTGTGCAGGCCCTCCTGGGTCCAGATCCACCAGCCTTGATCATCTCCCTGTGTAGGTCCTGGCCCCTTCGATCCCCTCCATTCACTGACTCTTTCATATAACTCTCAACTCTCTACCCAGAATCCAACTGCCAGATCCAGCATCTGTCCCTATCAGCCACTGGGTGGAGTCATTCAGAGGACACCTATTTCGGCCTAATATCCACTTATAACTGAGTATATACTGTCTGTGTGTAGTTCTGGGTCTGGGTTACATCACTTAGGATGATATTTTCTAATTCCATCCATTCACCTGCAAATTTCAAGATTTCCTTATTTTTAATAGCTGAGTAGTATTTCATTGTGTAAATGTATGACAGTTTCTTTATCCATTCTTCAGTTGGGGGACATCTAGGTTGTTTCCAGATTCTGGCTATTATGAATAAAGCTGCTGTGAACATGGTTGAGAAAATATCCTTGTTGCATTGTGAAGCATCTTTCAGGTGTATGCCCAGGAGTGGTATAGCTGGGTCTTGAGATAGAACTATTCCCAGTTTTCAGAGAAAGTGCCAGATTGATTTCCAAAATGATTTTACAACCACCAGTACAGGAGTGTTCACTTTTTTCCTCATCCTTGTCAGCATGTTCTGTCACTTGAGGTTTTGATCTTAGCCATTCTGATAGGTATAAGATAGGATCTCAGAGTTATTTTTATTTTCACTTACCTGATAACTAAGGACTTTGAGCATTTAACTGTTTCTCAATTATTTGATATTCTTCTATTCAGGGATAAAAGGCACATACCTAAGCAAAATAAAGGTTATATTCAGTAGCTGATATCCAATATCAGTGGAAAGAAACTCAAAGAAATTCCACGAAAATCAGGGACTAGATAAGGCTACTCACTCTCTTCATATCTATTCAATATAGTACTTGAAATACTAGCTAGAGCAACAAGAAAACAAAAGGAGATCAAGGAGATCCACATCAGAGAGGAAGAAGTCAAAATATCACTATTCACCATTGAGATGATATTGTATATAAGTGACCCCAAAATTCACCCACAAAACTCCCACAGCTGATAAACACCTTGAGCAAAATGTCTCAATGCAAAATTAACTTCCCTCCAAATCAATAGCCATCCTGTTTACAAATGACCAACGGTCTGAGAAAAAAATACGGAAATTGCATCCTTCACAATAGTCACAAAAAATACCATAAAGTATTGTGATGTAACTCTAACCAAGAAAGTGAAAGACTTATATGAAAGAAATTTGAAGATCCTGAAGAAAGAAATTGAAGAAGATATCAGAAGATGGAAAGATCTCCCATGATCAGGAGGATCAACATAGTAATAATGGTTATTTTACCAAAAGCAATCTACAGATTCAATGCAATCTGTACTAAAATACTTACACAATTCTTTACAGACTTTGAAAGATCAGTTCTCAACTTCATATGGAAGTACAAAAGAAAAAAAAAACTAAAACAGCTCAAACAATCCTGTAAAATAAAGGTCTTCTGGAGAAATCTCAATCCAGGATATTAAGTTATAATATAGAACAACAGTAAAAACAATGGCATGGTTATAGAAATAGGTTTGTTGATCAATGGAACCAAATCGAAAACCCAGAAATAAACCCACATACTTATGGACACTTGATTTTTGACAAAGAGTCCAAGACATACAATGGAAAAAAGATAGCATTTTCAGCAAATAGTATTGGTCTAACTGGATGTCTATTTGTAGAAAAATACAAATAAATCCATACTTATCACCCTGCACAAAACACAAGTCCAACTGAATCAAAGACCTGAATACAAAACCAGACACACTAAATCTGTTAGAAGAAAAATTGGGGAAGAGTCTTGAACTCATTGGTATAAGAGACAACTTCCTGATCAGAACACCAATACCTCAGGCTCTAATACCAGCAATTAATAAATGAGACTTCATGAAATTGAAAAGCTTCTGTAAGGACACTGTCAACAGAACAAAGCGGCAGCCTATATACTTGGAAAAGATCTTCACTAACCCTACATCTGACAAAGGGCCAATATCCAAAAAATATAAAGAGCTCAAGAAATTTAACACCACCAAACCCAACTATTCAATTAAAAATGGGTCACAGAACTAAACAGAGAAAGAGAAACAAACAAATAACAACAACAACAACAAAAGAGAACGATATCTACTTTTAGGACTTCCCATTTGCTTGGATATTTTTTTGCATCCTGTCATTGAACGGTGGTTCATATCTCTGAAGGTAAAAATGAGTTTCTGGTATAAAATTAAAAGATGGATTTTGTTTCTTAATTTAATTAATCTCGGTCTTTTTTAAGCAATTGAAACCATTAATATTTAAAAGAATTATTGAAATTTGTGAGTTGGCTTCTGACATCTTGTTATTTTTTTCTATTTGTATATTTAGTTCTAGTTTGCTTAGTTCCTTCTTCAGTTGAAATATAGATATTTGGGTGATGTTTTATTTCATGGACTTTGTCATTTAAGTTACTGAAATGTTGGCCATTATGTTCTGTGTTTTTATACCCTCTGAGACCATCCAGGTCTCCTCAATCTCTAAGAGGATGAGAGAAGACAGGATCTATGGAGGATAACGCATTTTATTTTTGGATGTGACTATAAATGGCTTGACTACATATCCTCCCCCTTAGAGGATTTAAATTCTCATGATCACAACTAACCTGAAAAAAAGACAAAGACCAGTAGCACATAAATGGCCATAAGAACTTACTCTTACTGTTCTGCTAAAAGGGCATATTAAACTAACTTCAATTCATTTGTCAATATCATCACAGATTAGTGACACTCTCAGTCCTTATCATCGAAACTTTACTTTTTTCCAGTAGGCACAGAAAACCACAATAGGCCAATATGCAGAGAACAAAAGGACTGTGGCGTGTTCAGCCTTAAATGGGACATTTATATCATACTTCCTACACCAAGGCACAAGAATCATTATGAAAAAGAGAGTAGAAAGACTGAGAGAGAGAGAGAGAGGTGGTGGGTAGCTATAGAAAACAGAGTTTTCCTGGATGTGTCAGAGAGTTGCTCTATGAACTGACAGTGGTTATAACAATACTTAGAGACCTGAAGAAACTTAAACCAAAAATAAATCCTGACATGGAGGAGTGAGGTATATATGCAGTCCCATGCCTAGCTGAGGAGTTGAGGAGTATTCGCAGTTGATAGCTTCAGTGAGAGAGGGATTCCATTTTAAGGGTATGACTCCTTCACATGACCCACAGAATCAACAAACCTGGCATCACAGGTTCTCATAAAGACGGAAGTGGCACTTGTGGAGCTGTATGGTTCTCCCTTATGTCCTCTGGAAATGTGTTGTGATTGTTTAACTGAGTTATTTTGTGGGACTCCTAACATTGGAGTGGAGGAGTCTCTGACTATTTTCCCTGCTCCTTGGACCTTTATTGCTTAGTCCAGCTTTGATGTATGGCTTTGTGCCTAGAATTACTGAAACTTGTTATGCCATGTTCTAGTGATATCCCAGGGATATTTCTGAAGGGAAATGGAGCAGGGGATCTGGGAGAGAGGGAGGTAATGGGAGAACTTGGAGGAGTGGAGTCGTGTGAGCCTGTGACAAGAATTATTGTATGAGAGAGAGTAAAGAAAATGAAAAAAAGAAAAAGAAAAAAATATTGAAAATAAAAATTTTAAAAAGAGATAATGTGGCTCCTGACAAGCCAACCATGCGTCAGTGAGTGTCCCATCCCCATGAGCGTAAGAATTGCATGAACTGAACCTCTTGGGTCTTTGTTTTGTTTACCGTTTTTTTTTTTTAATGGAGGGTTTTGATTTGGTTTGGTTCGGTTTTAGTTTTGGTTCTTTTGGGTGCATATGTCTCTTGTAGGGAGCATTGTCAGCTCAGATCGGAATGTTTTATTTAAACAATATGTATATACAAATATATATACAGATTTACTTGGTAGGGTTTTCTCTGTTTTGTTTGACTGTTATTTGACACTCCTCATTCCATCTTCTGTTTTCATCTCCCTTCCTACCTTTATAATAGAGCCCCCTTTTTCTCATTTCCCACGTCAGACCACTCTTACTGGTTATTGTCTTCTCTATTGCTACCCCATAATCTGCTCACCAGAAGTGATCCTTTCTAACTTTCTCAAATTACTACAAGATATGCACTCACATCTGAAGATTGGAGCTATGCGCCTCAGACAATAGATAACATGTGACATTTACCTTTCTGTATTGGGGTAACTCATTTTATCTGATCTTGAGAATGCTCCACAGTGATTTTAGTAATCACTGCTCCAGTTTTCAATCCCATGAACAGTGAAGAAGAAATCCATTTTTCCTATACGCCCTCCAGCATTTTTTGATGGTTGTTTTTTTGATCTTTGCTATCTTAAGAGAAGTACTCTGAAATCTCAAAAGGTGTGTGTATGTGTGTGTTTGTGGAATTCTTAGGGACAGTGAACATTTTCTTCTTCTTCTTCTTCTTCTTCTTCTTCTTCTTCTTCTTCTTCTTCTTCTTCTTCTTCTTCTTCTTCTTCTTTTGAACTCTCTTTTTGGGTCCCAATTGTGTTATTTGCTTTGCTTTACATAAAATTCTTGGAAGGAGTGATCTATATTTACAGAAAACAGAGTGGTAGAGGCCTATGAAGAGTAGCATGAGGCAATTTAAAACAGGGGGAAAAGCCTTTGAGATATAAAAATTGCTCATTCTCTTGATTGTTATGATATTACAAATACATGTTTATTAATCTATAACAATTTAAATATTTTAATGTCTCCTACATCAATTATACATGAAATTTTCAAATGAAATTGAAAACACACACACACACACACAAAGACACAAAATTGGGTGGATAGGGAAGGGAACATAGATCTTAGGGAATTTGGGCAAGAGAGTAAAAAATGATCAATATATTTTGCATAAAATTCTCAAAAATTAATCATTTTTTAAAAAAGAGATGGTCTTAAAAGCTATACTCCTTATGTCTCAAAATAGATAACTTTATTCACTTTTCTGATTGTAGATAGTAAAGTATTGTGTTAAAATGTGAACGTTCATTCATAAGCACTATGATGTCAGCCAATAATGAAGTGTGCAGCATCATTTGCAGGGCATGCTGCAAGTTGATATGCCTTCCAGTCAGTAAAAATTGGTCAACAATTGTAGGCTCAATTTTCTTAACAAATAATTTTTATTACAAACTTATTAACCGAGTACCTCATTTATAACCCGACTAACCTAAACAATAGGAAAAGAGATTAAAGAATACAATAATGAAACAGTAAGGATATCAGTTCCGAGGAACAATTCTGCTGGTGTAATCAGCAGGATTTCATCTGCTGGAACCTAGAGCAACCAGAACCTGGAACCTCAGCTGGAGCTGGAGCCCCAGAGCCTTCCCTCGAGCAGTTCTCTCTAGGAGCATCTCGCAGTGGATCAGTGAACAGCCAAAACTATCCCAAGTTTCCAAAGGCTCCGTCTCTTGTTTTTGGCTCATGTTTATACCTCCTCTCATCATTTGAGCTGCTTAATAACCAATCTCCCCCACATGATCGTTTGACTTCTAGGGGGATAAACATCACCTTGCTTTCTCTCACCAGTCTTTTTCTCATCCCCCACTTGTGATCTAAACAAAAAACATGTTTATCTCTCCTCCAAAAAATTCTAGAATGGAGTGAGGAAAAGGAAACATCTCATATAGACAAACCACCCAAATTAGTATGTGGGTCATGGGAAATACATGTTTGCTGAATTAGCAGAATATCTTGTAAAAGTTTTAAATTACTAAATTATGTTCAATTCCTTAACATCCTGTGTCTTCTGATTATTTTAATCTCCTGCAGAAACAGAGTGATAAAAACACATTTAAGAATATGTTTTGAAAGGAAAAGTTAAAACAAATACAAGAATTGCTTGTCTCTATCATATAGATTCCAGGGAGCTCAGGTTGTGGGTCTGGTTTGCAAGAGTCTATATCAGCTGAAACACCTCACTCACCCTGATCTTTTGAAATAAGCTTTTTCCTCTTTTCCTTTTCAACACTGACAACTCTGTGTTTGGATATGTGTGAGTATGTGTATGGTGTGTGTGTATGTGTGTTTGTGTTTGTGTGTGTGTGTGTGTGTGTGTGTGTGTGTGTGTGTGTGAGTGCATGCTTGTACACATGTGTTCATGTGCATGCATGTGTATATGTGAGATCTGAGACAAGATAACATGTTGTCTTTGCTGGATTCAAACCCAACTAAAGATGATCTCAATTTTGTTAATACCCTGCCACAACTTTTCTAGTGTTGAGGCTGGATTTTAAAAGATTTTTTTAAAGCTAAAAGAAACCTTTTTGGTGAATCAGGAATTTCTAATTTCTTGGCACAATTGTATTCAATTATATGTTGTAGGTATTTGGATCTCACCAAAAAGTGAAAGTGTCAGCATAAAATTTCCATAGTAATTCATATATATTTGTTGGATTAAAAAATTTTTTTTACATAAATGGCTGTTACCCTGTATACATCATCATTTGAGTGCAGCGCCCACAGAAACAAGAACACTATGTGTGTGCTGGGGATTGACCAGGGGTCATTTGGAAGAGCAGCCAGGGTTCATTGAGCTATCTCTCCATCCCCTGGTCTCTTGCATTTCATGGAGCTCTTTTTATAGATAGTGGTCAATTCTCTTGTTTCAACCTATATTTGATGTTTGTCTCAGTTTTTTATTTCTTTGATAAAATACCCTGAAATAACTGAGCAAATAAGGAATTTTATTCTGCTTACAATTTCAGGTGACAGCCCCTCAGTGAGGGGAAGTCAAGACAGGAAATTGAAGCAAGTTAAACCACTTCCACTGTCAAGAGTGCATAAACATGTGCACCCTCATTAGTTACTTGTTATTTGCTTTTTTATTCTCTGTTGAGTTTCTCCACTCTTACACACGTTAGGATCATCTGACCAGGGAATGGTGCTACCCGCTAGTAGCCTGGTCTTCCCATATCAATTACCTGAAAATTTCACTATTATCATCATAATTTTCTAATACACAATTAAATTTATTTCAAAAATTATTTCATATATATGATGTTCTTGTAATTTATTTTTCAGGTAACCTCATGTTTATATTTTTCTTTTCAACACTGAGAAAGATTTATAATTGGTGTTGTTTTGTTGTTTGTTTGCTTTCAAAACAGAGTTTCTCTGTGTAGCTTTGGCTGTCCTATACTACCTTTGTAGAACAGGTTGGTCTGAACCTCATAGAGGTCTGTCTTCCTCTGCCTCCCAGAGGGGGGTTTCAACCTGCTTATAAGAAAAGGCCAGCAACAGATTCAAGAGAGAACCATAAAGAGATTTGGGAAAATTATTTTCTGCATCAACACTTTCTAATGGATAGGAAATGCAACATTTCTTCTTCCACAGACTCCCCAAATATTGACCTTCATTAGTAGAACTATGATACCACATGCTCAGCTTGGGTTTCCTCTGCCTAAGTACAAAATTTCCTTTCACTCAGGCATCATGGTACTGTACATATGACTGACTAATGTCAGAGTCAATTATTTTTTGTCCTGTTTTTTAGTTTATTAAAGGGGATAGCTGTTCAAGTATCAAATATCATCACTTTTCTTACAACTGACACCAATGGGTCCTTTGCTCAAAATCTTCAGGAATATCTCTCTCTGTCTCTGTTTCTGTCTCTGTCTCTGTCTGTCTCTGTCTGTCTCTGTCTCTGTCTCTGTCTCTGTCTCTCTCTCTCTCTCTCTCTCTCTCTCTCTCTCTCTCTCTCTCTCTCTCCCCTCTCCTGTTCTCTTTTTGTCTTCCTGCCTCTCCTTTTTTATCTCTCTCTCCTCTCTGTGTTTCCATATATGTGTGTGATTAAATGTATAATAAACAAAAATTACCTATTACAAATTCAGTAGTGTTACTACCTTCTGATTACTTTATATTTAATAAAATTGATCACACTTTAGCTCTTATATAGTCTTTTATTTTGCATAATCTTTGAGAGATCATACTGAAAGCTAAGGCCACATCATGTCTTGACTGCCTTCTTTGACTTGAGATTCTTTAACATTTCATTCATTATGAATTCAGCTTCTAGAGAAATAAACATATTTTGATTGATCTTCTACTTAAAATTTCAAATGATTTCTCACTTCAACATTTATCACCCTGACACTTAATACTTTTTAAATGTGGGCATTTATCTCCCTAAGCTAATATGTCTCTGGTTACGACATGCAATTTACTTGTCTAAAAGAAGAATCCTAATATATTTTGATATATTTATCAGATAGTACTTTCTTCTTCATGTTGTCTCTGATTGAAATTTAACTTTCTTTGAAATCTGTAGATGCCCAAACAAATCCAAGAGACTCTGATATATTCACATTTTAGATACAAAGTGGATAGTTTGGGACATGCTGTTTGTTGACTGGTATGTCAGTACTTTGTTGCAGTGTTATGTAGTGTGAAATATAGGTTTCTATTCTTAAAGTGTAACTCTGAAACCAACACAGTGCATCCTGGAAGAGCAACACAAGTTCTTGCCTGGACTTTCTGCTTTTAGATCTTAAAATTGAAAGCGATATTAACTAAACATTTTTTTTTTTTTTTTGCTACCTGTTAATACCATCTGGAAACTCTGCTTCTTCTTTTACACCATTTCAGCACTTTTTCCACCATAAGATACCACTTTTCACCCTAGTTTTATTCCATTTCAAAACGATGAAATCAGGAAAGTAAATGCTGTTTATATAATGCTGTCTTCCATTATGATGACTTTCCATCAGCAATTTTCGAAAACATCCTCATTTACTCTTCAAATTGCTCTGAAAACCTCTAAAATGGTCATTTATTCCCCTAGTCACTACCAGTAATCTAGGCAATGTGTCTTTTCCAACTGCCAATAATACTGATTTATACATCCTGTTGGGGGTTTTCCTTGTTACAATCAAATGGCAATTTTATTTCACTGAGCAGTAACTTGCTGAAAATTAATAGAATTTGTTCATATTTAGCCTTGGTTGGAAAAATGAGTATTTTCTATAAAAGTGTCAGTGAAGACAGAATTAGTTTTTTAGTGTAAGACTACCTCTGTCATTAGCCAGAAAATTAACTGGCCTTAGTCAGGTGGAAATGAGACCTGTTATTAGGAGAGAAACAATATGTTTGTGTGGATCTGGATTTAATGTCATATTACTTACTATTAAATGCTCTTATTATAGAAATAATTTAAGCATTAGAATCACATAACAACAATATGATGGAGTCAGTATGCCATACCTGAAAGGAGTGCAAATATTTCTCATTTATCACTACTATAATTACTGGAAAGTCATTATTCTTTACATGACAGTGTTTCCCTAAGGATGTTTAGGAGTGGAGAAATAACTTTAGAAAAATATTATATTTTCAGAGACATCTTTGATATCCACAGAATAAAATTAAATAAAATCAATTACTCCAATATCCAATATTATACATACCTATGAAACTCGCTTAAGTTGAGATGAACTAAGCAATCACTTTGGGTTCTTTTACCACTACTGATTTCCTTTACAATATATGTGGTAAAACATGTTTTTTTTCAAAAATTAAGTACAAATATAATGACCCCAAATATCTTCATTTATTTACCACTTATGTTCAGTCAAAATTGTAAAACAGAATGAGTAATTGGAAATATTTGGAGGTCATAAAAAGCAAATTACCTGCCAATTTTCATTTCTTGTCATTTATCCAAGAAAAAAATAACCTTGCCCCTTGTAAATGAATACCTTGGGGCATGTACTGTATTGGATTTTATGTCAGGTCATGCGAGGCTCATGATGGACTTTAAGCAGTACAACCCTGACATGACAGAGAATGTAGCTTTGAGTCCTTAAATTAGTTTTCTGTCATCTGAGCTTTTACTAAATGACACTTGTTTTTTCAAAGTCTCTAAATGATTGATGGTCTGATATTTTAAAACACTAAGAAAGAATCTATAACTACCCAAGCTAACCACATGCATCCGAAATAACACATTCTCTGTCTCTTTTCCCTGCTTCCTCAGTGAACCCTGGAAATTTGTTATTAGAAGATTACATATAATGTGTGTATGTAAGAAATAGATTTCTTTTAGAAACTCAGTAATCAAACAAATATTTATTTATGTATTAAGTATGAAGCTATACTTATTCCCATGATACATGTTCAATACTGTAAGACAATCTATAAATCCTTATTTTAATATCAATTAATTTTACATCACAAGAAAACATGAAGGGTTAGAGTTAGGAAGCATTCAGATCCATGTTACTATTTTTCCTAGTTATTTAATTTTCATACTCAAAATAAAAACTTAAAAATTAAAATATGTAGTTATGTGCTAGTAGAACATTCCATCTCTGCAAAGTACCTTCAATAAACACAATGAAATCATATATAATTTATTCATATGCAACACAATTTAATGACTATGCTAATATAATTTATAATAAATTTTATTTTATCTAAATTCACCCTATTGTCCCAAAATATTTTAGAGAGTACTCCTCCCATAATAAGCATATGTTAATCACAACACATTGTACTTTGTTGTGAATCTTCAATCTATATATCTGACTATAGTTTCAATAACACATTTTTTAACTGGGTGGATGTTTTTGCTTAGAGATGTGATAACTTGTATACCTCAGATTATCCCCAAACTAAGTGATGTATCTTCTTCATATTCCATATTTTTGTTTGACAAGAGTAGCACTGAGGTATACTAAATAAATTGAAGAAACTGTAGAAATGAAGACTCTAGATTACCTCATTAAAAACAAAGACTTGAAAAATTCCCTTAACTGTCCCACTACATAGGCTAGATCTGATTGGCTTTACCCATATAAGAATAAAAATCAATATTGAACAATTAAAGTCACTTATATTTCAAATTTTCTGAAGGTTGGATGATATGATGGGATTTCGTATCATGGAAAACACACTCTGTATGCACACATAGCAGTGTTTACAGACAGCCTTAAGTGAGGTGTGAAGTCCCACAATGAAGCACAGGAAGCCATACCATAGATTTGGGAGCCAGACCAAATAAAAAGATGCTAAAATGTGAAGAAGATAGCTGAGTACTAGCATGCATCTTTTCCTGCTTCCTGACTGCAGAGGCAACCTACATAACCAGCAACCTTAAGCTTCAGTTGCTGTATTGTACTCTGAAGTCAAACTGTGAGAAAAGCAAGCCCTTTTCTCCTTAAGTTTTCAGTCAGTAATTATTTTAAAGCAAGAAGAAAGGTAACTAACTCAAAAAGTGGACAAAAAAGTGTTTGTTTAAAAAATCTAAATGGTTCTTAAGTAGAAAGTTTAAGATATTGTAGATAATAACAATTATAAAATTATAAAATTGTTATATGACATTTTAATAGAAATTTGAAATAACCAAATACTGATGGCATTGCATATAGTAAAGATTGTGTTTCTGAGATACTGGAATCAAGGCTGGGCTACAGGGCATTGCTAATATATTCTAAGGAATAATATGGAATATATTACATACATCTCCTCAATATTGAATGACTGAATTTAAAAGTTCTGGACTAAGTTTCAAGGCAGCATAATATTTAACCTGTGGCATGGTTATTGCTCACTATGACTCTTATGCTTTATAATGAAATGTAAATATGAACATGTGAAATTTTTGTCAATGAAAGAAGCATGAGGGGATTTAAAGGAGCCAAAAAGAAATGGTTAAAGAAAATGCCTTTACTTGTTACATGTTATTTTCTTTTTAAAATTATTTTATTTTTGTACATATACATTTATATTATTACACATATATACAATGGATTACCTATGGCAAGAAGAACCATGACACACTCAGGAATTATATAAATATTACATTCTTAGTGTTTTGACTATTGGTATCTGACAGCCTTAAAGAAGACATATTTCCTATCTTGGTGCATCTAAATTTCTGAATGTAAATCAATCTCCATCACATATTGTCATTATCAACTTAGAACACCTATCTAGACATAAAAATATCTTAAACCATGAAAAACTAAGCTTCATTGTAAAACTAAGCTACCTGTACTTCAACTCCCTCAGAGACTTGAGAAGGAGTAAACTTGATTATCTGAGTATGCTGGGAGTGAAGGTTAGTAGCTTTCCAAATGAAAAGATGACAAAGACAGTTTTCTACCTGAATAGTCATACAAAAACTATCTATAACACTGAAGCAACTTCTTCAGCCTTCTGGCCCAATATATCTGACAGACACATTTTTGAGGCAGGAACTATTGAGGACTTGCTTACCCTGTCTAGGCAGAGTTTGGCTGTCAACTCTGCCTGCATCCAAGCTTGCCCTTTTTATGGCAGAATTCTGTCTTTGGTAGAAATGAGGACCTTTTGTCCTGTAGCTAGTGCCACATTTGAAGCCCTCTCCATAAGGAGGTTCTTTGATGTTCATCATCCTCTTTGAGGTAGGCTGGGTGTTGCCAGGAGTTAACCTGTCTCATTTCAATGAATCTTTAAAGTAATAAAAACATTATAAATTCCATATTCTGCATGTCTCCAGAGTTTTTGAAGACCTTGTCTTTCTATAGAGTCATCTCTATCTGCTATACCTAAGATGTATATTCTTGTGATAAAAGTGACTAGCAATTGACATGACCATGATTTAATCTACTAACATTTCATTTGTATAACTTATTTCTCCCAAACAATTTGATAGCACTTTCAAAGCATTGGAAGTAAACTTTTATTATAATTGAGTTATATGGGTACAATAATTCATATTAGAGTATATATATCATGTGTGTGAAGAATAATCTTACATTTGAATTCTATACCACTGTATCTAGAACTTATTTTGCATCTATATACAAAATTCTATATCAGTGATTTAAAAGTATCTTGTGAGTGACAATTGAGGCATTAAGTTGAGGAGTAGATTCACTAATCTGCTTTTTGTTCTACCTTCCTTGTACATTTACATATTCCCCCCTCTTTCTTTTCAACCACTTT
Organism: Acomys minous; assembly: GCF_964271855.1. Classification (NCBI taxonomy): domain Eukaryota; kingdom Metazoa; phylum Chordata; class Mammalia; order Rodentia; family Muridae; genus Acomys; species Acomys minous. Next base: position 50,914,788 of record NC_140494.1, read on the forward strand.
CTCCAAACAGGAAGTCAATGTCTAGTATACTATGAGGAATGCACCCTGTCAGGTCTGATCCAGTGTCAGCGTCTGATTCTTTTGTTCTGTAAGCATACAATTTCTCACAAGCAATATACAGTCCTAAAATTATACATGTATAAAAAGTATGTGGGGTGCATGTAATAATTAAGGCTGGATTTCTGCTCTTTTTATGAGCAGGAAAAGAAGACATCTGTAAATCTTCATTCATGCCATATGAAGAATGGCATCTAATAGTAATTCATAGGGTTTCTTTAGTCAAAAGGAATCATTGTCTATGCCTAAACATTCACGTTTCAGCCAACCTCAGAGAGATTCCCATATGATAGGACTAGCAATATAAGTTACCTGCTTGTTCTTCAGTTTAAATTCTTCACATCCTGATTTTAGGTCCCTCCCTCAATCCTTCCTGATATCCCCTCCCTCCCTCATCCCCTCTCCCTCCCTCCTTTAGAACTCATAAACGGGAGCCCTCTTCCTCTCTATTTTAATTTTTTTTAAGCCTCATAGAGATGAGAAGATGGTTCATTTGCCTAAGTACTTGCCATAGAAGCAGGGGTTGTGAATTTAGAGGCCCAGCCCATGGAAATGTCATGCATAGTGATACATGCCTGAAATTCCAGTATTAGTAGGACAGATACAGGGGCATTCCTTCATTGAGTCAGGCAGAATAGACAGCGGGAGATTTCAGATTCAAAGAATGTCCTTGTTGCTATTCTATTACTTTAAAGACATACCATTACCATGGAAACTCTTAAAAAGGAAAGCATTTAGTTGGGACTTGCTCTCAGAAAATGAATTCATTGTTATCATGGTGGGGACCATGGTGTCATGAAGGTAGACATGGTGCTGAAGAAGTAGCTAAGACTACTGTATCCCAGTACATAGGTAGGAGGAAGAGAAAGTTTATCAGTAGGCCTGTCTTGGGCTTTATCTCAGTGCATCCCATAGTGTCACATTTCTTCCAAAAAGACTACACACATTGATAGACCACACCTCCTAACCCCTCCCAAATAATGTTACTCTCTGATGAGTAAGCATTGAACAATGAGCTTATTGTGCCATTCTTATGCAAAAACACACACACACACACACACACACACACACACACACACACACACCACAAATACATACTAGATAGAGACTGGGCAATGTTGACTTCTATTCTGTCCACTCATGTGCTTACACATGCTGTTAAAGAATTCCCAGGCTCTACATCTAGCCAATAGAAAAGTGCCGTGAAACAAAAAATCCACTCTTCAAGCACTCCAAATTGTGAAATGAAAATTCATTTGAAAGAGGATCATCTAATATATAACTGCAATAGAGAGATTCCTTGCTCACACTGAAAATTAATGTTTTTCTAAGTTCTAGCACCAAAACATACAAAAGAATGTGAACAGATGTTGTATAGCCACTCTACGGCTGTGATAACAGTGAACTAAACCTCATTATGAACTACCAGGAAACATTGGCAATGTACTGCACATGGTAGAAGGTTTTTCATGATGTAAAATTCAAGGGTTATGGATGTTTGCACCAGAGTTCTAGGAAGAGTGTCTGGGTAGTCCATGTGTGAAAGGAGCCATCTGTTATAATAGATTACGGAAAACCATTGCAAGATTCTATGACAGTGAAAAGGAAATTGTAAGACACCTAAAAATGACATAGTGGTCAGGATGTTTAGATATTGAGGAAACTTTGTGCCCAGAGGCACCATATGAATCTAGCCATGTGAAGGCTACAAGTATTTCAGGCCCCAGAATTGAAGGATTGAACTACTTAAGACTCTGGGAAGCCAGATGATGACACTAAATGATCTAGATATCAGACATGGAGCAAGGAAGAGTGATCTTGCTTTAGTTCATCTCTTCCTTGTTTCCCGTCCCTCCCCTCTTCTAGTAGCTGTATACACAATGCCATCACACCTGATTTAAAACAAACAGAAAAGCCTTTGTATTTTTGAACAGTGCTCTAATTTTTAAGATTTTGGAGACTTTTGCCATTTAACTAAATTGTTTCATTTTAAGATAGTCATAAGACTCTGAAGACCATGGATGGAGTATTAGGATTGAAACTAATGTGTTTGTCAGTTTAAAATGATTTGTCTTTATTGTTAACCTGATTAGATTTGGGATCACAAAAATACACCACTCTAAACATTTTTGGAAGGTAATTTAGGAGTTTAGCTAAGTGGCAGAAAACTCACTCTGAATGTTTAGCACCATGTGATGGACAGAGGTTTTGATATTGAACAGAAAAATAAAAAAAGGAAGAAGATAGGTACTGTGTGTGTGTGTGTGTGTGTGTGTGTGTGTGTGTGTGTGTGTAACAACTAAAAGGAAGCCATAGATATGAAAGGAAGCTAAGGGAGCCAGGACATGGTTAGTGTTGAAAGAAGAAGAAGAAGAAAAAAAGAGGATGCTATGTAATTATGTTTTAACTTTTTAAAAATTTTTAAAAATACATCTCTCAGTTTCCTGCCTGTGTACCCAGGGTCTAGATCTCTTCACACATTCTCTGTTGTGTGGACTATATTTCTAAACTGCAAATGGAAACAAATACTTTCTTATATTTAGAAAGATTCATTAACTAAAATAGAAACAACAACATCTTTTTAATTGAATTTGATAATTTTAACTTCACAAATTATAATATTCATTTACTCAAAAGACACTTTAAAATTTTTGACATAACCAACTAGGAAGAGAAATAAGAACTCATTCTAAAGAGCAATTTCCACAAAGAATATATTCTAGAGAGAAATTTGTGAATTGAAAATAAAATTTAATATGATTAGCCTTAATAAATTTAAATTTCTTGTTGTAAAGTGAAAAACGGTTTCATAAAATAAGGATTGAACTCCCTAGAAATGACATATGTTTTTGATAGAAATGCAAATTCCTAGCATGATTATTGAAAGTTCTTTACCATGTTTTATTAATGAAAATATGTATATATCTCTCATCCCTACATCACTATTATTTCCCCAAGGAAAGACAACAATGTTCATAAAATACATTATGAAAACATTTACATTAGCTCAGTTGTAACTACCAATGATAGAATATTACTAAATGAATAAAGTTATTCTGTCAAATCTATATTCCATAATTTGGACATGTTGTAAATTTCAATGGCCCACATATCAAATATTTCATCTCTACTATAGTGATTTGATAATGGTAAACATTTCATTCTGGATTTCATGGAAAGTCCATATGATATCAGTAAAACTGCATTTCAAAGGAATTAAAGTAGCACTCATGACACAAGGAGATTCCTTTCACACATGCAATTATTCTATGATAGAACCTGACCCAAGAAGTACTTGGTTTGGTGGCCTTGTGAAATTCCTGTTGGGAAAGGTAATACTCTTGGTCATATATGCTTCTTTTATTCACTGGAAAGCCTTCACAATAACTGAGCAGATACTGGCCAGTGCTCTTTACTTCCAGAACTAGGAGCTTAATGACATGTACTTTGAAGCTCTTTATATGGACTCAGGTACACACTCTATTTTACTAAGGGAAAACTGACTAAAACATCATGAATGTTATAATAGTCCATAATAAACTGTAAAGAAAAAAGAGACATGGCTACAAGGAGGGCAGTACGTTGTCTAAATGACAGCATTTGAGATACTTAGGCAAGGAAATACTATATGTTAGCAGTCCAATTGGTTCTCATAGTAAATTCTAGAACCATCAGCGCTACAAAGTGACACTCTGTCAAGAACAACAACAACAAAGAGACATCATGATATCCAACAATATGCATAGTTTTTTGTTGCACTGAGAATAAAATAAGCAAAAGAAACAATTTTAGAACCATCATTTTATATGATATTATAATAAATAAAACTTATGAAGTTATTATCTGGAAGTAGTAGGAGTGCTGGAATCAAATCTATAGAGGAGACTGTGGAAGACAATAAAAGTATTCTAAACTATGATTATTGTGTGAGTTATAGGACAAAATTCTTTTTGAAAAGTCATAGAACTAGACCCTGAAAAAATGTTGAGTGTACATAAACCATACATCTATAAAATTGATACAAATAATAATGTTTCATATACCTGTTTGTGTTATATATTAATTTGTATTTTCATTCTTATTTAAAGCCATATGTTCTGTGTCTTGTGCATAACCTTGATTTTTATAGTTAATAGTATTTTTCCTCTGTCAATATACATATGTCTTAGCTCCTGATGCAATAACTTTGCAAATGTGTCTAAGGAAATAGCAGATCTAATCACAAAAACATAATTTCCCTGCTTTCTATGACATTATGTTAAATACTATGTAATATGTTTGTATGAAATCTTTTCTGTTACATATTAATGATACTATTTTGAGTATTTGTCAAATTTATATAATAAAATAACATTAATAGTTTAAACCTCAACTGCTTATTCTCAAAGTTCCAACATTTGGTAATCCAAGTCCAAGGATGAGTAGTTTGACTTCCTCTGAGCCTCTCATCTTGTTTTCTGAGAGATGCCTTGTAATGGGTCAGAACTATGAGATTTCTTGATGAGCCTTGGTACTGCTTGCTCTTGTTCTGAAAACACCAGTATATTACACCAGAACATCATTGACATTGTTTACTATTAATAGTCTCTTAAACATTTATGCCACCATATTCCAGGCACTGCTTTATTATTTAGTGATGCATATATGAATTTGGTGGTGACACATTCCAGTTTTAGGAGAAAACAGAATTAGGTCATGGAAAGCTCACTCTTTGTGGGTCTAGTAAATAGAATTTCAAATCCTATTTTCATTACTTCATGACCTGTGATGAGCATGCTGACTTCTCCAACTGAACTTTCCTCATGTCTAATCAACTGGGAATATAAATAAGTTAACTAAACTGATCTCAATTTACAAATAATATGATCTTTCATTTTTCAGAGAATGAAAATATTGAACAAAAGGTAGTTCTAATTTTAACTGTGAATCTGGAATATCAGTATCTCATTCCATAAAAATTTTGTGAAATTTTGTCTGTATCTACTATTAAGCATCTTTATTAGTGTTTTGAATAAACTTCTTGTTCCTAAAGTGTTCATATCTTTATTCCAAGTCCCTTACTGTCCCCCTATTTATTAACTCAAAGTTTGCATTTTTATAAGTTGTATTGATATAAAGAAATTTGAAAAGAAAAATGTTAATAAAATCATTGGCATGTTTATGTAAAAATACATATCATATTAGCCAAGTACAATGTTTATAATAATAAAGAATGTATGAGATGATTTCCTCTTAAAAATATCTTTATTGCTGTATTCTGCTTTCTATGTGTGGGCATTCAATCAATTAAACATGGATTATACATCTGCAGTGGCTCAGAGTGCAGCTCTGTGACCCTTGACTGTGCAATTCCTTGACTTCATAGTACCACGCACAAGAAAAGCACAGTTGCTGCTGCAATGAAAATATTGGGTTTTCCCCCTTTATCAATAGTCTCTAACAAACGCATCATTATAATATTTACATAATACTTAAATTACCTTCAAAATCTAAAATTCCTTTAAGTATTGGAAAACGTATGTAGGCTTTGTTCTGAAAGAATACCATTTAACAAAAGAGGCATGAGCATGTGTCAGTTTGACGTTGACAGATTTCCCAGACTACGTTCTCTATAGATTCCATGTGGTACCTAAACTTTTAAGTAGTGTCTTCTCTTTATTAACACTTTTGGCAATAATTATCTAATTTTTTTTAATTGGAAATATTTTCTTCTGGAAATACCCTGTTTCACATAAAAGTAAAGTAAATATGCATTCTGTCTTACCATTGTAAACAGAAATAAATACTTGCATTAAAGCATCATTGATAAAGCGGTGAAAAAGAATTTTCTGTAGCAAGCATCCACATTTCTAATTTTAAGAAGGAAGAATCATCATCTTTATAGGTTTTATAGTAGAAATGTAAATATTACGCACAGAGCTAGTTTTCTGTTATAATATCCTCAGTGAACTACTATATTTAACTATCCCCAGCTGTGATGCATCTACTTCTGATTTTATAACAGGTCTGAGGAGCAAAGAGCAGCTACTGCCATAGCAATTTTCTCCTCTGATTGCACAGGAATGCCACCTAGTGTCACAACAGTTACTGAGTTCTAGCTGCTTTCTAAAAGAAGTTAACATTCTGCAGCATAGTTTGGCAAGAGATTCAAGGTTATAATACAGCAAGCAAACAGTGCAGAATGATCTAACATCCCCTGACAACAAAGAAAACTCAGCCCAATTAGGCTTTAACAATTTGGAGTTTCATATTTTGTGGAAAGTAAATACCAAAAAATTCATCAAGCTATTTTTCTCAAACCATAGGTATTATAGAAGAAACAAACAATAAATGTTTACGCAATCTGCTCAATGCTTCATTGATTTACATTTTAATTTTGTTTCACAATAGCCAGAAATACAGCAAAAACATGCTATTTCTGCTGTTCAGAATACTTTAGATGTCATGAATTTCTAGGAAAAATGAGGAAAATACAAGCACAACTCGAGTTGAAATATTTTCTGTGATTAAAGTAATCTTAATTGATACTATTGCTAACTGCTGTCCCATGCAACCACCTTTGATGACTTAATATAAGAAAGATTTCTGTAATTTCAGTGATATTCAAAATGAAAATGAGCAAGTTCATTCATTGGGTTTGTCAGTTTCTATTTTGTAGCTGACTTACATAAGTGCCATTTTCAGATACTTAATTTTCAAGCTTTGAAGCCAGCTTAATTATACAAGTGCTCTGAAGAACTGCTTCGCTAATTTTTGCTTATGAGGGGCAACAGTGGATTATTTATTTTTTCATGAAACATGTACTTGAGTGGGATGTGACAGGAAGTAGCATATAGAAGTCAAAAGGGAAATTAGTAAATGAAAAGATTTATGTCACAATGAGAACAGAGGTATGTGACAGTTACATAGATATGCAACCCAGTGTCATATTTTTCTGCATTCTTAAAAATGAACCTGTATACATCATTACTTGAAGTTTTCCTGTCAGTTAACAGCCTGAACAAGCACTCCTGTTACCACCACAAAATCAATTTATATGACAATTTTGTGCCTGTCAATTAACAGCCTTAACAAGCATTCCTGATACTATGACAAAAATCAAGCTATAGGACAATTCTGTGAAAGGAAGCAGTTTTGACCATTGGAAGATCTTAGGAATCTGGGTTATAAGGATAGCCCATAGGAGTGTGCCTGTACCCAATATCCTAATGTACATCTTCAGATCCATCTCTAAAGTACTCTTTAACTCAACAAAAAACAGTAGCAGGCAGACTTAACACTCACTTCTAAAGATAGACTCATCTGGTTTTTACCGGTGTTGTTACTAGACACCATGTGCACCAAGAAAAGGTTGCTTTCAATATTAGTTTAAAAATATATGTTTTAGCTCTTTCTTCTTGTGGCCATCGCTGGATCGCAGCCGCCAAAATGAAGTTCAACCCCTTCGTGACTTCTGACCGGAGCAAGAACCGCAAACGCCATTTCAATGCCCCCTCTCACATTCAGAGGAAGATCATGTGTTACCCCCTTTCCAAAGAGCTGAGACAGAAGTACAACGTCCGGTCCATGCCCATTCGAAAGGACGACGAAGTGCAGGTTGTCCGAGGACACTACAAAGGCCAGCAGATTGGCAAAGTGGTCCAGGTATATAGGAAAAAGTACGTCATCTACATTGAATGAGTGTCGCGAGAAAAGGCTAACAGCACAACTGTCCACGTGGGCATCCACTCCAGCAAGGTGGTCATCACCAGGCTAAAGTTGGACAAAGATCAGAAGAAGATCCTGGAAAGGAAAGCCAAGTCCCGACAAGTAGGAAAGGAGAAGGGCAAATACAAGGAGGAAACGATGGAGAAGATACAGGAGTAGAGGCCTCTCGCGCACAGCTCTCATTAAAAACTGTTTAAGTAAAATAAATAAATAAATAAAATAAAAATATATGTTTTAAATCATTGAAATGCTATTTCAAAGAAAGAATATTATATTTTGAAATTCAAGATGATTTCATTTATTGGTAATAAACAAAAATCAGTGTCCACATCTTGGTCCAACTGAACTTAAAATTAGCACATAAAATGGGCCATAATCTAAATGTTGTTCATATTTTCTCAGATGGTGGGAGGAGATAAGAGCAATTGCCAAACCTTTCTCGCCTGATTTGAATTTTCCATGGCAGGTTCCACTCAGCTGTTCTGGCTTAAACTCCTGTCCAATCTGACTGATTCAGACTGGCTTCTTTTGGCTTCTAATTGAACTGCCTTTTTGTCCTCAAACTAATTCTGTCAATATGTTTTAGTCTTCAGACTCCTTGTCATTCTCTGACTCATTCTGCCTTCACCTGTGTCTAGCTTGTTCTCTTTGCCAGCTGTCTCTGAAGAAACTGTCCTGGTAATCAAATTTCAGTTTAACAAAAACTTTTCTCTCTCTCTCTCTCTCTCTCTCTCTCTCTCTCTCTCTCTCTCTCTCTCTCTTCTTTGCTGTTCTTAAATAGGCTTTCTTTCCTGTTCTGTTCTCAGGAGAGTTGGGCAGATCTTATTTCTGATTCAGTCAGTCAAATCTTTCACAGAATTGTCACTTTGTCTGGCCCTCAATGAAACATCACTTTCCTATGTGGCTGCTTTTTTCTATATACTAACCTTTCCTTCACTGTTTGGAATGAAAGGTGTGTACTAAGGGTGTGCCTGTACTTTAGGCAGATCATACTTTAATCCAGAGCGTGTCTGCATTCCAGTTGGACCTCAAAGACCATGGAAGTTCTTCGGATGTGATCCCCTGCCAGAGTAGCCTTGTGGCTGTATTAAAATTCTTCTATAATATACTTTTAGCCACGCTCTGTAACTAACTAAATATATGTAAGAAAATAACTTTTTATAAATTTTCTTCATTTATAGAATGAGGCATTTTTGTGTATTATCTATACATTTGTTTTTTGTTCATTCAATATTTTGATTTCCAGAAGTCCAAATATTATGTATTCATTTTGCCACATAGCAAAACATTCACTATGGTGTAAATGATTGAAAGAAGATGTTAGTAAGGAAGACATTGGGACTTTGACAGTAGGAATGTGGAGACTATGAATGAATCAAGTCTTTAAAAATTAGTATTCACCAGTTTGCATTCCTACCAGCAATGAAGGAGTGTTCCTCTTTCTCCACATCCTCGCCAGCATGTGGTGTCACTTAATTTTTTATTTTAGCCATTCTGATGTGTATAAGATGGGATCTCAGTGTCATTTTGATTTGCATTTCTCTGATGACTAACAACGCTGAGCATTTCTTTAGGTGTGTCTCAGCCATTTGATATTCCTCTGTTGAGAATTCTCTGTTTAGTTCTGAGCCCCATTTCTCAATTGGGTTATTTGGTTTGGTGGTGTTTAATTGCTTGAGTTCTTTATATATTTGGATATTAGACCTTTGTCAGCTAAAGGGTTGGTGAAGATCTTTTCCCGGTCTGTAGGCTGTCGCTTTGTTCTGTTGACAGTGTCTCCTGCCTTACAGAAGCTTCTCAGCCTCATGAGGTCCCATTTGTTAATTGTTGACCTTAAAACCCTTGGCTTCTTTGTCAAAAATCAAGTGACCAAATGTGTGTGGATTCATCTCTGGCTCTTTGATTCAATTCCATTGATCCACCAGCCTATTGCTGTTGCCAGTACCACAGCCTATAGACAACATCAGACTTAAAGAAGAGAAACTTCAAGCAATTCCACTGAAATCAGGGACAAGACAGGCCTGTCCTCTCTCTCTGTATCTCTTTAATATATTGTTTAAGGTCCTTGCTAGAGCAATACAACTAAAGGAGCTTAAGGGGAAAACAATTGGAAAGTAAGAAGTCAAAGTATGGATGTTTTCAGGGGACATGATAATACACATGTAAGTGGCCTCCAAAATTCTACCAGCTGACTCAAAGAAGATAAATTAAAAGCAGGCCCCAAGGGAGGCCCTTCTTGAATCTCACTCATATGGGGAAATAGAATAGATAGTGAAAGTGGATGTAGATAGGGACCCGAGTATGAGGGGTTATTTGGGAGGGAAACCAGAGGGGGGATCAAATGTTAGGGGTGATGGAGAGTAGAAGAGATAGCTTAGAGAGAAAAGGGAAACTGAGGATGGGAGTATCACTGTGAGCATCTGGAGACATACCAGACCTTTAGGGTAGCCTAAAGCAAAGATACACGGATGTCTAGCTAAACTTCCTTGCATTGTGGAACATGAGACTAAGGAGGCTACTTTGTAGGCAGGCAGGACTTACAGTGGTGGAAGGGGAACACTAATCTACCTACAAAACCTTAAACACCAAATTATACCCTAGCAGAGATAAAGATAGAGAATGAGGGAATGTCTAACCAATGCCTGGTCCAACCTGAGACCAACTCCATGGGAGAGAACAAACCCCTGACATCAGTAACGACACTCTACTATGTTTATATATAGGAGTCTAGCATAACTGTTCTCTGAGAGGTCTCACCCAGACTCACAGCTCGGCGCTTGGCAGAGCTTGAGGAGTCCTATAGAAGAGTGAGTGGTGGCATAAAAGGACCTGGAGGAGAAAAGAATGCCACGGGAAGACCAGCAGAGTCAACTAATCTACACCGATGGAGGGATACAGAGATAGAAGCATTAACCAAAGTGCATGCATGGACTGGATCTCAGCCTCCTATACACATGCAACTGATGGGCAGCTTGATTTTATGTGTGTTTTTAGTAACTTGAGCAGGTGCTGACTTGGACACTGTTGCCTGATTTTGATCACTTTCCCTAACAGAGATGCCTTGATGTGCTGGTGTGGGTTGGTGAGGGGCAGCTCCCCTCTTCTGAGGAGAAGGGGGTGGGTAATAGGGGGAAAATGTGGGAGGGAAGGACCAGGATGAAAGGAGGGAGGAAGCTATGATCCAGATGTAAAGTTAATATAAACATTTAAATAAATAGTAAAAATTAAATAAAAATAATCTAGCCATTAATGGTGGACCATCTCTCCAGCTGAGCTTCTATGTTACCCATGCCAGAAAGTTTAAGATTAAAATCACAAGTACAGCTCATGCTGGCAAGGATATGGAGCAAGGGGAATATCACTTCATTGCTGGTCGGAGTGAAAATTCGTTCACCTCCTTTGGAAATATGATTGTTTCATAGAAAATTGGTAATCAGTCTACCTCAAGATTCAGCTATACCGCTCTTGGGCATATACCCAAAAGACACTCATTCCATCCTACCACAAAGACACAGTTCATATCACTTTTATTCTTAATAAGCAGAAACTGGAAACAACCTAGATTTTTCTCAAGCAAATAATGAATAAAGAAAATTTGTTACATTTACATAATGGACTACTACTCAGCTATTAAAAAAATGGCATCATGAAATTTTCAGGCATATGGAGGTAGAGAAAAATCATCTCAAGTGAGGTAACCAAGACACAGAAAGACAAATATGGTATATATTCACATTTAAGTGGATAGTAACTGCACAGCAAAGAATAAGCATACTACGGGCTAAGGAACAAGGAGGGCTCATGTGAGAAGACATGGATCTCCCTGGGGGGAAAATAGAATAGACATTGTGCATAGGCTGGTGTGCGGGGAACAGGAGGAATCAGATGTGGAGAGAATGGAAGGAAAGAGTCCTGGAGAGACAACTAGAGTTTGGAGGGGAGCAATTTTTGGGCAAGGTAGTGGAATGGAAACTCCCAGGAATCCATTAGTGTGACCCTAGCTAAGACTCCTAGTAATGGAGGACACAGCATCTGAAACTGCCATCTTCTATAAGGCAAGATTCTAGCGGAGGGATTGGGATACCAGCCAAGACACAAAGCTTTCAACCCACAATTTGCAATGCCTGCAAATGTGCTGCAGTACATGTGGCTCAGAAATTGTGGGAGTAGATAACCAATGACACATTGTGGGAGTAGATAACCAATGACTCATCAGTCTTGAGACCCACGCCATGAGAGTGATCCCCAGCTTTGACACTGGCAAGAGAACCAGAATCCGGAGACCTAGGATATAACCAATTACAACTGGCAAACAAAAAAAAATAATGAAATTACTCCTAATGATATTCTACAATACTCAGATTTCCCTAGCCAAATTGTCATCAGAGAGGCTTCACGGAACAACTGACAGAAAAAGATGCAGAGATCCACATTCAAACATGAGGCAGAGCTGTGGTAATCCTGCTGAAGAGAAGAAGAAGTACTTGTAGGAACCAGGGATGTCAAAGACAACCAAGAAAAACCACAGAATCTGTAAACGTGGACGCAAAGTGGCTCACTGAGACTGATTGGACAACTAGCAAGCCTGAATGGATCTGACCTAGTCCCTAAGTTACAGTGTGTAGCTGCTTTTGACACTTTTGCCTGTTTTAAGGATCTGTGTCCTTGTTCTGGTTTGCCTGCTTTGTCCAGCCTTAATATGAGGCAAGGGACCTAATCGCAATACAACATGGTATGCCACGTTTGGTTGATATCTCTGGGAAGCCAGCCCTTTTCTGAAAAGAAACTGAGGAGGAGTAGATGAGAAGGGAAGAAACAGGAGAGGATAGGAAATGTCGGGGGAGTGGTGGAGAGAGGTAGTGGAACATCTGCAGTTTGTATGTAAAATATGAGAGAATAAAGTATATAAATATAAAGAAAATGCAAGGCACAATTGAGAAGAAAATATTTACAGATATTCATCTGACAAAAATATGTCATGTTCAGAGTGCAAAACTAAATAACAGTGAAACTTGAGAGCATGGCTGAGGACTATATCACTAGTATTCATGAGGCAAAGGTGCAAGGATTAGAATCCGTTCTTTTCCCAATAATGTAAGCACATAAAATGGTGTTTTTTATTGTTATCCTTTTAGGAGATGCAAAACAAACCATTACATACCCCAAAGCCAAGTTTTGAAATGGCCCACAATATTAAGCACTGACAAACACAGGGACTGAAACTGAGAGAATATGAGCTTTTATCCTTCTGGATCTGGGTTATCTCATTCAATACAAGTTTTTCTAGGTTGAAACATTAGTGTGTAAATGTCATGACTTCATTTTTCTTTACAGTTGATTAGTATTCCAAAGTATATATGTACCACATTTTTCCCATCCACTCCACAGTTAAGGGGCATTTAGTTTGTCTCCATTTCCTGGTTGTTGTAAATAAGGCAACAATGAACAGGACTAAGTACCTGTGAAGTAGCACGTTGAGTTCATTGGACATATTCCAAGGAGCAGTAGAGCTGGGTCATGGTATATATATATTTTATATATATATATATATATATATATATATATATATATATATATTAGGATTCTATATACCGATTTCCAGACTAGGTACAAAAATTTGCATTTCCACCTCTAATGAATGAGGATTCTCTGCTCTTTTCCAAAAACCTCACTGGCATTTGTTGACATTCACTCTGTTGATTTTAGCCATTTGTTACTGGGGTTAATATGGTGTAGTCCTGACTTACCTCAACCGTATGGTTGAAAGATAGTTCTCAAATGATCCTAGGAAAGCCTCCTTCTAGTTGTCTCACTTTTCTTGTTCCAGAAAATACTCTACAAAGGCGAGAAGCAATTAATCATTCTGTGTAGCTGTAGGACCTATAAGGCACAAAAATGACCAGCATGACAAGATATCCATAAATTTGCAAAAGGGCCACACACATGTTTGAGGTAACCAACAGTTGTCTAATTTAACTTAAGGCCAAGTTAACAGGAGGATAAGCATGCCCCGTACGAGAAACTTAGTCACCATACTCATACTTTTGAGTTCACAGACCTTAGAAAAGAATCTAATATGGCCATTGTGCTAGACCAGTGCAATTCCTTACTTCATTTAAGATTATACTCTTATACCCACAGAAAAATGTAGTTATCACCCTCTTATCAAAAAAACTTTCCTTCATTGCAAATGAAAGCACCCCAGAAAACTACACCTGAACACAATGCAAAGTCTAACAAGTTTGAAGCTCCAAGCCCCAGTGGATCCTGGGCAACCTGACAGCTGCTGCATGTATGGGTCAGGGAACATTATGTACCAGGAAACAAAATTTATAAAGCCGAAATACCATAAGTTTTATGGGAAACAATCTTTCGTAAAAGTTGCTCCATAAAAAGACTGGAAAAATCAATAGATCTGCTAACACGGAAAGGGGAAATTTTACATGGAATCCCCAACTCTAGCGAAATAACTAAAACTATATAACTATATACACTCTACAACTAAAGCTATATAACTATATACTATATAACTATATACACTCCACAACAAATATATACACCCCACAACTAAAAATATATAACTATATACTATATGACTATATAAACTATATATACATTCCACAACAAAAATTGACTCAGAAGATATTTATATATGAGTGTATATGCATACCACATATATATATATATATATATATATATATATTATAGAGGATATCATTTAATAATAGTGGATATCATTTGAGTGCCCTGATTGGCCTTCGAGGAGGAGTACCTTATAGGGGCTGGAGGGTGGAAAAACAAGGGGGAAAGTAATGTGACTCCATTTTAATTTAAACTGCATTTTAAAAGAGTCCACATTGTACTCAAATGACCCTGAAGAAATTATTTTGAAAGTCTTTCTTTTCCTCATGAAGAAATTATGTATCATAGTATACAGGCAGGCTTAAACTAATCACAACATTTACATAATGTATTCATGTATTGAAAATCATACTGCTGTATTTCAATGCACTATTTTGTGGCGTCGTGTACAAGTTAACCAATAAATTCAAGTTTCTTTGAAAGAATAAACGAAGCTCAATTTGCACTGAAATAATACTCAGCAACAAAAAGCAACAAGGTGACTTGAAATGTTATGAGATGCAAAAGTAAAATAATTTGGACACAGATATCTTAGACTACATGCAATTTATATCTATGAAAAAACCTAGGATATGAAAAAAAGTAAGATATAACTGACTGTATTGACCCAAGAGAGCTATACTGTGAACTAAAATGTACAAACCATAGCCTGTGAGGGCAATTGTACACCCTTGTACATCTAGTCAATTGCTGCGCTCATGTGGGCATGTTTTAATATGTTCATAAAGAAGCAATAAAACAAACAAAGAGTGATTGTGTGCTGTGCTAGTTAAGACTATAAGTACAATTACACTAAGAACTTGGGTAATAAAGACTCGAGATATATCCATCACCAGCAAAATAAAAAATAGCCACAAAGAAGCAGGCAAAAGAGATACATTATGTGTTCTTAGATTTGAATGTATTTTTGTAAAACAGAGAGAATTACAACGGTTCTTGGCTTATTTTGAGATAATATTTGAAGATAGTGCAGAGGTATGAAGAGGAAATGTCTGCAGTAGGCTTACATATTTGAATACTTTGTCCCCTATTGGTAGTGGTGGTTTTAGGAGATGTTGGCTTTTCTGGAGGAAGTATGCCCCGGAAGATAGGCTGTGAAAAACATCTATCCTAACCACAGCATCATCAGTACCATTGAGAGTGGAATTTGATAGCCAGTAGCCCTGCCACACTTGCAGCTATGCGGCTGTTAACTACTTGTAATTAACGATGTGATCTCCCAGCTTTCGTCTCACCTGTCTGTTGCCATGTCTTCCCTTGTATTATGGTTTCTCCCTCTGGATCTGTAAGCCAAAACAAACACTTCTAGAAGCTGCTTTCTAGCCATGATATTTTAACACAGCAATGGAAAAGTAACTGAAAAATATGGCCAATAGGAATATTATTAAGACATGGTAGAATTGACTAACATGAGACTTGAAACTCTCCTGGAAGAACCTGTATGATTAATGGATTAATGTGTAGATTTAGTCATTAAATTATCTTTAGCCAGTTACACAGCCAGGCTTGATGTGAAAAGGCTGTATAAAAGTCTCTTAAGGAAACCACTAATTAATGTTCCTTAGAAAAATTTCTTTGCAAGAAAGAAAAGGTCATAACACATAGACAAACATATTTTCTGGCCTTGAGAAAGAAACTTCTATCTGAAGCTGTTGATTCATGAAACTTGTATGATTACTTTTATTTACTTCTGTTTTATTAAAAATGTCTAAATCATATTTTTGGGGTCCCAGCTTCTCCCATTCCTTCATCCAATCCCTCTGAGCTTAGCCTGTCTTCTCAAATTCTTGTCCTGTTCTATAACTAATTATATGTATATAGGTATGTGTTGTTATAAAGAAAGAAAGTCCCGACCATGCAATTTTACAAATGAAGACTCAGGTCCAGATGCTGGGGTGAAAACCTGCTAGCTGAAAGAGGCAGAGAAAGCACTATTCTGACCTTCCTACTCAGTTCATGTACAGAAGGAAAAATCCAAAAACTCAAAGGCCAAAGGCTTGCTAGCTCAGCTGATGGCCTAGGAGCAAAAGGCCTGCTAGCTTACCTGACAGCCCAGCAGAAGCAATCCAAAAGCTAAAAATGAAAGAGCCAAAAGCCAAGAGCCAAAAGCTAAAAATCAAAGCACCAAATCTCCTAGTCTTTCTCCACACTGTCTGAAGTACCATTCAGCTCAAAGTCCCTCCTTTCAGTTCAATCCTTGTCGCATTGAGTGGGCCTTAAGTCCAATTCAAGGATTTACCACTATGAAATCAGACATCTTTATGTCTTTTTATGAATAATAAGAAATGTTTCACTTTCCTAATCTAAATATATGAAATATTTTTATCTTACACTATTTTACATATATCCATGTTAACAAGACATTTCTTGAATATTCTATTTAAAGTTAAAGTTTTCTGGGGCTGTCTTTCTTGGTAACGGAATCTACAGCCAAATGTGATGACCTGTGTTCAATTCTCAGGCTCTACATGGTAGAAGGACAAACTAAGTCCTGAAAGTTGTCATCATCCTGAAACACAGTAGAATATACACAAGCACACCTGTGCACAAAACTGAATGAAAATATATAAATTGAAAAGTAATTACGATATTAAAATGACACTTTAAATTTTTATTACTTAATATCTCCAGGTTATTAGTTAAACCTTAAAAATACTTAAGTGGCATGAATAATATCTTGTTTTTATTACTTGTTTTTCTTTATGAACATGAATTATATGATAATTTCATGAATAAGCTTGCATTTAACAACATAGAACTAGATTGTTGACCTCACCTCTGCTTCACAGTCCGAATTTCCTTAGTGAGCTCTATGGGATGATTCTGTTTTCCCCTGGTTTCCTTTATGACCCAATTTTATTTGATTAAGCAATAGAAAGCATTCTCAAAAAAGATGCTAAAGAAGCATAATTTTCCTTTCCATTCTTTCTTTCTTAGCCATTGGCAAGATTTTAAGTTCTGCAATCTCATTAACTGCAGGAAAAAGAAACACTTTTTTTCCAGATAACTCCTTTAATACCTATTAGATGCCACTATTTTCAAAACAAATATATAGACTATTATTTTCAACAGCATGTGAAATCTATTTATTTTGCCTTTGCAATTTAGTTTTGCAATTTGATCTCTGGTTTATCATCTCTGTTAAGCCCCATTCTGTACTCTGTTATGTTTCATTAGAGCTCTTTTTTGTTAATGTTTCTTACAATCCAATTTATGAAACATGCTTTTAAACTTGCAAGCAATAAATGGCTTAACTTAATGTCTTTTGAAATGTAAGTCAAACACAGTCCATAGAATATGAATTGTTTAATATAAAAATGATTAGACTCCTCTGTATCTCAGAGTGTGATTGAACATGCCTGTGGGGTTTCTGGGCATGTAAAACACTGTCAAAACTTGTCATTATTCTGATCCTTTGCAAAATGAACAAGCAACATCTTTGCCTACGGCTTTTCATCATTAACCCCTCAGTGATCTGATCTGAATCATTCTCTGCAATGTAAATTATATTTACTATAGAAAAAACCCTGACATTTTATAAAAACCTACGAATAATACTTCAGAAATAGCTCTGAGGTAGCTTATTCAATCATTTGCAATGTTTACTTTATGTCTTCAATTGCTTTCATAAAAATTATCATACTTATAATAAGAAAGGTGAGAATATACGTAAGTGAATGAATAATTGTGACAAAATAAAACACAGCAATGTCCCCCAAACTATGCTTATTAACTTGTATATATGTTGGGTCAGGAAATTAATTATATGCTCATGAAAAAGAATATTGATATCACATTTGAAAATGAGTAGTAATCAATAGCTATGATGTTCACAGTTATTTGATCCTTTCCAGAGAAGGAAAATGCTGCAAAAAATCAATTGCCTTTGATCATTTTTAATAATATTGGGCACACATGAAAGATCAAACTTTAGCAAAGGGAAAAACTGCAATATTTGTTTTGGTTGTTTAAAATAGGAAGGCAATTTCACTGGGAAAATTATGTTATATTTTGTGTTAGTCACTTTTTGTCTCTCTGGTAAGATAGCTGCAAAACAACTTAAAGTAGGAAATATTTACTTTGGTGCCTGGTTCCAGAGGTTTCTGTGCAAGTTCAACAAACTCTATTACTCGTAGAACACTGTAAAGGACAACATGATGGTGGCAGGACATTAAGGAGCTGAGTTGCCCAACCATTACCAGAGAGGAGACATAGACAGAATGGATGCATTAGCCTTTGTCACTTTGCTCTGTCTAGGTCCATGTCACATTGGATGGTGCTGTCCGCACTCCGGCAAGTTGCCTCAAACCCATGTAATCCCAGGAAACAATATAATAGACACAGCCAACAGGGTCCTTGTATAATGTCCGTATTTCTAAACCTCCCCCAACTGACCCTTGTATTAGTTACTATTTTGTTTTTGTTTTTAAAAAACCCATGGCCCAAAGCAACTTGTGGATTAAAGTGTTCATTCTGGCTAAATGTCCATCCTTACATAGAGCAGGTGGCAAAAGTGAAAAGGACGGAAGCTGGAATGTAAAGCTGCCCCTTACATCCTCAACTTCATGCATGAAATGGACACACAAACTGGAAGTGACCAGAGCCTTTCAACTCTCAAAGCCACCCTGTCCTGATACATTTCCTTCAGCAAAGTCATAACTCCTAAGGGTCCCTAAATATCCTCAACATCAGCAGATCAAGTGTTGAAATATTAAGAATTAGGTGATGGGACATTACAATCCAAACCATTATAACAGTCAAAAATAAGTATCACGTAGTTTTACTTTCAAAATATATTAACACTTTACTTCTTTACCTTCTTTGTCATTCAAAGTGATTGCTAAATTTAATGTCATGTGTCGATGGGTGTGTGAAATGAAACTAAGTGACTTGAGTCTTATCGGTAACTGGGTACTAAATTTTGGAAAATTAGATTTCATCTCCACAGTAAATTATAGTGTGAATTGATATGAAAACAACCTATCGCGTTACTGAAGTGTCCATGGACTCAGATTCCCTGAGTTTTAGTCTGGTGTAGCAGCTGAATTTCTAATCATCTATTGGCTTAAAAAGCTGGGAATGACAACGTAAAGTATTAAAATTAATGGAAGCCTCTCAGTTTCTTTGTCTATGTCACTTTCATTTCACTGGCAAAAAATATAAGTTATAGCACAAATAGAGTGGGCACATTCTCAGCCACCTTCAGTCTAGAATTTTACCCTTGTTGAAAATGTTTTACTTGTTCTAGAATATAACAGAAATTTATCTGTTTGTGGTAACCTATTAACATGTGTTTTCTTAGGTGCCTATATTAATTACACAGCTTTATTGACTTTGTGATAACATTCGAGAATAACATTTTATGTAAGAAATTTGTAAAGGGTATTCAGTATTTAGAATATTACATACTTACAATATCATTAAACTCAAAATTGTTTGTTAGAAGAATGCTGATATATATATATATATAGCAATATATATATAACTAATTTGATTTGATCAATTTTTCAGATATCAAACAAATCTAATACATACATACATACATATATATATATATATATATATTATATATATATATATTCCATAAATGAATTCTTATACTTTTCCCTAACTAAAAGGGTCAAAGAATCCATGAGCAGTAAGTGGATATTAACCTAGTAACTGAGGTGGCAGAAATTCAAAATGAGTTTTAAAAAATATATATAAAACATGGATTTTTTAAAAGAAAACTATGACAAAATGCCAGTATTTAAAATAAAAATAAACGAGGCCTTCTTTAAGCCTCTGCTCTTATGCATAACATAAGAAGTATTGATAGCCCCTTACCATTGTTTAAGCAATACTTGCTGAGGACAAACTCTGGAATTACAAATTATGATTTGTGTGTGTTCTGTGATACTTAATTTACCTCTTAGTTTTGAATGTGGGCAATATTGTGTTTTATGAACTTCCTTCAGAACAGTGCCTAATTGATACTTCTAGCAGGTTTTCTCTACTCAGTAGACTGAAAGTGAAGATGGTTTGGATTCCTCTGGGCCATGATTTAACATTATTCTTTTACGATGGTGTAGCAGGGAAGGGGAGTAACCAACTGCAAAGAGAAGAAGAAAAAAGGATTAACTACAACAAAAAGCAAACACTTTTGCCATTCAATCTCAAAACACATGACAGGGGACCTATGCACAAGAGAACAAGAAAAGACTAGAAAAGCAAGAGGTGATGGAAAGTATATTTTCCAGATAGAACATTATTGATGCACATATGAACTCAGCAAGAATATGGCAGCATGCATAGGGCCTGCATAGATTCAAGACAGTACTGAGAAGTGAAAGGGACATAGGTTTCTAACTATGAAGAAGAAACTACCTGCAATTAATACTCAGTTGCAAAAGAAAAGAAATAGTATTACCAATTGGAGTCTCACTAGGTACATTAACTACCCTTCGGGATACACTTCTTAAGTGGTATGCTCTGGAGTAAATGGCCAATACAAAATAAACTGGTTTTTTTGGTGTTGTTGTTGTTTTTTGTTTGTTTGTTTGTTTGTTCGGTTTTTTTAGACACTTTTTTCTCATGTAACTTTGCTTGGGCTTTTTCTTTCTCATAGGTCTCTTGCTTTTATATTTTAGTTTCTGGTGTGTGTGTGTGTGTGTGTGTGTGTGTGTGTGTGTGTGTGTTTGTGTGTGTGTGTGTGTGAGAGAGAGAGAGACAGAGAGAAAGAGAGAGAGAGAATTGTGAAAGATAGAAAGGGTGAGCTGATTATTCAGCAGTAAGCCTCTAAGAGAACAATTATATCAAGTGAACAAAAGTTATATTTATACACAATCAGTGATTTTATTTATCTTTTATTTATCATTTTTAAAAATTGTTTTTATCTCTACATTAATGAAAACATTCATATGAGTAGAGTTATATGGCTGCCATGTATTTCCCATAGTTTTGAGATATAATTCCTTATTTTCTTATATATGACAGTCATCCATATATTACCATAAATTCATCCTAAGGACAGTGACTGACATCAGGAGAAAGCAACCCTCATTTCTCATTAAAAATATAAGTTTAGAAACAATTTTAAAAAACAGGTTTGTTCTACAATGTTCAATAAAAATGTTAACTTGATGTATCAACATTATTAGAATTTTATTTTTTAAGATTTATTTATTTATTATATATACAATGTTCTGCCTGCGTGTATGCCTGTACACCATAAGAGGACACCAGATCTCGTTATAGATGGTTATAAGCCACCATGTGGTTGCTGGGAATTGAACTCAGGACCTCAGGGGGAGCAGACAGGGCTCTTAACCGCTGAGCCATCTCTACAGCCCTACATTATTATAACTTTAACTGAACCATTTCGCTCTTTAGTTGTGTTACATGCTTGTTTTTTAAATTACATCATTTAATTATTGAGATTATAATATAATTGTAACATTTCCCTCTTCCTTTTCCTCCCTCAAAATATTTCTATGTAGTAATCTTTATTTTCTCTGAAATTAATTGCCTCTTTTTACATTAATTTTATTACACGTGTATATGTATGAATTCCTACAGTCTTATATACAACCTTCATAATCTGTATAATATTACTTTTATTCATTCTCATTTCTAGAACTTTACTGGTGAGAGAATTGGAGTGGGGTTATATGTAAATGCTACTTTCTTCATTTTGAGATAGCCATAGAAGTGTTCAATAGGCTGTACAATAAGCTGTAGTTTGTCACAAAATTAAAATTTTCCAGGCATTGAAGCAATTTTCTAGTATCAAAAATAAACCTCCATTAGATTTTTACTGATGTTAATTTCTTATTTTTTTTATGTCAAGGTTTAAATGATTAATCAAGGCTGTCCTAAAACTAACTATATGCAACTAATGATGGTTTCCAATCTTTGTTAATCATTCTGCTTCCATCCTCCAATAAGAGATTACCTAACTCACTGATAGATACTAGCGATGGTCAGTTAATAGGTTAAAAGTAAACTCTTGGGCTCACCTAAATTATCAAAATTAATCTAACTCAGGAGGATTCCTAGAAATGTTTCTATTTTCTTTTTGTTTGCCAAACATACTATTTTCATAGCACCTGTTTGCCTCTGTGCACTCTGGAAAATGCCTGGCAGCATTTTCTTTTGAAGCTGTAAGTCAAATGTTTCTGTCTTTCATCTGACTGTTACTGTGCTGTGTCTTTCTATCAAAAGCATCTTTAAATGAGATCAAATAAGAAGAAGAACTTTGAGCAATTTTAGATGGCTGAAAGGCACTGGTCACCAAATTCTCATTTATCAAATAAATGTTCAATTGGGAAAATTAGTAAGATAATAATTTGAGCAGTGGGAATATCATAGTGACAAGACACAAACTTGAAAACCACAGTATTTCAAAGTCAGCCCAGGTCAAATATGATTGTCTGTGCAGGATGAGTATTTGAATTTATATTGAATCTTATTCTGATTAATATTCTTTTTTTAGAATTGGAAAAAGATACAAAAAAAAACAAAATAGAAATTCGCAGATATTATAAGTAATATTATCTCAGACAGCAAGTTGCTTCTGATTGTAAGAAACATATTTCCACTTAGAACAATATAAACACTGGATTGAAATGAAGCCCCTGGTACTCTGAATTTCCATGTGTTAATTTACATTTTTATCAAAGATCAATATCTCTAGAAACTATATTGACTGGCATGGGAATTGATAATTTTCCTACACATGTGATTTTTTTCGGGAATTCCTTGTTTTTATTTATTATTTTTTTTTATTTTTTAACCATTTTTTATTAATTTGTTCATATTACATCTTGATTGTTAGCCCTTACCCTGTTTCCTCCCATTCTTCCCTCCCTCCCACTTCCCCCCTTCTCCCCTCCCCTATGTCTGTGATTGAGGGAGACCTCCTCCCCCTATATATGCTCTAAGATTATCGAGTCTCTTCTTGGTAACTTGCTATCCTTCCTCTGAGTGCCGCCAGGCCTCCCCATCCAGGGGATATGGTCAGAAAAGGGTCACCAGAGTTCATGTGAGAGTCAGATCTCACTCTTCACTCAACGGTGGAGAATATAATTTTCGTCGGCTAGGTCTTAGTAGGGGTTCAAAGTTTACTGTCTATATTCTCCTTGGCTGGTGCCTTAGTTTGAGGAGGACCCCAGGACCCAGATCTGTCTGTCATAAAGTTCTTCTTGTAGGTTTCTAGGACCCTGTGGGTCCTACTATTTCCCCATTCTTCCACGCTACTCTTGCCTAAAGTCTCAATAGGATGTCCTCTCTTCTGACTCACTTTCTTGGTAAGTAAAGTTTTACATGGGACGTATCCCTTGGACTAGTGTTTTGATATAAGTGAGTATATACCGTTTGTCTCTTTTTGCTTCTGGGTGAACTCACTCATTATGATAATTTCTAGGTCAATCCATTTGTCCATAAATTTCGGGAATTCCTTGTTTTTAATAGCTGAGTAGTACTCCATAGTGTAAATGTACCAGTTTCTTAGTCCATTCTTCCACTGAGGGACACTTAGGCTGTTTCCATGTTCTGGCTATTATGTATAAAGCAGCTATGAACATGGTTGAGCATATGTCCCTGTTGTGTGTTAGTGCATTTTCTGGGTATATTCCAAGAGGTGGGATAGCTGAGTCTTGAGGAAGCCCTATTCCCATTTTTCTGAGAAAAAGCCAGATAGCTTTCCAAAGTGGTTGTACTAGTTTGCATTCCCACCAGCAATGAAGGAGTGTTCCTCTCTCTCTACATCCTCGACAACATGTGGTGTCATTTGAGTTTTTGATCTTAGCCA
Organism: Acomys minous; assembly: GCF_964271855.1. Taxonomy (NCBI): domain Eukaryota; kingdom Metazoa; phylum Chordata; class Mammalia; order Rodentia; family Muridae; genus Acomys; species Acomys minous. The sequence goes on from NC_140494.1 coordinate 50,938,984, forward strand.
TTCTGATGGGCGTAAGGTGGAATCTCAGTGTCATTTTGATTTGCATTTTTCTAATGACTAACGAGGATGAGCATTTATTTAAGTGTTTCTCAGCCATTGGATATTCCTCTGTTGAGAATTCTCTGTTTAGTTCCAAGCCTCATTTCGCAATTGGGTTGTTTGGTTTTGTAGTGTTTAATTTCTTGAGTTCTTTATATATTTTGGATATTAAACCTTTGTCAGATGAAGGGTTGGTGAAGCTCTTTTCCCAGTCTGTAGGCTGTCGTTTTGTTCTCTTGACAGTGTCTCCTGCCTTACAGAAGCTTCTCAGCCTCATGAGGTCCCATTTATTAATTGTTGACATTAAGGCCTGAGCTGTTGGTGTACTGTTCAGGATGTTGTTTCCTGTGCCTATGTGTCCCAGGCTCTTCCCCACTTTTTCCTCTAACTGACTTAATGTCTCTGGTTTTATGGTGAGTTCTTTAATCCACTTGGACTTGAGTTTTGTGCATGGTGACAAATAAGGGTCTAATTGCATTTTTCTACATGTAGACATCCAGTTAGACCAGCACCATTTTTTTGAAGATGCTATCGTTTTTGCATTGAATAGGTTTGGCTTCTTTGTCAAAAATTAAGTGAGCAAATGTGTGTGGATTCATCTCTGGGTCTTCAATTCGATTCCATTGATCCACCAGCATATTACTTTGCCAGTACCATGCACGCAGTTTGGTTCCAGAAATCAGGGATACGAGGCTCATACCTCAACATAGTTAAGCCTATATACAGCAAGCTAACAGCAAAAAAATAAATAAATAAATAAATAGTGAGATATTTAAGGCAATTCCTCTAAAATCGGGAACAAGGCAGGCTGCCCACTTTCTCCATATCTCTTCAATATAGTATTCAAAGTTCAAGGCAGAGCAATAAGAGAACAAAAGGAGATCAAGGGTATCCAAATGGGGAAAGAGGAAGTCACATTATCTCTATTTGAAGATGATATGATAGTATACATAAGTGAACCCCAAAATTGCACCTTAGAACTGCTAATAAACACTGTCAGCAAATTTGCTGGATACAAAATTAACTTAAGAAAGTCAGTTACCTTCCTATATACAAATAACAATCATGCAGAGGAAGAAATTAGGAAAACTACACCCTTCATTTAGCCACAAGAAATAGAAAATATTTAGGAGTTACTCTAGCCAAGCAAGTGAAGGGCTTGTTTGAAAGAATATTCAAAATTCTGAAGAAAGAGATTGAAGATGACATGAGAAGATGGAATGATCTTCCTTGCTCATGGATCAGGAGAATTAACATAGTAAAAATGGCCATCTTACCAAAAGCAATCTACAGATTCAGTGCAACCCCTATCAAAATACCTACACAATTTTTTAAAGACATTGGAAGTTCAATTCTCAATTTTATATGGAAAAACAAAAAACCCAGAATAGCTAAAACAATCTTGTACAATAAAAGATCCTCCACAGGAATCTCCATACCTGATCTCAAGCTGTGCTAAAAAGTAACACTAATTAAAGCAGCATGGTACTGGCATAACAACAGGCTGGTTGATTGGTGGAATCGAATCAAAGACCCAGATATGAATCCACACACATATGATCACTTGATTTTTGACAAAGAAGCCAAATCTATTCAATGAAAAAAAGAGAGCATCTTCAATAAATGGTGCTGGTCTAACTGGATGTCTACATTTAAAAAATGCAATTGGACCCATATTTGTCACCATTCACAAATCTCAAATCCAAGTGGATCAAAGACGTCAACATAAAACCAGAGACACTAAGTCAGTTAAAAGAAAAAGTGGGGAAGAGCCTGGAACATTTTGGCACAGAAGACAACTTCCTGAACAGAACACCAACAGCCCAGGCATTAAGCTCAACAATTAATAAATGGGACCTCATGAGGCTGGGAAGCTTTTGTAAGGCAGGAGACACTGTCAACAGAACAAACTGACAGCCTACAGACTGGTAAAAGATCTTTACCAACCCTACATCTGACAAAGGTCTAATATCCAAAATATATAAAGAACTCAAAAATTAAACACCACCAAACCAAATAACCCAATTGAGAAATGGGGCTTGGAACTAACAGGGATATCTCAACAGAAGAATATCAAATGGCTGAGAAACACTTAAAGAAATGCTCATCCTCGTTAGTCATCAGGGAAATGCAAATCAAAACAATTCTGAGATTCCATCTTATACCTATCAGAATGACAAACATCAAAAATTCAAGTGATAGCACATGCTGGTAAGGATGTGGAGAGAGAGGAATACTCCTTCATTGCTGGTGGGAATGCAAACTAGTACAACCACTTTGGAAATATATCTGGCGCTTTCTCAGGAAAATGGGCATAGGGCTTCCTCAAGACTCAGCTATTCCACTCCTTGGAATATACCCAGAAGATGCTCCAGCACACAACAAGAAGATTTGCTCAACCATGTTCATAGCAGCCTTATTCATAATAGCCAGAACCTGGAAACATCCTAAGTGTCCCTTAGTAGAAGAATGGGTAAAGAAACTGTGGTACATTTACACTATGGAATACTGCTTAGCTATTAAAAACAAGGAATTCCTGAAATTTGTGGAAATGGATTCAACTAGAAATGAACATCACACTTTCACTGAACGATAGGTCATTGAAATAGAAACTAAGTTGAGAAATAATGCCATTAACAAACATCAAGAATCAAATGGATCTAACAGATATTTACAAAACTTTTTACCCTAACACAAAGGATTATACCCTCTTCTTAGCATTCCATGGAACCTTCTCCAAAATTGATCACATAGTAGGTCACAAAGCAAGCCCGAACAGATACAAGAAGATTAAAATAATACCTTGTACCTATCAGACCACCATGGTCTAATGCTGGACTTCAATAACAACAGAAATAACAGAAAGCTACACACATATGGAAGCTGGATCAGGGTAGAAATATAGAAAGAAATTGAAGACTTCCTGAAGTTCAATGAAAAGGAAGGAACTATATACCCAAATTTGTGGGACATATTAAAAGCAGTGCTAAGAGGAAAATTCATAGTACTAAGTGTCTTTATAAATATTGGAAGCAGTCCATATAAGTAACTTAATGACACCAATGGAAGCCCTAGAAAAAAAGAAGCAGAAACCATCAAGAAGAGTAGACATCTGGAAATAATCAAACTCATGGCTGAAATTAATAAATTAGAAACACAGAGAATGATTCAAAGAATCAACAAAACCAGGAGCTGGTTCTTTGAGAAAATCAACAAGATAGACAAACCTTTAGCCAAATTAACTAAAAGACAGAGAGGCACTATCTAAATTAACAAAATCAGAAATGAAAAGGGAGACATAACAGCAGACATTGAAGAAATCCAAAGAATCATAAGATCCTACTTTAAAGGCATATGAACCACAAAATTTGAAAATATAAAGGAAATGGACAATTTTCTTGATAAATTCCACTTGTCAAAATTGAATCAAGATCAGATAAACAAATTAAATTGTCCTATTTATCCTATAGAAATAGAAGCAGTCATTTTTAGTCTCCAAACAAAAAAAAAAGCCCAGATCCAGATGGTTTCAGACCAGAATTCTAGCAGACCTTCAAAGAAGAGCTAATATCAATAATCTTCAAGCTACCCCAAAAGATAGAAATGGATGAAACATTACCAAGTTCATTCTATGAGTCCACAGTCAGGTTGATACTGAAACCCCACAAAGACCCAACAAAAAAAGAGAGAATTTCAGGCCAATTTCTCTTATGAACATTGATGGGAAAATACTCTATAAAATACTCACAAACAGAAAACAAGAACATATCAAAGATATCATTCACCATGAATAGGTAGGCCTCATTCCAGAAATGCAGAGATGTTTTAATATACAGAAATCCATCCACATAATCCACCAATAAACAAATTGAAAGAAAAAACCCACATGATTATCTCCTTAGATGCAGAAAAAGCATTTGATAAAATCCAACACCCATTCATGCTTAAAGTTTTGGAGAAATCAGGAATATAAGGCACATAAGTAAACATAATAAAGGCTATATACAGCAAGCCAATAGCCAACGTCAAATGAAATGGAAAGATTCACAAGGAAATTTCTCTAAAATAGGGAACCAGGCAAGGTTGCCCACTTTCTCCATATCCCTTCAATATAGTTCTTGAAGTTCTAGTCAGAGCAATAAGACATCAAAAGGAGATCAAGGGGATTCAAATATGAAAGGAGAAAGTCAAATTATCTCTATCTGATGACATGATAGTTTACATAAGTGACCCTCAAAATCCACCAGGTATCTATAAGGGGTGTATCCATAGGCAGGGACAATTTATATCTGGGTTTTTAATAAATTCTGTTGATCAAAGTGTTTTTGTACCAATATCATACTGTTTTTATTATTATAATTTTGATATAAAATATGATGTTAGGGATGATGATATTTCCAGTTCTTTTATTTTTCAGGATGATTTTAGGTATCTTGGAATGTTGTATTTAAATATGAAACTAAAAATTATCCTTTCAAGATCTGTGAAGAATTTTGTTGGAATTTTGATGGTGATTGCATTGAATCTGCATGTTGCTGTTTGTAGTGTAGGCATTTTTACTACATTAATCCTTTTGGTACATGGGTATGGGAGATCTTACCAGCTTCTGATATTAATCAGGTCTTTCATTTGCTTGGGAAGAATTACCCCCAAGATATTTTCTAATTTTGAAACATTTTGAAAAGTCTTGTTTTCCTAGTTTCCTTCTCCCTCCACTTGTTATTTGTTTATAAGAAAATTACTGATGTGACTTAACTTTGTATTCTTCTACATTTCTCAAAGAATTTATCAGGTGTAGGAGTTCCCTGAAGATATTTTTCAGGTCATTATGAAAAACCATCCTGCCTCCATCTCAAGCTTAAAAGCCATCTCATAGTAAAGACAAACTAGCTTCATTACTGTTTATGATTAAACCTCTGTTTCTCAAGGATTGGACTATGCCCACCTATAACCTTAACTATATATGCTTTTTTTGTAACTATCAAAAGGTTACATACTCCTCTATTCCTGAATTGAGACTGTGACTACTTTGTTTTGCCCACCTTGCAACCATGTCTCTTTTTCAGGAGGAACTAACTTGCTAAGCTTATGTTCTGTTCCTAAAACCCCATCTATTCAGCCTGTCAAATTTGTCATTTAAAAACCCTTTATCCCTGAGCTATAAAAGCCTTGTCTTCTTTACATCCATCACTTACCTTTTGAACCCGAGGTATCAAAAGCAGCCCATATACAAGATAAAACGTTTCCTTTAAATAATTGTTTCCTTTAATTAATTTGGCCAAGCTGATTTGAATCAGTGGTCCTTCTCTTCCCATCTTTTCCCAATTTATATGTACTATCATATCCTCTGCATATAAAGATACTTTGACTTCTTTTCTTCCTTTGCTAATTTTGTCTTGTTTCTTATCTTTGTCAAACTGCTATCTGTTCCTATGAGCTTGATGTAAACTGCCTTTACTATGTTAAGCTATGTCCTTCGTGACCCTGATCTCTCCTGGATGTTTATCATGAAAGGGTATTGAATTTTGTCAAAGGTATTTTTCCGCATCTAATGAAATGATGATCTGTTTGCTATATAGTATATTGTTTTATCAATTTACATATTTTGAACCATCCCTGTATCTCTGGAATGAAACCTACATGATCATGGATGCTGATGTTTTTTATGTACTCTTGGATTTGGATTCCAAATATTTTTTGAGAATTTTTCCATGTGTGTTCATAGGGATTATGGTTTTAAATTCCTTTTATTTATTGGTATTTGCAATTAAAGTACAAATATAAGCCTGACCTCATAGACTAATTGGGATATATTGATTATTTTTCTATTTTGTAGAATAATTTGAGGAGTACTGGTATTAACTGTTTGAAAGTCTAGTAGAATTCTGCACTAATTCTTGTTGTTGTTGTTGATAGTGGTGGTAATGGTTTTGTTTGTTTGTTTGTCTTGTTTAATTTTTCTTGTCTTGTTGTTTTTGGTTGGTAGTCTTTAATTACTGCTTGTATTTCACAAGGTTTGTCTGTATACCACAGTAAATTTATTAGTTAATATACCCAGATGTAATAGTTATTATTTTTTTTACTATTCTATTATTCAAACTACATAATTATTATTTTAATTTTTAATAAAATAAACCACTTTGTAAGTAATGAAGTAAAAAAATATAATTCTGTTTAGTGTAAAGTATGAATTGAGGGACTTAGCAAGAGTAGCTTCAACCATAAACCATGCTTACTTGTAAAGAGTAACATATTTGAAAGTTGCCAATCAATATGATATCTAGTTTCTAAGTATTTCAATGGCACAACAATAAGTACTATTAAAACTCACCAATCATAATATCTGAAATTTCTTTGTCTTTTTGTATAGATTTTGCTTTGTCCTACTTATTTAATCAAGTTAGCAAGAGCTTTTCATTAGGACAGAAGCATGTAAATTCCCATATGTGTAAAAACAAAGCTATATTTGGTGAAAAAATTTCATACACTAAATTGGTCATTTAAATATAAATATGTGTCTATAAATTTTCCTATAGATAAATAAACTAGATTAAAATAATAAATTGTCTCAAGTATTAAGCAATCCATTTATATCCAGTACTCAGAAACAATTTAGAATCTTCATTAATATTTCCCTGTTAATATGTTAACATATGTGATTAAAAGTCAGGATGGCTTAGGTATATTAATATTATGCTTCACCAGAAACCCCTGGAGTGAGTTTATTACTTAAACTGTGGAGAGGTCACACATTTACAGCATATTACTCTGTTTCAAAAATAATTACACTCTCCTTGTCTACTGGGGAAACAGAAAGAAAGATAAGGTCAACAATATATGCAATTAAATGTGACCTTCTAAATGGAACATTAATGATCTGGGCTTACTTTCAACATCCATTAAAGAGGAATGGCTTTTATGCATAGGTGTTCATATTATGTTTATATAATCTCATTAACTGAGGGGAAAACAGCAGTGATCTATTTAAGTTGTAGGCATGAATTATCATATATTTTACAACAGATTTGTTGAATACTAAATATCAAAACACGTACAGGAAGTATGACACATAGAGTCTTTTTGTCCATGGAGACTCGAGGATGGATGATAAGGAAACTTTAGTGTGGTTTCTTTCTTCATTTGTTTATGTAACAGTATAAGTACAAACATGTCTTTACTTTTTGAGGCAGATTTTATCCTGATACATAAGAATGATAACGTTTACCACTAATTACTGTAGTTATGAATCCAAATTCTGCTTTTGTATAAATGTTCCATTTACCAATCCCGTCTCAAAAAAATAAACTATGTATCTTCTTTATTTCTTGGTCAGGGCAGAGAAATGGAAATAACAGCACTAGAAACTTGTAAATTATAAAAAGTATACTGTAATCTAAGAGGTATTTTCTAATGTCAGAGTGACCTTTGAATGAGTTATTTAAATTATGTAGAAAACTATATCATTACTTAAAACTCAGTCAACATGACTACTACCAACAAAGAAAAACTATTATTAAGCATGATGTGTAAATAACTTGCTTGAGTGAAACATTCTATGAGAAAAAAATTCAGGACCAATCAGAAGAATCAGATGCATTGCAATGTCTATCTCAGATTTCCCATTGTCACCATTTATAGTGCAAAAAACAGCAACCAGGGTGGAATGAGAAAATATGGCTAGCTTTTTTAGTTCAGCAGACAAAAAAAAAAAATGAAACTGAAGATTGTCAAATAATGCTGATTTTGAAGAAATAAATATCCAGATATTGGTCCAATATTTTCATGTCATTTGCCTTTGACACTGGTGAACATGTAAAATGACATTATAAGAAGTAAAGTTAACAAAAATAGTTGTATATCTGTTTAAAATAAATGTTTAATTAAGTGTCAGGAAACCCTGCTTCTAAGGTCAAATTCTGCCATTACCTGGAAGTCCTAAGCTTGGTACAAAATGATGGATATCCTTTGTCAGCAGGGCTCCCACTTCTGCCTGATCTGAGAATGTCCACATTCTCTACTTGAAGAATGTCACATAGTTCAGCAAGCACCTGGAATTCCTGGAATACCACCCTATGTAAATGAGATATTTCAGTATCTTATCCCTCCAGCCAAACAGTTCCAATCCACCCTGGAAACTTCACTTCCTTCACAAAGTTCTATATATTCCCCTCACCCCTGGAGTAAACATGCTCTGGGATCAGTCCATCAGTCTCAGGGCCTTCTGAGACCTTGCTCCACCCAACTCTGCTCCCTTTGTTTTCAGAACAATGGTCACACAGCACCAAAAATTACAATAAAAGGAACATGTTATTGGAAAAAATTTTAAATATTACATTTTAATTCAGCTGTTATGAATTAAAACTAGATGAAGCAACAACAAATCATGATTATAATTGAAGAAACAGGGTTATATTTTGGTATTTTAATGTAGCTTTCTCGAAAGCTTACAGAAAGTTTTGACAAAAATTAATATAGCAGAAAATGACTAAAAGTGCAAACTATATAACAATCATATAAATAAAATCTTATGTCAATATATAGACTCCAAAAAATCAAATTATTAAAGAGACTAAAATTATACTGAAAATATTTACTAGCTGCATTGGACAGTCTAAGAATGACCAACAAAAGGAAACAGAAATGCATGAGGATTGTAGGTGAAAGACCCCCGATGGGAGACCCTCACTCAAGCCTTGGGATGGCGCACACCCAAAGACACACAAACGACCGTCTTACTATAAACACATGAGGCAGTTTACTGGCAGAGCTCCGGGTTGACACGTATCTCACGCAGGAGACAGAGGGGTCAACCCAGAAGCCCAGGGACTTGGGGTTTATATGGGCAAGGGTCGGGGGGAGCAGGAAGTTTTGGCGCAGCCACACACGATTGGTTGTTTCAAACATTTGAACATCAACAAATTTCATAGGCAGATCTGGGGTAAGGTCAGAGTTAATCACATGGGAACAGTCCTTGGTTCCTGTTTTTCTAGGAAACCAAGGGTAGATGTTCATCTGAGCCAATGACACATCTGGTTAAACTCAAACCTGGAACATTGTGTGTGGGCCTCAAGGAGGGATTAAGCAAACACCATAAGATTGGATGAGGGGTCTTGGCTCATTACTCACTCCATCATGTCCGGTGCCTGTTTCTCTCAGGAATTTGTCCTTGTGTATCAATAGGCCTTTGTCTCCTAGCTCCGCATTCTTTGTGACTTATCATCTGGGGCCTTGGGCTAGCAAACCTGCTGACCTGCAGTCTCAACTCTTTGGGCTTATGAGTTAGAGATCTCTGCTATTCTGGTTGCTTTAATGCTAATTAAAAATTTTCTCTTTGATTTCTCTCTTTTTCTACTGGATAATTCTAATCTCAGAATATCTGTTCTAATTTTTAAGTATTATTTTATTCTAGACTAAAAGATTCATACTCTGCCCTGTCGGGGTCTCTTATTGATCAGTATTGTTGTTTTAGTACCATCAGCTGAACATCACTAATTCTATCTCTAATAAGAGCAAGTAATCTATTTGCCACAATTGCCAAAAATTAAAATCAAACAGATCACCAACACTGGCCCAGCTAAAGCAGAAAATAGGGTAGTCATCCAGGGGGACCGGGTGAGCCAGGACTCAAACCAACCTTGTTGAGCTTTTCTGTCCCTCTGTCTTTTATCTAGTCTTTTTGTTGTTGTTGTTCCCCTCTTTATTGATTACCTCCCAAGTCTATTGCATCGGGGCATGCGGGTTGTAGTCCTGACTTAAGAGGATTATTAGTCTTTTCCAGGATCCATTCATCTTGACTAGTCTCAGGAGGAGCCCTTTTCACAAGTGAAGCATGGACCCAGGTGGGGATTCCCTCTACCTTAAGGACAGTTGGAGCCGTTAACAGTACCAGGTAGGGTCCTTTTCACCGCGGCTTGAGATTCTCAGCTCGGTATCTCTATACCATACGGCGTCTCCAATCTCAAACTTATGAGGAACTGTAGGGTCTCTAGTGGTGTGGGCATCTTTCATATGATGGTCTGAAGTACCTTAGACTGGCTGGGTATTTATCAGATAGAGCTAAGTTACCATGCCAGAGAAACACCATCATATTCATGTTCACTATATTACTATTTTTAACACACAATATGCAAACCAATCTACAGCCTTACCAATAGGTGAATAAATAAAGATAATATGACACAAGATATATACATGAGTGTGTGTGTGTGTGTATATATATATATTATTTAACATATATATACACACACTGGAGTTTTATTCCAGCAAAAAGAAGAACAAAATTATGCCATTTTCAGGAGATGTGTATTACCATATTAAGTAAACTATGCCAAACCCAGAAAGACCTGGTTTGTATGTTTTCTATTCCATTTCAGAATCTAAGATATGTTTATGTGTATATATGATACATAAGGATGAAAGAGACTGTGTAGAGGAAGGCACAGGTCTATGATCAGGAGATAGTGAAAAAGAGTATCATTTAGATAGTAAAAATCCCACAGATATCATGCTTTCTATTTTATGTAAAATATAGATGGACTTAGATTTACGTGCAGAATATATGTATATATATGTGTATATATATATGACATTAAAGCAGAAGAGGTGCTGTTCATGAGTAAGGAATCAATGATTTGAAGAAAAAATAATTGAGGCTTAAAAAATAACTAAGGCATAGGTCAATACTTTGTCTGTTTGAGAATAATATAAGACCCATCAATTGCTAATAAAAAAGTTGAAAAGAAGCAGGTAATAAGGCATTTCATGTTTCAGCTTATAAGCAATAACAGGCTAGTAATGTGAATAATAATTTACCTAATCTTAAGTATAACAATTCATAATCTTGTGCACTTAGGTTTTTTATTTTGTTTTGTTTTGTTTTTTCAAGACAGGGCATCTCTATGTTAGCCTTGGCTGTCCTGGAGTTGCTTTGAAGACCAGGCTGGTCTTGAGTTCACATCAGTCTGCCTGCCTCTGCCCCCTGCAGTGCTGGAATTAAAGGCATGTGCCACTATGCCCAGCCTGCATTTAGTTTTTATATTTGTGTTTATTATAAATTGTGCATTGCTGTTTTCCCTTCATGCACAAATTTGTCCTTTGTGAGAGTAAAAATGCTCTTAACTCCTGAATCTTCAGTCTCAATATTGTATATTTCTAAACTATAGAAATTCTAGTTCAAAACATTAATATAGAAAACATAGCTAAATTTATCCTGTATAATAGAAAGAACTTAAAGAGGTATCACCATTCCTGATTGCAAACTTTACAACAAAACAATAGTAATAAAAACTATATGATATTGGCTAAAAAACAGAAAAGTTGGTCAATGAAATTAAATGAAAGACTTGTCCTTCTATGTGTGGTGGTAGCCTGGGCTGTCTTTGAGGGCTGGGGTGTGTGTGTTGCTGTCTCAGCATGTGGCTGGCAAACTGCCAAGCTACCAAGCAGGTAATGGATAAGCATCTGTCTCTCACAGGCTGGTCCAGGTGCTGTTTGCTTCTGTAAGGGAACAGAGGAAACCCCACCCCCACCTCCTGTAACAATCAAAAGTTCAATTCATTTGAGGACCTATTCAAATGCTCATGGCAAGGTGCTGCACCTAGGCAGAGCTCCTGTCTCAACAGGGGAGGTGAGACCTCTGTTTTAAAATGAGATTGCTAGTACCAGACAGCAGTGGAAACTCTCGCCTTCTGAAAGCCTATGATCATACTGCAGCATTACAGCCTTTCCACTAAGCTGCTGTATTAACAGCAAGTGTGCAGGATAAAGGCCAAAACCAACCAGAAAGTAGGTCTGGTGAGACACAGTTCAGGCAGGACACAGGTCCAGGAAGCACGGAGCTCTTGGTGATTGAGTGGTCTTCAGCACCTGTCTGATTAACAAACACACAGAGATTTTTCCAGGAAGCTCTTCCTTCCTCAGAATAAATGAGGTGAGCATGATGGAAGAGTGGAGTGAGATAGCAAGCAAGGATTTTTTTTGTATGTGAATCAGGGACATTGTAAACCTTGAGCACTGTGAGTTTAGAGAGCTAATGTGTTTGATTTGCTGGGGCTAGGTGTGACAAGTATAATTGATTTATATGGAAAAAAACAGCCCTATCATAAGATTGGGAAAGCAGTACTGGGAAATTATCCTATGGTGGAGGAAGAACTCCAGGTGTGGCCAAAGCTCATTTGTTGAGAGCCTAGGCACCTAAGACATTTATTAGTATAGAATGCATATCTACCGGATCCCTCAGGTGGTTGCAAAATGGGTTTCTAATAAGGAAAGGGTTGGGTTTGTAATCTCCCTGAGGATTATGTAACACTAATTAGAGGTTCTGAGGTTCACCAGATTAGGCAAAGAGGGAACCCATAAGAATGGGAATCTTTCATTTTATAGTGACCTTAAAGGCTATCAAGAAATGCGAGACTTCAACTTTACACCAAGGTCACACAAAGATTGAGAAATAAACCCACACATACCATAGAAACTTGGTTTTGACAAAACCGTTAAAAGAAAAAAAATAAGAAAGCATCTTCAACAAATAATGCTGGTCTTACTGAATGTCTGCATATAGTAGAATACAAATAGATTTGTGTTTATCACCCTGGACAAAACTCAAGTCTAAGTGAATCAAGGACCTCAACATAAAGTCAGAAACACTAAATCTAATAGAAGAGAACACTAGCCTTGAACGCTTTGGTACAGAAGACTACTTCATGAACAAAAGACCAACAGATCAGGCTCTAAGATTAACAATTAATAAATGGGACCACCTCGTGAAACTGAAATGCTCTGCAAGGCAAAAGACACCATCAACAGGACAAAATGGTTGCCTCTAGAACTGGAAAGCATCTTCACCAGTCTCTACATCTGACAGAGAGCTAATACCCAAAATACGCAAAGAACTCAAGAAATAAAACAACAAGCCAAACAACCTAATTTTAAAATGGGGTCCTGAGATAAACAGAATTCTCAACGGAGGGATATAGAATGGCTGAGAAGACTTAAAGAAATGTCCAATGTACTTAGTCATCAGGGAAATGCAAATCCAAGAAACTCTGAGACTTCACCAGGACCTGTCAGAACAGATAAGATCAAAACCCAAGTGACAGCACATGCTGTGATTATATGGAGCAAGGTGAGAACTCTTTTATTGCTGGTGGGAGTTCAAACTTGTACAACCACTGTGGAAATCAACCTGGCACTTTAAGAGAAAATTGGGAATGATTCTTCTTCAGGACCCAGCTATACCACTCTTGGCCATATACCCAAAATTTGTTCCACCATACCAATCACAAGGACACTTGCTCAACTATGTTAATAGGCACTTCATTCACAATATCCAGAAATGGAAAGCAAGCTAAATATCCCTCAACCAAAGAATTGATAAAATAAAATATGGTACATTTACACAATGGAATACTACTCAGCTATTACTCTTGTGATTTTCTTGAGTGTAGTTAACCTCCTTGGTTTGGAGTTTTCCTTCTAGGATATTGTGAAAAGGCTGGGTTTGTGCATAGATATTGTTTAAATTTGGTTTTGTGACTTAATGTCTTGTTTTCTCCATCTATGATGATTGAAAATTTTGCTGGGCACAATAGTCCCAGCTGACATCTGTGTTCTATTATGGTGTGCATGACATCTGTCTAAGCCCTTCTGACTTTCATAGTCTCTGTTGAGAAATCAGGTGTGATGATGATTGACCTGATCTTATATGCTACTTGACCTATTACCTTTGCAACTTTTAATATTTTTTTGTTACTCCGAACATTCAGGGTTTTGATTATTATGTGGCAGGAGGAATTTACTTTTCAGTCTAATCTATTTGATGTTCTGCAAGCCTCTTCTGTACTTAAGGAAAATTTGTTATTTAGGTTGGGGAAATTGCCTTCTAAGATTTTATTGAAAATATTTTCTGGCTGTTGAAGGCAGGAGTCTGCTTTTTCTTCTGTTCTTATTTTTCTTAGGTTTCATCTTTCCATATTGTCCTTGATTTCTTGCATCCTTTGTGTCATGGATTTTTTTGAATTTTAATATTTTCTTTGACAGATGTACCGATTTCTTCAATTGTATCTTCTGCATCTGAGATTCTCTCCCTCATCTCTTGTATTCTGTGGCTGATGCTTATCTCTGTATCTCCTGTTCTCTTCCAGAAGTTTCCATCTCCAGGATTTCCTTGGTTTGTGTTTTCTTTACTGGTCCAATTTTTATTTTCAAGTCTTGAACAATTTTATTCATGTCCTTATCGTTTGATTGCATTTCTTGTATGTCTTTGAAGGACTCTATTTCTTTCATTATATTTTCCTCTATTTATTTGAGAGATTTTTTTTCTTGTCTTCTCTAAGAGGCTCTAACAGTCATGAGCACAAATTTAAAGCAGCTTTCCTGCATTTCAGCTGCATTAGGATATCCAGTTTTTGCTGATAGTTCTGGTGGAGCCATATTGACCTGGTATTTGTTGATTTTTTTTCTTATACTAGCCTTTTGAAGTCTGCTGTTCCCTGTTATTGGCTGGTTGTTCCTGGAGCCAGCTGGGATTTTCAGGTATGCAGAAGAAGTCTTGCCTGGTTTGAGTACTAGGGGCTATATTTTTGCAAGAAGCCTGCAACTTTTTTCTACTGGTTGTGTCCCACTTGGACCTGTATGCAGGGGGATTAGGGTATGGGTGTTAACCCTGTGTGCATATGAGCTCTGGCATGTCTACTCAGGACAGCTGGTAGAGCTGTAAACTGTAGGATGGATTTATGCATCTCTGTAATCTGAAGTCATCGTCACGATAGTAGGTGTAACCAGGTCTGAGACTGGAACCCTGTGTCTTTTATCTGGATCTGCTCCTCTCTCTGGGGAACAAGGAAGGATGCTGGCATTTTGGAGTCCTCAATGCAACCCTTGCTCACTAGCAGTTCTTAATCTCCTGGTAGCTAGATACTCAGATTCATTGTGCCCTGAGGCTCTGACATCTTCCGAACAGAATTTGTATGCACCTATTATCCAGGAGGTCCCCACTGGGAGGCAGGTAAAACCATAGGCTAGAGGTTAGGGACAGTGTTCCTGGTGTCTTGAGGCTGTGTTGTCCTCTGGGATGGTGAAGGATTTTGGTGTCCAGAGGCTGGAGCCCTGTGTCTCAGGTACTTGGGAGTTGTTTTCTGGTAAACAGAGGCAGGGTGACCATGCGTCCCTTGGGCTTGGGAGTGGTCCACAGAGTTCTAGGATTGTGCATCTCTAGTTCCTAGAATACCTTCTTTTGTCCTTCATGAGTTACTCAAATATTTATTTAACTCAAATAAGATAAACATAAATGAATGTAAATTGTAAGTTTAATTTAGTGTGTACTGTATTCTGAGTTTTGCTATATAAAAGGAGTACTAAAATGGTAATTTGCTGAATATTTTCTTTCCTAAATGGATTTACTTCTTCATTCAAAAGTCCAAATTTTTCCTCCAATCTACTGAGTCTCTTTGGCCTGACAGAACCATCTAAAGAAAACATAAAAGTTATATTCTGTTAGCTACACTTTTTCTGGAAAGAAGGGGTCACACTTAAAACCAGTAAAGACTCTTCTATATAGCAAATGGAACCCCCCCCCCAAAAAAGCTCTTACTAAACTCAGATATCACTGATATGCAAATATCACTGAGGGCGGAGCATAGGCCCCAGCTGACACAACTAAAAAACAGCTCCTGCATCTGTAAGTCACAGAGCCTTGCTTAAGTAGAGGAAGAAATACTGTAAGATTCAGAAAACCAAGAATTATGCTGTGAAATAATCTCTCCTAAAAATGGCTGCATAAACAAAACCAGAAGAGTGGCCGTATCATTGGAATATTAATGTAGGAAAGAGAAAACTTTGAAGGGTCCCATACCATAGACAGAGAACTACAAACAACTAATGATGCTATAAGGCAGATGAGCCTCTCCAGAGGAATGGGTCCCTTTATTAGTTGTCCAGTGCAAAATGTCAGCCTAAAATTATATACAAACAAATAACAAAAATATAAACTCAATGAGTTGTATTTATTTATTTGTGTTAATATATACAGATACATAGCTACATAACATCAATAATCAAGGAAAAGGGACTATCACCTTTAGAGGTGAAGGGACCTAGAAGGGATTAGATGGAAAGTAACAGGAAGGAAATAGCAGAAGGCCAGGAAGTTATGATAGACAGAATCCAGGGGAAGCAAGTAACCTGTGAAATTCTTCCAGTAGGTCAAACAGAGGCCATATAATTTAGTTCTTCAAATAGTGATGTATGCTGTCACAGTAAAGTGCTGTCCATCAGGGATATGTTAATGACCAGACTTGTAGACCTGGAGTACCCACAAAAGGAACATAAGCCCTAACTGATTTGTTCCTGCCAAAGGTCAGGAGCATACAGCATGTCCAAATTCTCAGTGATGCTATTTGTTCAAGAATTAGTTCTTTCTTTAAGATACTCCTACTGGCTTGACCTTGTTCTATGCAATTAAAATTTATAGCATTACAGAGATCCTGAGACAATTATATTATTTAAAAGTTAATTTGAAATTTTAGCACATAGCATATATTGATATAGAAATGGGGGATAAAATGTTTAACCCAAACATCCTGATTACTATCTTTTAAAAAATATAGTAGGTATAGAAATTCAACCACTTTGAGAATGCTTTATTAGATGCTAATTAGTATTATGTGGGAAAACAATTCAGAAACTGAAAAGGTCTATATTGTGTCTGATTTAAATTCATCTTATCATAAGGCCCTTGCAGTGTGGCAGTTTGTCCATGACACATTCAGTTGCTAAGAAAGCAGGCTTCCTAGAATGAAGGCACACAAGGGGTCAATTATCATGTGCAAATATGAAACTGGAAGGTTGTGTTATGCCTGTGACCGAATAAAGTAAAAAAGAAATAATGGAGCAAGACATAGAAATGCTTATATAGGGTATCCTAATAATTATTTTCAAGAATACTTGTCCATGCTGATATTTATTATAGGACATTTTTGCTTATATTTAAATTTATGAAAACTTAATACATATAACATGGATTTGTATAATGAGATGAAGGTACTTCTGAGCCAGGACTATATAACAAGGGACTGAGAAAAAGCTCTTCCGTACATACCATACTCAGGAGTCTTCTTCACATTTTACAATGAAAATTTCTTATAAATAATAGCAATTTATGAATAGTGACAATGATTGAGCATGGTATAGGTAGCCTTTACCGTAGAAGAGCAAACTCTTCTAGGCCTAAAGTGTTTCTCAAAGGCATAGCTGTGGGTCCTTATCAGTACACAATGCCTACATTGCACTGTTCTTTCCTGGTGCTTTTCTTTTCCCAGCTTGTGTGTGTAGCACTTCATGTGGTGCATATTTTCTCCCCTGTTGCCTATGATTGAGAACAGATGTCATATGCCTTTATAATTGTCTTCAGAAAATCTTGATGCCTTTTAATGGCACTTTGTGCCTTTTGTATTATGAAGGTTTTATGGCATACTTGGAGGACCAGGAAGTATAGAACTTTACTTTATTGTAGAGAGTTATATACAATCTCTGGGCCTGCTGCTCCCTATTCACTGCTCGCTAGAACAGTTAGCACTAGTGAAGGGTTTTTCACAACAGGTATTAATGCTTTACTGAAGGATTTTTAGGACATTTGAGGTTTCCTCCAATAGGCACACACTGAGATATAGAAGATAAAAAGCTTCTTGATCCAAGAAACTTTTGGTCTGGTTACTCTATTTTTCTGTACCAAACAAGCAAATTATTTAGTCTTTGACAATAGAATGTGAAAAAGGGAGTAAGATAAGACATTCCTCAAATATGCATCATCAAAATTCAAAATGTTTTTCATATTTAATTTTCATGGTAGGATCACATAGAATAATATGTGTAAATCAAGCAGAAAGTCATCCATGTTCGAACTGGTTTGTTTTGATTGGAGAATTTCAGGTAAACTTTTCTCCATCAATTGAGAGAATCACGATTCTTCCAATGTATTGGGAGAATCGTGATAACAGACAATAAAAACATATGGCTGAAGTATCTATTTAAATACAGATTTGAATAAAAATAAAAAGGCTATTCTTTGTTATTTTTGTTGTTGTTTTGTTTTGTTTTGTTTTTCTTCTGGGAAAAGCAACAAACTAATGCAAGATTTTAATCAGGGAGCATTGCTCCCTAACAACATCAACAATCAATCAGGGTCATTAAATGTTGCCATCTGATTAGTGTGACTTGACATGTTGTCCAAATTATGGAGCCCACACCATGTTCAGCACTAGTATTGATAATTATAACCCTATTTATTAGATACAATACTGTGCAATGAACACATGTAAATGAGTGTGTATCGTTTGTAAGAACAAGGTACAGTGATGACGACAGGGCTCCAGCCTCAAGAGATCTGAATGCTCTAGAATATTTAATTCATCAAATTCCTTCAAAATCCCCCATTAAGCCACCTATTTTGTAGTTTGCCCCCCCACCTTAGAATTGAATCCAAGGACTAATTGTCAATACCTAAGCACTCTACTTCCATCATGCACCTCTTCAATTCTTCTTACTTTTATTTTGAAATAAAGTCTCTTGATGACTCACCGTGCAGCCTGGAAAAGTGTTAATTTGTGATCTTTGTCTTCAGCATCACAGATAGTGGGAATTGTATGTCACTGAGGATACCTACTAATTCTTAGATCTGATGTTTTTAAGAGGAATGGCATACTTAAAATCACTGTGTACTCAAAGACAATGCAAATATATTTCAAATGCTTTTCATGAGTTCTTAACTATTAATACAATGTTTAATATATAATTTCTTTCCTTAGCATAACTCTTATAAGAAACTTCTAATTTTCATATTGTATTTCTTAGATTATATTGGAAAACTTTATAAAGAATAGACACACTAGACAGAGATTGATTTTAGTTCAAAATACATGAAATATTTGCTCAACTATCTCCATCTTAACCACTATGTACCCACTTATTTTTGCTTGTCCTACTTAATGATGTGTTTGTGAGTCTTTTTCTGTATTACCTATTCTATCCTATAAACTGAACATTATAAATTACCAAAAGACATTACTTAAAATATATTCTAAAAATATTCCTTAAGAATACAATCATATTTACATTTTCATTCTATTAAAAATATGTTTCATTTTTCTTAAAAGAGCTATTTATTTCATAGGTACATAGCATTTCAATATATTTAATTCTTATGCCAAGTTGATATTTTTATTATTTCATGGTATTTATATATCTAGTGATTAAATTATTTGATAGGTATTTTTGAATGTTATAAAATTAGTAGTTTGGATAATTATTTCACTTCATGCATTAGTAACTTTTCTAACAGACAAATGAGTTGAGAAGAACAGAAAAACAAACAAACAAAAACAAAACAAAACAAAACAAAAAACAGCCTTACCTCTGTACTGACAAGTTTGAAGACTTATTATAGATTCCAGGTGGTAGTCCATATCTGTTAATACTTTATGAATGACTTTTAAAAACTACATATTTTCACTAAAGTAACCCCATATTATATTATCACATATCCATAAATGCTACTAGTAAACTCCATAAATTTTTCTCCTAATTTACTCACCAACCTTCACTACTCTTTTTTGCTGTCCTTCAAGAATGCTGCCCTTTGTTTATACAATTTTATAAGAGTATACAAAATAATAAAACCAGGTCTTTGATGTCCTGACTTACACATGCCTGTTCAACTTTCTCTTCACATGTAAGAACACCCCAAACACAAGTGGATCTCTATATATTTATCCAGAAGAACCACTGGTTTGCCTTTTAGCTACACTTTCTGGGCTACACTTTAAGAAGAGCTCCTGACACAGTTGTTTTGAATGTGATCCTCTCTTCATAGGATCTCAAACTTTGGCTTTCTTTGTTCATTGCATCATTCTTGTTGATACAGTAATTTGATCATGCTATGCTACTAAAGTAAAAATCACATGCAAAATTTATTCTTGTGGTAATAGACTGAATAATCTGAAAACATGTTTTCCTTTCCACTTGATTGCCAAGATAATCATAAGAAAAGGAAAAAACCAAACAAACCAACAAACAAAAGAGAACTCATAGGGTTTTAGAGTCTATCATACACAATTCTGCAATATAGTTTATAGCCAGAAAATTCAAAGCAAAGGTGCAACTGGGGTCAGTAGTCTGACAGACGGAGGCCTTCCAGTGTAAAGATGCTAGTAAAGACCAAAACCAGGCTGATGAAAATTTCATTCCTCTCTTATGTCCCCCCACACTTCTGGTTCTATGTCTTATCTGAGGGCAGATCTTGTGAAGATAATCACATCTAATGTGTGTTCATGATTACAATGACATAGACATAGGAAAAATAGTATTTCATAAAATTCCTTTTCATACTCAACATCTTATAATTTTGTTTTTTTTCTTTAGCAGCATTCTCTATGCCTTGAAGAGACTGAGAAATTTCCTACTTCATACTGAATATTCAACATTCATAGCATATTAACCCTTTAGAAGTTTCTGCACTAATTATCACCCATGGCAACAGAAGCTTCTCTGATCAGTTGGAAACAGTAATATTTAGAAATAATTTTGAAATCGTCTTCATTTAGTTAAAAAAAATA
Organism: Acomys minous; assembly: GCF_964271855.1. Taxonomy (NCBI): domain Eukaryota; kingdom Metazoa; phylum Chordata; class Mammalia; order Rodentia; family Muridae; genus Acomys; species Acomys minous. Next base: position 50,959,629 of record NC_140494.1, read on the forward strand.
TTAGAATAACCTCTCTGAGGCCAGTTATGTCCTCAATCTTATGCTTTTGAATGGTTAACAGTACCAGGCTTATATACCCTGTCGTGGAGTGAGTCTCAAATCCAACTTTACCCTCTTAGCAATCAGGCCATGGTTGCAATGGGCATACTTTTTGAGAAGGTCACTATTGGGTCTACCTATGGTGAAGACAACTGATGATTTTAGTACCCCAACTGCCATCGTAGCTCTTTCAAGCACTATGAATACAACATACATCACAATAGCCACACCAAAAAAATATAAAGTATTTTGATGTAACTCTAACAAAGTAAGTGAAAGATGTGTATGAATACAACTTCAAGTCTCTGAAGAAAGAAATTGAAGAAGTCATCAGAAAATGGAAATATCTTCTACGCTAGTGTGATACGGCTTTGAGTTTTGTTGCTTGTCTTCTTGTGCTGGCCTCTAACCATCTGGTTGTCCCTGGAATTAGAAGGCCTGGAGGTTCCTCCAATGGGGTCCCATTCTCTGTGTGTCACACATTGGCAAGGCAGGTTGAGAGCTGGCAGAGAAAGCTTCAAGCTGAAGGCTATTTGGTAGAGCTTTTCTGAGGACTTCTCAGGATGATGGACAGTGGGTGTTGGAGCCTGCACCCAGCTCAGCTCTATTGGGTTCCATGTCTGTGTTCCAGTTAGGTCAGACAGGAAAGGAATAGGCTGAAAGAGCTTCAAGCTGAAAGCTGCTTGGATGCCCCTCAGGTATGTTGGATAATATGTTGTAGCCGAAGCCCAGCTTAGCTCTCTGTTGGTTCACTTTCTGTGACCCAAATGGGCCAGGCCTATAAGCAGTTGGCAGGTAGGGAGAGGTCCAACCCCAAAACTGCTCAGGTGAACCAGCCTTCTCAAGCTGGCAGCTAATGAAGGTTGTGACCCACATCTGATTCACCTTTCCTTGTTAGTTCTCTGTGTCCCAGATGGGCCAGGCCCATAGGCAGCGGGCAGGAGGAGAGAGATCCAAGCCCAAAGCTGCTCAGGTGTCCCAGGGGCCTTATCCAGATATTAGCTAATGTGGGTTGAAACTGTGCCCAACTGTGCTCTACCTGTTTGGCTCTCTGTGTCCCAGACTGGCCATGCTGGTAAACAGCTGGTGGGCAGAGAGATACCCAAGCCCAGAACCAGGCCTCTTGGGGGTATCAGCTGATGTGGGTTGTGGTCCACACCCTACTCAGCTTTCCAGACTAAGTTTCTGTGCTAATCCTCTGTTTCCTAGGGGGGACGTGATCTCCATTTGAGTGCTGAGTGCTTTAAGCTCATGACTCCCAAACCTGGTCAACTTCTGGCCATGATGGGGGTTGGTGGACCTGATTGTGGTGTTCCCCAACTCTTTCCCTTCATTAGGTTTCACAGCCTCAGATCCTCTGCTGCCTAGACATGGTACACACTGGGCACAACCATTTGGAATCTCTAAAAGAAGTTAATTTTTATAAGTGAACTATGTCCCATTCTAGTGTAGAAAATATTTTTCTGAGATGGTTTATAGATACATATATGATTTTAAGGAAGAAATAATAAAAACAAGCCTTAGTACTTCACTCTTGTAATATGACGTGGAAATAAGATAGGCTGCGCCTAAGATTCACTAAAGAGCAATCCTAGCTTATTTGATTAGGTACAGCCACTGAAAGACCCTATCTCGGGGCTGGAGAGATGGCTCAGAGGTTAAGAGCACTGACTGCTCTTCCAAAGGTACTGAGTTCAATTCCCAGCAACCACATGGTGGCTCACAACCATCTATAATGAGATATGGTGCCCTCTTCTGGCATGCAGGCAGAATACTGTACACATAATAAATAATGAGAGACCCCATCTCAAATATCAAGGTAGATGGTGACAGAGAAATGACACCTCAGGTTGATTTTTGGTTTCCACGTCCACGCAAGTGCACACACCTGCACAAAGTGAACACACACACACATACACAGTGGTGGCAGGAGAGAAAGAAAGATATATAGATACAGAGAAACAGAAAAACAGGAAAAGACCAAAAAGCAGAGAGAAGGGGAAGGAAAGGTTTTCAGTGTAGCAATATTGATAAAATTGCCTCATGTTCCTGTCCTTTATTGTAACTCTATCAAGAAAGAATTACTTGTTAAGAACTAAATGGCTTGGCTCGCTTGTCTTATAATAACTTTATCACAAAAATTGCTGGAATAGTCTATTCTTATTCATTCAAAAACCCTCACCATCCTGTATCATCAGGATCATATACAACCCGATCACCCTGTAGTTTAGACTCTATTTTGTTAAACAGATTATTACAAGGTCATTGTCCTGAAACAAGATGAATCTACTATCTCATGATTCAGGAAGTCAGGATGCCTAGCCATAAATAAAAGATTTCTCCATTTACGGTCTGAAATCGTCACTTTCAGAATCAGTAACTTATTCTAGCTTGAGGTTCATGATTGTATTTCAAATTAATTGATTAATGCTAATTAATTATCTATTAGTTATAAAACTGGGGGTGCTGTTACATATAGAGTATCTTCTAAGCATTCTGTAATAAAGTATATTGTATTTTCAGAGCATTCAAGGGAGTATATCCTAATCCATAGATCTCCTTAGTACACCTCTGGACTCTCACTTATTTTATAAGTTTTGTTGTCATCTTAAATATTTATATTTATTCTTTGATTTTGTGTGTATGAGAACTTGTATGTGGGTTGTACACATGAGTGCTTGTGACTGAAGAGGCTACAAGAGGCTGTCAGGACCTCTGGACTGAGGATAAGTTCAGGTGGGAGCCTCCTCATAAGGGTGCTGGGAATGGAACCTGGTTCCTCTGGAAGAGCAGTATGTGCTCTAATCCGCCGAGGTTCTTACAATTCATTTGAAAACTTTTTCATAAGAATACATGGCATAAGATCCTGACAAGCCTATAAGTGCAATGAAGTGTTTTTAACTATTGGCTTTATAATTTAACATAAACTATAGCACTATATATTTCTCTCTCTCTCTCTCTCTCTCTCTCTCTCTCTCTCTCTCTCTCTCTCGCTCTCCCTCTCCCTGTGTGTGTGTGTGTGTGTGTGTGTGTGTGTGTGTGTATCAAACTCCCATTTTGTCACTCCACTCTCTACAGAAACAGTCATTCTACTAGTCATTCTACTTCCTGCTTATGTGAGTTTCACTATTGTATATAGTTGACAAAGCGATAATCAGAAATTTTTCCTCTGTGTCTGGCTTGTTTCACAAAACATAATTGCTTCCATATTAATCCTCACTGTCACCTATGGAAGAGTTTTATCTTTTCCAAGATTAATAATATTTAATTACACATATACACAAAACTTCCAGTACATATTTATCTGTTAATTAACATTAAATAAAATAATGTTGGTTTACCAATATCCTTACTATTGTGAATAGTCATGCAATGACTGTGCAGAGACCTCTCTGAGATCACTATTTAAATTTTGTATGTATTTCCAGAAATGTAACTGCCAGGCCTAAAAGTACCACTTCAATTTTTATCTTTCACTTCATACTGAATAATTTCATCTGAATTCCCTCACCTGCACACACTCATTCAATGTTTTCCAGTCCATATGAACACCTTTTTTTGTTTTATGTGTTTGATTGTTTTATTTTCATCTTAATTTATTTGTGTGTAGGTAGACATGCTGCAGCGTACGTGTGGTGATCAGTGGATAGCTGGGAACTGGTCCTCCTTCTCTATCACATGGGGTCTCAGGGTTGAACATGTCCTCAGATGTAGTGTGAAACACTTCTACTTCTTTTGCCAACTTTTACGTTCAGCATACACTTTTTTCTATATCTGTGATAATTTTCATCCTAACATTTATAAATTAGAATCAGTGTTTTTTGTTTATACTTCACCAATGAGCCACTACATTTAGCATCATTTTACATAGTTACTGGCTATGTATGTTTTTTTTTCAAAGAAAATTTTAGGTAACTTGTCAGACTTTTAAACTAGGCATGTGTATAGCTTTGGATTTTTGACTCCATTCCTGTTGGATTTAGGAAGTCTTTCTTACTGTAGATAGTACGTCCTCATCATATGGCTCATATGGCTTACAAGTATTTCTGAGAGCCTTTTCAGTCCACTTAGCTTGTTGTTCACAAGATTTTACCTTGAAGGAATCCAGCTTGTCAAATTTATGTGTGTACTTTTGGTCTATCCGTTTGATATTACATTCAAGAAATCACTCCCAAAAATTTAACCTTGTTTTACTTCTAAAAGTTTTATAGTCTGAAGTATGTGAATACGGGGTTCCGCTCAAACTAAGGCACCAGCCAAGGACAATACAGGCGGTAAACCTTAAACCCCTACCCAGATCTAGCCAATGGGCAGAACATTCTCCACAGTAGAGTAGAGAGTTGGATATGACTTTCACACGTACTCTGATGCCTCACATTTGACCATGTCCCCTGGATGGGGAGACCTGGTGGCACTCAGAGGAAGGACATCAGGTTACCAAGAATAGACTTGATACCCTATGAGCATATACAGGGGGAGGAAGTCCCCCTCAGGAGCAGTCATAGGGGAGGGGAATAAGGGGAAAATGGGAGGGAGGGAAGAATGGGAGGATACAAGGGATGGGATAACCATTGAGATGTAACAAGAATAAATTAATAAAAGAAAAGAATTATTCTATGTTCAGGCATTTTTTATATTCTGTAAGAGTCTCCACAACAAAGCATGATACCTTTCAGTATGAAAAAAGAATAAAATTTGTCGAATCTATTCACTTAATTTTTGTAGTTATTCTGTCTAGCTCAAAATCCTAATCAAAAGATTTTTTTCTATCACAATTATAGCATCAAAGATTCCAATAGTCATTGAACATTATAATAAGCTTTTAATTATTTTTAAATTTTAATCCTCTGGGTTTATTAATCTCATTAAATTGTGCATTATCTTAGAGCTTTGCATGTCTAAATCACTACCACCTCTATAGTATGTCTTTTTAGCTTTAAAATGAAATAACATTACAACATATAAAACTCAAAGCTGTCCAAGAACCTCAGTGGAACTAGGCAGCCAGTGATTAGTGCTTTTGTGACATAGATACAGGATATTCCAGTATCACAAAGAGTTGTGGCTTGGCTCTGACTTATGTAAATGACTTAAGATTTAAACATTTGGTTCTTTTTGAGACAGATGTAAGACTGTCTTAGAATTCTGTATGAAGTTCAAACCAGCCTAGAATGTGTATGATCTGCCTCTAAGTCAATTATTAGCATTGGAACCACACCTGGCTTACAGGATTTCTTCAAGCAACATTGCATGTGCATCTGCAGTGGAATTAAGTTATTGTTGAAGACTTAGATGTTTCTCAGGACAGGGTGATATAAATCTGCATAGAAACATCATTTAAAGCTATTCATTTAGGACTGTTTATTAATTTTCCCAAACTTAAGAAAGTAACAGGCAGCAGAACTGTAAGAGATATAAAGCTCTGCATGTATTTTAAAATAAAAAACTTCAATTGCAAAGAAAATAATTGGCCTCAGTTTATAGTATTTTGCTGCTATCTGCAGGTAGAAATGTATATAAACTACTATATTTCTGTACTTTGAGACAAAATTCAGTTGGAAAATGTACTCAATGAATCAAATTAGTATACTAAAATGTGCAGTATTAACATTTAATAACAATTTTATATGATGAGAGAGAGATTGCCATTTAAATAGAAAGATAAGATGTTCCCATTCATGTTAGCATGTGTACTGCTGTTCTTGTTCAGATCATGTTTAAGCAGTCTAATAACATTTTGTTCTTCAAAAATCTTAAGCACAGGACTGGGTTTTGGCAGAAGGGGACATTGATTTAAGAGGACTTAGGAAAGGGATGAATACAACCCAAAGTCAGAATTCTATGAAATTCTGAAAAGTAATAAAAATGAATTAAGTTTAACAAATATGATCCTTATTTGAGACTAATTTAATGAAACAGAAAGTCTATTTCTTTATAAATATTTTATAATAATGTTTATGATCAGTTATTCAGTATAACTTTGACTTTTTGTGATTACGGTGTGGTAGATCATCTGATTATTAAAATTTCATAATGAAAATACATATGCACTGTTTATCCACTGATTTTACTTATACCACTGAAAAGCTCAGAAAGGTAACATGCATATTTATCAAATTATAAGATGAAACTATTTATTGACTTTATGCAAAGTCATATGTGGGCCTAGGGATATTAGTTTGTATGTAAATGGCTGGTTGTACAAACATTACATCCCTTACAGTTCATGAGAAAGCAGGATGCAGTGTGCAACAGTTCTGTAAATGCAGTATTGAGGGAGTGAAAAAAGGAGGATCATTGGGTCTCACTTGTGAATCAATGAACTCTTGTTTCACTGAAAATCCTGATAAAGCAGTAAATGAAGACAACTGATGGACCTCTGATACACACACACACACACACACACACACACACACACACATACATACACACACACACACACACACACATACACACACACACATACATACACACACACACACATACACACACACACACTGTTTCTCTCTTATACTACTATGATTTGTATATAGCTACATCATATCTGTAATACAAACTTTCTGTTTTTTATTAAGCTGTTGCACTCAATGCAACTCAACTTTCCTGTAAAAGACCTGTACCAGATTAAACTAGCCAAAATTCTAGCTTGGATGGCTATTTATATTTTACTCACAGCTCAGAAGCTATTGGGAGTTGGTCACAAAGCACCGATATTCATTATCTTTAGGGCTGAGACCAATAGAAGGTTACACGTGTTTCAAAGAATAGTTCCACATCTCTGATCATATCAATAGCATTTAACTGGGTCGGGTGAGATTTAGTAAAAGCAGAGCAAGAATTTCATCAAGGGATATATTGAGTGAGGATCGGAGAGGACTCAGGAAAGAGAGTAGGGATAAGTATTATCATTATGTAATGTACATATGTAAATTATCAAAGAAAGAATATAAGGTAACTTTGAAAAAGTCCTTCCAATGGAAGCCTACCATAAACATCCTCTGAAAGACTCCCCCAAGCAGGGGGTCCAAGCAGATGCTGAGACTCACAGCCAAACTTTGGAGCAGAGCACGGGAAGTGTTATGGGCAAGTTGGGAGATAGAAGGATATATAGGGGACAGGATCTCCACAATGAGACCAACAGCATCAACAAATCTGGGCCCTAGGTGCCTGCAGAGATTGGTGCACCAACCAAGGACTGTATATGGAGAGGACCTCTACAAGATGTAGTTGATATGCAGCACAGCCTCCATGTGAGTCCAAAACTATGGTGAGTAGGAGCTGCCTCTGAGATGGACTCTGATGCCCATGCTTAATCACTTCCTCCTGGCAGGGTGGCCTTGCCTGGCCACATTGGAAGAGGATGCAGGCAGTCCTGATAAGACTTGATAGAGTGGGGTCACATGGTAAGGGAGGAGCGCTCTCCATTTCTAAGGACTGGGGAAGGTGAGAGTGAGGGTGGGATAGAGACATGAGGAGGGAGGGGGCTATAATCGGGCTTTAAAGTTAATAAAGAAGAAATAAACACATTAAAAAGTTCTTCCTGAAAATAATAAGGCTAGCATATTTCTGGTAGTAAACTGAGACAAAATTTTAAAATATTCAACTGAGTAAATGACAAAGCACATCAAATGAGTCCAGAAGATCGCTTGATCAGAGAGAGAACATTTTCTTCGCATGCTCAAATTTGAGAAGAGAACTTCTGGTTTATAATACCAAGGAAAGAGTATCAACCTAAATGTTCACCAACAGTTAGTGAAAATATGTTGCCTATGTATAGTAGGATTTTATATCATCAAAAAAAAAATGAAGTTACAAAATTTGGAAGAAAATAAATAAATGTAGAATAATTACACTAAGTGAGATAGCAGGATTAACATACAAATGCCATATGTTTTCTCTAATATGTACATGATAGCTTCTAAGTTTTATTTGTGGGTATCTGTATTCCTATGAAAAGGGAAAGGGAGGTTTTAAGCAATAGGATTGAGGATTATAATAAATATAACATAAAAGATAGAGGAAGATTGATAGATAGAACTGTGGGGAAGCAGAGCTTGGGACAGGAATTTGGAAGACATAAATAAATATAAAAAAACATATAAAAGGATAAAATTGAAAGTAATTATTTGTGTATTCATAAATATACCAAAAATAAAATAATGATTCTATATATAAACATAAAGAGTTTCTGCTTTGGTTATTATCATCAAGAAGAATGACTTTGTATCTTGTGCAAACATTTTTCTCTCAATTATTAATTTGTTCAGAATTCTTGTGTAGGAAGATACTTGCTACTTTCTGGCTTTAGAAAAATTCTCAATATTGAAAACAATATTTTTTTTTTTTGCAGAGCTATTGGGATAATGACAGAGGAAATGAAACACAATTTGTATTGGCTTACCAGAGATAATTCCTGCCTTAGGAATTTAGGGAGTTGATAATTAGGCAATATTACAGTTACATCATATGAACTTAATTAAATATTACAGTAAATATTCAAAATCTGTAATTGCTTAATTATTTCTTGCATTTGGTCATTATATTGTTTTTTAAATAATTTAATTCCATTCTATCCATGTAGTGGAAATTATTCACCACAGTATTGAATTTTTCTAAGTTTGCAAGCACAGTTGATTAGCCTTCTAGGTTGAAACCATAGAAAAAGACAGTCGATAGGTTGTTGCTAAGCAAAAATACTGAGTCTGGGCAAGTTATAAACAAACAAACAAACAAACAAAACATGTATTTAACTCACATGTTTAGTGATTGCATAGCATGTCACTAGTATGAACTTATTTTCTACTTCGTAGTCATAGTGAAAAGACAACAAGAACACATGGAAGACAGATATTGATGTGAGCTAGCTCTATTCTGTCAATTATGACAGTCTCATAAGAGTTAGTTTACTGATACTAAGGTTACATCCATCCACTTAGAAATGAATTAAAATTTTAGACTAATTTATTTTTTAAATTTTATTCACCTTACATCCCAATTGTACTTCCCTCTCTTGTCAGCTCCCTGTCCCACCCTCCCTCACTCTTCCCCCTACCCACCTCCCCTAGTCCTCAAAAAAGGGGAGCCATCTTTTCCTACCATCTGACCCCCACAATGATTTATTTTTGTTTTTGTTTTTGGAAACACGGTTTCTCTGTGTAGCCTTGGTTGTCATGGACTCACTTCTGGACAAGGCTGACCATGAATTCACAGAGATCCACCTTCCTCTGCCTCTGAGTTTTTTCTTTATAAAATAATCTATTCAGATTACATCCCGATTGTTATCCCTTCACTTGAATCTTTCATCGTTACCCCCTTCCTCTTTCTCCCTATTCCTCTCCCCTAGACCTGTGACAGGAGACCTCCTCCCCACCATATGATAACAGCCTACTAGGTCTCATCCAGATAAACTGCTTCCACTTTCTCTGAGCACTACCAGGCCTCTCCACCAAGGGGAAGTGGTCAAATAAGGGACACCAGAAAAATTCTTCATGCTTGCCATGGACAATGTGTGTTCGAATGAGCCTAATCATGCTTTTTACTAGAGACACCCCATAGATGAATTACAGCAGTGAACACACACAATTTGCATAAATGTGGGACAGCAAACCAATACAAATCAAGACTCAACTTTCTGTATTTTGTTAAATCACCATAAGTGTGAATGACAAAAAAAAAAAAAAATAGTATTCTGCAAATTTAAAAGTGTGTTAAGTCTGTAGAGAATGCATTATAAGCAATATGAGAAATATGAAAATTTGTATTATTATGCTAACATTGTGAAGATTTAAATAGCAGTTAGCTGCATGGTTGACAAGAACTTTAATGTTCACCATACACATCTGCATAAAACACTTTTTTCTCATTAATGTTCTTTTTTTTTTTTTGTGAGAATATTTTTTATTTTTTATTTTTTTTAATACATTTTTATTAATTTATACATATTACATCTCAGTTGTTAGCCCATCCCATGTATCCTCCCATCCCTCCCTTCCTCCCACTTCCCCCCCCCCTACTCCCCTCCCCTATGTCTGTGTCTGAGGGGGATCTCCTCCCCCTGAATATGCTCATACGGTATCAAGTCTCTCCTTGGTGACCTATTATCTTTCCTCTGAGTGCCACCAGGCATCTCCATCCAAGGGACATGATCAAATATGGGGCACCAGAGTTTGTGTGAGAGTTAGATCTCCTTCTCCACTCAACAGTGGAGAATGTCCATCGGCTAGTCCGGGTAGGGGTTCAAGGTTTTTACTGCCTATTTTTTCCTTGGCTGTTGCCACAGTTTGCGGAGGACCCCAGGGCCCAGACTCTCCTGTAGTTTTCCAGGACCCACTGGATCCTTCCATTTCCTCTTTCTCCCAGGCTTCTCACACCTAAAGTTTCAATAGGATGTCCTCCCCTCTTACCCATTATTCTGGTAGGTACAGTTTTTCATGGGGACGTACACCTTGGACTAGTGTCTCGATATAAGTGAGTATATACCATTTAGCTCTTTTTGCTTCTGTGTGAACTCACTCATTATGACAATTTCTAGTTCAATCCATTTGTCCACAAATTTTGGAAATTCCTTGTTTTTAATAGCTGAGTAGTATTCCATAGTGTAAATGTACCACAGTTTCTTTATCCATTCTTCTGTTGAGGGACACGTAGGTTGTTTCCAAGTTCTGGCTATTATGAATAAGGCAGCTATGAACATGGTTGAGCATATGTCCCTGTTGTGTGGTAGTACATCCTCTGGGTATATTCCAAGGAGTGGAATAGCTGGGTCTTGAGGAAGCCCTATTCCCATTTTTCTGAGAAAGCACCAGATAGCTTTCCAAAGTGGTTGTACTAGTTTGCATTCCCACCAGCAATGCAGGAGTGTTCCTCTTTCTCCACACCCTCGCCAGCATGAGGTGTCAGTTGAGTTATTGATCTTAGCCATTCTGATGGGTGTAAGATGGAATCTCAGTGTCGTTTTGATTTGCATTTCTCTGATGACTAAGGAGGTCGAGCATTTCTTTAAGTGTTTCTCAGCCATTTGATATTCCTCTGTTGAGAATTCTCTGTTTAGCTCTGCGCCCCATTTCTCTATTGGGTTATTTGGTTTGGTGGTGTTTAATTTCTTAAGTTCTTTATATATTTTGGATATTAGACCTTTGTCAGATGAAGAGTCGGTGATGATCTTTTCCCAGTCTGTAGGCTGTCGCTTTGTTCTCTTGACAGTGTCACCAGCCTTACAGAAGCTTCTCAGCCTCATGAGGTCCCATTTATTAATTGTTGATGTTAAGGCCTGGGCTGTTGGTGTTCTGTTCAGGAAGTTGTCTCCTGTGCCTATGAGTTCCAGACTCTTCCCCACTTTTTCCTCTAACTGGGTTAATGTCTGTGGTTTTAAGTTGAGGTCTTTAATCCACTTGGACTTGAGTTTTGTGCATGGTGACAAATAGGGGTCTAATTGCATTTTTCTACATGTAGACATCCAGTTAGACCAGCACCATTTGTTGAAGATGCTGTCGTTTTTCCATTGAATGGATTTGGCTTCTTTGTCGAAAATCAGGTGAGCAAATGTGTGTGGATTCATCTCTGGGTCTTCAGTTCGATTCCATTGATCCACTAGCCTATTGCTGTGCCAGTACCATGCTGTTTTAATTACTGTTGCTCTATAGTACAACTTGAGATCAGGTATGGAGATTCCTCCAGCGGATCTTTTATTGTAAAGGATTGTTTTTGCTATTCTGGGCTTTTTGTTTCTCCATATGAAGTTGAGAATTGTTCTTTCAATATCTTCAAAATATTTAGTAGGTATTCTGATAGGGATTGCATTGAATCTGTAAATTGCTTTTGGTAAGATGGCCATTTTTACTATGTTGATTCTTCCAGTCCACGAACATGGTAGATCCCGCCATCTTCTGATGTCATTTTCAATCTCTTTCTTCAGAGGTTTAAAGTTTTTTTCAAATAAATCCTTCACTTGCTTGGTTAGGGTTATTCCTAGATATTTTATATTGCTTGTGGCTATCGTGAAGGGAGTAATTTTTCTAATTTCTTCCTCTGCCTGTTTGTCATTTGTATATAGGAAAGCTACTGACTTTTTTGAGTTTATTTTGTATCCTGCCAATTTGCTGAAGGTGTTTATCAGCTGTAGGAGTTCTCTGGTGGAATTTTGGGGGTCACTTATATACACTATCATATCATCTGCAAATAGGGATAATTTTACTTCTTCCTTTCCCATTTGGATCCCCTTGATCTCCTTTTGATGTCTTATTGCTCTGGCTAGAACTTCAAGAACTATATTAAAGAGGTATGGGGAAAGTGGGCAGCCTTGTCTGGTCCCTGATTTTAGAGGGATTTCCTTGAGTATCTCTCCATTTAATTTAATGTTGGCTATTGGTTTGCTATATATAGCCTTTATTGTGTTTAGAAAAGTGCCTTGTATTCCCGATCTCTCCAGAACTTTAAACATAAATGGGTGTTGGATTTTGTCAAATGCTTTTTCTGCATCTAAAGAGATGATCATATGGTTTTTCTCTTTCAGTTTGTTTATATGGTGGATTACATTGATGGATTTCCGTATGTTAAACCATCCCTGCATTCCTGGAATGAAGCCTACCTGGTCATGGTGAATGATGTCTTTGATATGCTGTTGTATTCGCTTTGCGAGTATTTTGTTGAGTATTTTTGCATCAATGTTCATAAGAGAAATTGGTCTGAAATTCTCTTTTTTTGTTGGGTCTTTGTGGGGTTTAGGTATCAATGTGACTGTGGCCTCATAAAAGGAGTTTGGTAATATTCCATCCATTTCTATCTTTCGGAATAGCTTGAATAGTATCGGTATTAGCTCCTCTTTGAAGGACTGGTAGAATTCTGCGCTGAAACCATCCGGCCCTGGGCTTTTTTTGGTTGGAAGACTATCAATGGTTGCTTCTATTTCTATAGGCGAAATAGGGCTATTTAATTTGTTTATCTGGTCTTGGTTCAATTTTGGTAAATGGAATCGGTCGAGAAATTTGTCCATTTCCCTTAAATTTTCAAATTTTGTGGCATAAATGTCTTTGAAGTAGGTCCTTACGATTCTTTGTATTTCTTCGGTGTCTGTTGTTCTGTCTCCCTTTTCATTTCTGATTTTGTTAATTTGGATAGCTTTTCTTTGTCTTTTAGTTAGATTGGCTAACGGTTTGTCTATCTTGTTAATTTTCTCAAAGAACCAGCTCTTGGTTTTGTTGATTCTTTGGATTGTTGTCTTTGTTTCTAATTTATTGATTTCAGCCCTGAGTTTGATTATTTCCAGGCGTCTACTCCTCTTGGGTGTTTCTGCTTCTTTTTTTTCTAGGGCTTCCAGATGTGTTGTTAGGTTGTTTATGTGGGATGACTCCATTTTCTTTTTAAAGGCACTTAGTGCTATGAATTTTCCTCTTAGCACTGCTTTCAATGTGTCCCACAAATTTGGGTATGTTGTTCCATCATTTTCATTGAATTTCAGGAAGTCTTTTATTTCTTCCCTTATTTCTTCCGTGGCCCATGTGTCATTAAGTAGAAAGTTGTTTAGTTTCCACGTGTTGGTATGCTTTTTGTTATTTCTATTGTTGTTGAAGTCCAGCCTGAGACCATGGTGATCTGATAAGATACAAGGTATTATTTCAATCTTCTTGTATCTGTTGAGGTTTGCTTCGTGCCCAACTATGTGATCAATTTTAGAGAACGTTCCATGGGGTGCTGAGAAAAAGGTATACTCCTTTGCGTTTGGGTGGAAAGTTCTGTAGATATCTGTTAGATCCATTTGATTCATGACATTGGTTAATGAAGTTATTTCCCGGCTTAGTTTTGAAATCAAAGTCCTATCCTTGAGTGAAAGTGGGGTGTTGAAGTCTCCCACTATTAATGTGTGGGTATCGATGAATGGGGCAAGCTTTGTTAATAACTCTTTTACAAATGTCGGAGCCCTTGTATTCGGAGCATAGATGTTCAAAATCGTGATGTTTTCCTGGTTGACTTTACCTTTGACAAGTATGAAGTGACCATCCTTGTCTCTTTTGACTAATTTTGGTTGAAAGTCTATTTTATTAGATATTAGAATAGCTACCCCAGCTTGTTTCTTGTGACCATTTGCTTGGAATATTTTTCCCCAACCTTTCACTCTGAGGCAATGTCTGTCCTTGTGGTTGAGATGTGTTTCTTGAATGCAGAAGAATGTTGGGTCGTGTTTATGCATCCACTCTGTTAGTCTGTGTCTTTTTATTGGAGAGTTGAGACCATTAATGTTGAGAGATATTAATGACCAGTGGTTGGTAAGTCCCTTCATTTTTGGTATTTATAACAATCGAGTTTTTATGAAGTTGTGATTTTGCAATGGTGTAGTTATTTATTTCTTATGTATTTTTGGTTGTAGTTTGACCGGTTGGGGTGGAGTTTTCCTTCTAGTAACTTCTGTAGAGCCGGATTTGTTGCTAGGTATTGTGTGAATTTGTTTTTGTCATGGAATATCTTGTCTTCACCTCCAATGGTTATTGATAATTTTGCTGGATATAGTAGTCTTGCCTGGTATCTGTGTTCTCTTAGCGTTTGCAGAACCTCTGTCCAGGCCCTTCTGGCTTTCATGGTCTCTGCTGAGAAGTCAGGAGTGATTCTGATAGGTTTGCCTTCATATGTTACTCGTCCTTTTTCTCTTGCCGCTTTTAATATTTTTTCCTTGTTCTGTATATTTTGTGTTGTTATTATTATGTGGCGGGAAGATTTTCTTTTTGGGTCTATTCTATTTGGTGTTCTGTAGGCCTCTTGTATGTTCGTATGCATTTCCTTCTTCAAATTGGGGAAATTTTCTTCTATTATTCGGTTAAAGATATTTTCTGGGCTGTGGAGTCGGTTACCTTCTTTTTCCTCTATCCCTATTATTCTCAAGTTTCGTCTTTTCATGTTGTCTTTTATTTCATGAACGCTTTGTGTCAGGAACTTTTCAGATTTAGCATTATCCTGGATGATTGTTTCCAATTGTGCGATTGTATCTTCAAGTCCTGATATTCGTTCTTCCATTTCTTGCAATCTGTTAGATAAGGCCACCTCTGAGATGTTTGCTTTCTTTTCTGATGTTTCTCGATCGCGTTTTTCTTCCATGCGTTCTTTTATGATTTCTTCCATTTTTATCTTCAGGTCTTGAACTGTTTTAATAATTTCCTTCATCTGGTTATTTGTGTTTTTCTGAAATTCTTCAAATGCCTCTTTATATGACTCTTTTAAGTCATCAGCCCTCTTGTTTGCTTCCTCCTGCATTTGTTTACAAAATTTATTTGATTCTTCCAATATCATCTTACTTACTAAGGATTTGAGGTGGTTTTCATGTCTATCCATTGTTGTTGGGTTCTCCAGGTTGTTTTCATTAGGATTGCTGGGATCTGGAGATGCCATCCTGTTTTGGTTTTTGTTAGCATTCTTTCGTTGTCCCCTTGTCATTTTGGTGAATCTAATGTTGGGAGGTGGTTTGTAGTGACCTTCCCTGTTTGGGAGTGGATAGTTGATGTCTGATTATAGGTAGGGTGCCCTTACCTGTGGGGAACAGGGAGTACTTCCCTGGACCAGGCTGGTGATTCAGATTCTACTCCTGTAGATTTTTCTCAACACCTTAGGCTCCAGGCTGAGTCCCGCGAAGTAGGTTTCTGTTTGGGCCTTTTCCCCTTACTGCTGTATCTCAAGTCAGCAGTATTGGGATCTAGAGTAAGGTCAGCACACAAGCTCTCTGGTTGTGTAGGTTGATCCCAGCTGTCTGTCTTTCCTGTTGCTTTGTAGCCAAGACCCCAGGTGGATCAGATCTTCTGGGTTGTAGCTGTGTTTTAGCTCTGCCTCTACACTCTGTAGGAGCGTCCAGCCTTTCCCATGAATTTGGGAGTTCTTGCTGGGTCTGCAGGAGCTGACACAGCTAGGATCTGCCTGTTGGAGATTACAGGATCTGTGCCTGTAACCATACGGTTTCAGGCCACTGGCAGTATCTGAGGAGGTAGCAGTTTCCACGCCCCTGTATGCCAGGCCACTCCCAGCTTGCTATAAATTAGCGGTTATACCCTGCACATATGAGCCTCAGCTCCCTATATTGTGGGATACAGCTAGGGAGAGCCCAGTCAGAGCCAGCAGTTCGTCCCCGTGGCTGGGGACAAAAGCAGCTTAGACCGCTCCCAGACGCTTTAAGGCGGCAGTTATTCCCTGCCAGCAAGGCCCACAGCTCCGGATAAAGTGGGCGGTCCTAACGAGGGCGCGCAAGAGTGACCCCTGCTAGGTCTATTGTTCAGGTAGAGCCCAGTCAGAGCCAGCAGCTCGTCCCCTCGGCTGGCGACAAATCTCCTGTATTTTCCCTTTCTGCTAGAGAAAGGCAGAGTGCGTCGCCTTAGGGCAGCAGTTATTCCCTGCCAGTAAGACCCACAGCTCCCGATAACCTGGGTGGATCTGTCGCGGGCCCACAAAGATGGACCCAGTTAGTTCAGTTGTTTGGGGATTGCCGGCAGTCGGGCCACGCAGCTGGCGCCAAAGGCGGTTCAGACCGCTGGCGTGAATCTGCTGCTGGAGTACTGCCAGTTCCCTTTAGAGCAGTAGTTAGTCCCTGCAAGCGTGACCCTCGGCTCCCTATAGCGTGGGCGGACCCACTGGGCTGTGGGAGCAGACCACGCCGGTTGCTAACTGCCCCAGTTTGCAGGGTTAATCCTTTGTGTCTGGCTTCAGCTTGAGCGCAGGACGTGGACGCGGTCCCCAGATCTAGTTGGTTTTGGTGAGACTCGCCACCTGTGTTTCCACCCGGGTTAGGCAGGTGCCGTCCGCAGTTCGGCGCGGTGTGGATGTACAGGATCAATGGTAGTTTCACCCTATTCGCTGAGACTCCTCAGGCTTGGGGCTCCGGAAAATCTCCTCCCCAAATGGCGAATTTGGGTTTTTTGTGCTGGCTACAGCTTGATTGTGGATTCCTTTTCAGAGTTTGGGGAGTGCGTTTAGCCCTCGGGGCTGTCGCTTGTCCCGGGGTTGGACCCCCTGGTGGTCTGCGGAGTTTGGGGCCCCACTCACCTACAGTTCTCAAAATCCAGCAGTCTGTGGTTCCATTCAAGTCCCTGGTCTCCTCAGAGAAGATCAGCTATGGTGCCTGCTGGTCGGCGCCATCTTGGAATCTCTCTCATTAATGTTCTTGAAGGTGTCAAACAGCATTCACAAACAAAACCATAGTTTCAAGTGTAATTGTTCAAACGTTTTAGAATAAAGAGTACTAACACCCAGCTTAGTTTATTTTTTCTAATAAAGTTGATAGTACAGGTAGGTTGAAGATGTAAATATACTTTTATTTATTGGAAGCAGTACACATTGTCTAAATACAGTTAGATATATAATACAAATAGAGAAAGGAAGAGGAAAAGAGCGAGGAAAGAAACTGATGTGTAGAATATACAATTAAAGAGAATAACTTGATAATGAGAAAAATCAAATTTATGGTAAAATATTGGGCTTTGTATAGAGATATGGATTATGCCTTCTATACTGAAAAACAAAAATTAAACAATTAGGACATCTGCAAGCACTTTTGATTGACATTGTTGTTTATTGTATATATTGGGGGAATTTACACCTGACCTTTTTACTCTTTGTTTTCTTTTTAAGTTTTGTTTTATTCTAGTCATGTATGTGAGTGTGAGTACCAAGTAGCACTTAAAGGCAAGGACCTTCAGGACTGAGGACAGAAGAGGAGCAGAAAAACATCCCCATCAGCATTCTGAGGATAACTTGTTTTCCAAACCTTCTTTCTTGTTTTCGTCTTCCACTGCCCCCAACTTTTCACATTTTCTCAGATCAGAAAAAATTAAATTGTGATGACACTACAAGAGACTAACATTTGATTGTTTTGTCAGCTTGGGGCTAATAATTAGTGAGATAAGGAAATTACTGCGTAATATTCTTAACTATGAAAGCTTTACCTAATTACCTATGCTTGCATTTCAATGAAAGTACAAAGGGCACATTTAGAAATGTTGAACATATTTTTGTTTTACTTTCTACCAAAATGATCATTTTATTTATTTATTATTTTACCACTCTGACCTGTTTTTAAATTTGCAAGAACTACGGCAGCTAAAAAAAAAAAAATCTAGGTCAAAAATCACATTTTTTTTTCCGTACTGCAAGATGTTACTTAGAATAATATATAAAATTTTCAAACATGAAAAATGCCTATATTTTATTCATTCATAGCTGAGTTAGAAACTACATATACCTTTATGTTTAAATATTTTTAAATTGTGAAGTGTTTGTGACAATGTCCACATGAAACATTGAATATCATTTGGAAGTCTGGGACCAAAGAAAACAGTGAACAGCACTTTATGAACTGCCATGAGCTCAAAATCCAGAAGATGGTGCTGTTTCCTTTTCTATTGTAATTTGCCATTGCAGAGAAACAATTTGTTTCCAGTTCGGCCATTGATGGTTGTGAATTATTGAGCGCACCTTCGAAATAGCAACAGTTAATGCAGCTTTGCTCTTGAGGATTTCACATTTACAAATAATTTGCATAACATTTCCACACACCAGGTATTAGAAAATGTACTACTTCACAAGCAATCTCACCTTAATGGATCCTGATCAGTTGCAGCAATCCCAGTTATCTTTTGCAAGGAGTACTCTCAAATGTGAAAATGCGTATTAGATAAAAGACCTATTTAATTTTCTGGTTACTTATATGGCTATTAAAATGCAACATGCAGACCATTAAAGTGGTGATGATCCTTATTTAATGGAATGTGAATTTATTCTTCCAAACGCTGAGCAGTTTTATAGTGACATGTTAATTATGCACTAGCCAGGCACAAAAGATTCAGCCAGTTAACACAGATAAATGGGGTACGTGGTATCTATAAAGTATCAAGCCTATTCCACTTCATCCAAACTTTATTAATGAATCCTTCACACACTATACTGTTGCTGAGAACAGGAATACTTTGAAAAGCTCCTCCATGTGCATTTGCCTGGCACAACCTTGCAATGCTCACAGCCTCTGTTACTATTATCCTATCTTCACTCAAAGGAACACAAAATAAAAAGGGCAAATATAACATTTCAAGTATGCTTATAAACAGATCAACATAGTATGTCTAAAACACATCATGGTTGCATTTTTTTTGTAGAAGAAAGCACCAACCCCTGCAAAAATAAAATAAAAAAAAAATAAAAAATAAAATAAAAGATCAGAGAAAAAAGAGAGCCACTGAAGTGTGTGTGTGTGTGTGTGTGTGTGTGTGTGTGTGTGTGTGTGTGTATGTGTTTGAGGTGGGGGTGGGGCATGTGTATGGAATGCAGAAGCCCAAATGAAATGATGGAAAATAATTAATTGTACTGTCTGTTATTCACTAGCTGACATGTTTGAACCATAGCACATAACACATGTTCCTTTTTAAAAGGTAAAAATTATCTTCTGAATTTCAGAATCAACACTTAAAGGCAGAACAGTTGACTGTCCATCAGGATCATTTGGTAGTAGTTTTGCATTTTTAAAAAATGTTTTTTCCTGGGGCTGACTCAGTACGGATTGCTAAATTAGATCCTCTCAATTAAGGCATGGAAATAGATTTTTTTACAAACTTTTTCTAGACTTTGAAGAATAGCATATCTCAGAACCTTGCCACAATTTAGACTCTGAGAGTGCCAAAACTGGGGACAACAGAGAGAAGATAAAACATAGATGACTCAATCTCAGTAACCACCGGATAATATAATGAAGTTAGCCAAAAGTTCATTAAATAAACTAGGAAAGGACACAAATGATTTATGGATATGATGTCTTTTAAACTTACATAGCCCAAGTTTTTAGTGAGAGAAGTCCTCTTCACAAAAGATATTTTTCCCTAGATACAGGAATTTAATTCAACAATTAGTTATCTCATTTCATTTTCCTGCATCCCTTTCCCAAAAGCACATCTAACACTTTATTTGCCTGCAGTCAAAATCTAAGGAGGATCATTGCAGCTGGCTCTTCTGATGACTGCAATTTAGGGAAATAGTCAGTGCTTCTGGAAATATAATTGTGTTTCTTTGTGTTCCTTGATAAAGTCTTTGGTGAACTAATTTGCAGTTGCAATGTCTTTTCTAGAAATTAAAAATGAAAAGTTCTTGGGCGGATACAAATGTGAGACTGTCAAAAGAACTTGTTCATTGGAACATTATATAATATTCCAGATGTTTAAGATTATTTGCAAAAACAAATCACCTGAAAGTATTTTTTGATGATGTCAACTTTTTCCTAATGCATGACAGGACTCCCTGTGTTTTCTGAATGAGGTCTCATAGTATGAGTGACTCATGGCTTCTTAAACAAATGCCAATCTACTTCCCCCATTATACTGTGTAAATGCATAAAAGTGCCACAGGAAGTAGTTGTGTTATTTCAATACTTGATGAACAATTGATAATATATATATGGCCAATCTCATTTTTCCTTTGCATCATTAGCATAGAAAGGGGAGCAAGAATATGCATGAAGACTTTAAATACTAGATTAGCTGAGACAAGTGACATATGTACTAAATATAAAATTTGGAATCCATGAACAGAATCTATGCTTACAAAGTTGTATGAGGACAACTTTTTTAGAAGAGACAAAAATCAGAATTTGGTTCTATTTTCTTTACAAAAAATATATGACATAATGGTATATAGCATATTTTTGTAACCAATTGATCTTCTGCATACTTTGTCTCCTCTTTTCAGGCTTCTATAATAAAGTATCAGAGACTAGACAGTTTATAGATCACAGAACTATGATTACCACAGTTCTACAGACTGAGGAAATAAAATGAGAGTGTAGCCTGGTCTGGTGAGGTAGCTTTTTTTGTTTTCATACTAAGCTATTTTTATGTCCTGGAATACTGGTAAATATTAATGTAACTGTCTTGCCTTTCTAAGAGGGATTAAAGCCAATTTATAATGTCTCACAATCATAATCTAATTATCTCCAAATAAAAGACCCTGAGCAGTAGATATCAACATGTATCCTGGGAAGGGCAAGAATATCTAATACAATACTTTGCATCTGGTTCCATTTTGTTAATAGTTTTTCATTTAATACTAAGTTCCAGAATGAAAGAAAACGTTAACATAAACAGTTTGACAAAATGTAATGGCAGTGATAAACCAGCAAAGCCTCTTGTTACTGCCAGAAGCCCACCTGTGTGTTCATATGGGCAGACTGCCCATATGAAGTCCGGCAAGGTGTCTTTTGATCATCATGGTCCTGGGTTTTGATACATTTCACTTGTTTATACTTCTGGGTAATGCTGCGATTGAAGAGCTCGTTTCAAGATTACAGAAAATATAAAGAACCCTTGCTCTAAGGTAATATCGCAAATGGAACATCACAAGTTCATTGAACTGCTCGTTATTCAGAATTGTGAAAAATATTTTTGAACACCGGCCTTTCTTTTTTCTTTTTTTTTTTTTTTACTGCATGCCTTATCTTTTCTTTTCAATTATTCATAGCCACCTAAGGACCATTTTCAGTGTAAAATAGTATCTATGGGAGGTAAAAACAGCAAGAAATGTATTTCTGAATGGGTTATAGGAAGTATCTATTTAGAAATTTAAATGTATGTGATCAACATAGAAGATAAAAGCACCTGTTCAGTAACTCTGGTAGCCTACAGTGTTCTACATACAACGCATCTTAACCTTTTGATGTTCTTCCTAGTACGTTCATGTTTCTTTCTTTTTTTTAATAACTTTTTGTGTTCAATTTGCTTTTATGTTATGAAATTTGATGTGAACAGAAGGGAGTTATTTCTTGTTTTACTTTGTATTATATGTAGTAATATTTTGAAGTGATTAGGATGTGTATAGTCTCTGATACTGCTTGAATGTCCTCTAGAAAGTGGACTGATGCCACACTCTTTCTCTTATACCTAAAGATATTTTAGGGCATGATCCTTGTAAGGGGAGCAGGGCCTGTCTCTGATACAGATTCTGATGGCAGGTTTTTTTTTTTTTAATAACTCCCCACTAGTGGGACTGCCTTGCTAGGCCACAGGGGGATGAAGCCTTATGTGACTTGGTAAGCTGGGGAATATAAGAAGGGCTCCCCTTTTCTGAGGAATAGGGAAGGGGAAAGAGGTGACAAGGGAGGGAGGAATGTAAAGGGAATAAAATTAAATAAATTTAAAGAGATTTTAGTGTATTTCTTACCCTTGATCCAGTTTTTTTTAAATAACCTTTTTTTTGAAACACAGTTTCTTTACATAGTCTTGGCTGTCCTGGAACTTACTTTGTAGACCAGGCAGGCCTTGAACTCACAGATACCCACCTTCCTCTGCCTCCCAAATGCTGGGGTTACAGGCATGCACCACCACCCTGGGCCATTGTCTACTCTTTTAAAGGTCTAAGTCTTAATTTTCATTCTGTAAATTTGTTTAAGGACAGAAAATGATGTGTCCACTTAATGCTTACAGTTTAGTTATACATGAACTTTAGGAAATTCATTAAAAGTTTGATGAAGTATAATGACAATGATGAACAAGCTGTGTCTCTTCCTGCTCCCCAAAGCCTGGCTGTGTGTTTAAGTGGGAAGATTGCCTGTATGAAGTCCTACAATATGTCATTTGGTCTCTGTGGTCCTGCTTCTGAAATATTTTACTTGTTTATGCTTCTGAATAATGCTGTGATTAAAGAGTTCATTTCAAGGCTATAAAACATGAAAGACCCTTGAATACACACACACACACACACACACACACACACACACACACACACACTGGGAAAAAATCAACAACAGCTTCAAAACTTGGTTCCAGTCAAACTTCATAGCTACAAGTAGAAAAATAAAGATAGACCCATATCTACTATCCTGCATAAAGCTCAACTACCATGAATTGAGGGCCTCAATGTAGACCAGAATCCCTAAATGTGGTTCAAAGAAAGTAGGAAATAAGCTTGAACTATTTGGAACAGGAATGGACTGAGGCTCTAATATCAACAATTATTAAATGGGTCCTCATAAAACTGAAAAGCTTCTGTAAGGCAAAGGACACTGTTGACAGAACAAAACTACAGCCTACAGACTGTGAGAAGGTCTTCCCCCAACCCTAATCTGACAAAGGGCTAATATTCAAAATATATAAAGAACTCAGGAAACTAAACACACCAAGCCAATAACCCAATTAAAAATGGTGTACAAAGCTAAACAGAGAATTCTCCACAGAGGAACATCAAATGCCTGAGAAACACCTGAAGAAATGCTCAAAGTCCTTAGTTATCATGGAAATGAAAATCAAAATGACTCTGAGATTCCACCTTAATTCTGCTACAATGTCTAAGATCAAACATTCAAGTGATAGCACATACTGGCAAGGATGTGGAGAAAGGGGAACACTCTACCATTGCTGGTGGGTGTGCAAACTTGTACAGCCACTTTGAAAATCAGTCTGGTGCTTTCTCAAAAAAAAAAAAAAAATGGGAATACTTCAAAACACTGTTGGGCATATACCCAAAAGATGCTCTACCATACAACAAGGACATTTATTCAACTATGTTCATAGCAACTTTATTCATAACAGCCAGAATCTGGGAACAACCTAGATATCCCTCAACTGAAGAATAGATAAAGAAAGTGGTACATTTACACAATGGAATTGTGTAATTCAGCTATTAAAAACAAGGAAATCCTTAAATTTGCAGGCAAATGGATGGAATTAGAAAGGATCATTTGAGTGAGGTAACCTAGACCCAGAAAGGTAGGCATAGTATATATTCACTTATAAATGAATGTTACCTTAACATAGATGTTCTGAGAGATGCCACTGGGTGGGGAATAGCAACAGATTCTGGGACTTCCTGATAGACTCCACGTGGAATGATAAGATTGGTATGGAATCCCCACAAGGAGACCATCAAGGCCATCAGATCTGGACCCTGGGTGTCCTTCACAAACTGTTGTACCAACCAAGGACAATGCATGCAATAAACCTAGACTCTTGTTCAGATATAGCCAATGGACAGCTCATTCTCCATGGTTGTGGGGAGAGAAGAACTGTCTCTGACATGAACTCTGATGCCCTGAATTTGATCAGTTCTCCTTGATGGGGAGGTCAGGTGGGCACACAGTAGAAGGGAAAACAGGCTATCTGCATGAGACCTGTGGCCATATAGTGGAGGAGGAGCTCACCTGCTGTCAGAGGTGTGGAGGAGGGGAACAGAGTACAAGGGGATAAAAGGTGGGAACAAGAAGATCCATGGATGGAGATAACAACTGAAATTTAATCTGAATAAATTTTAATAAATTAAAATATAAAAAAGAATGTTCAGACCATTGATAACATAAATATGGAAGAATATAAGAAAAGACCATTTACATAAATCAAAAAACCCACTTAGACAAAAAAAAAAGTGAAGAAAATGATGAGATTCTTTAATCATCTACTATTGTTGTCCAATATGCTAATAATCACTCTGCCTCCAAGCATAAAGATAGATTTTCCTTGGATTATCCTTCAACTCATTATCAATATGTCTCTTCTCTAAACCATGAAAAAGAAATGGCTCTCTTCTTTATCATTGTATGGCCCAGGCAGAAAAGGATTTTATTTTATAGCTCAGAACCTTGCTATTTCTCATAATAAAAACAGTTAAGGCATTTATCAATTAGAGGCCATTACTACCCACAGGATTGCTAGTGAGTTTTTTGGTCTAAGCTAAGACATTTACAGTACAATAAATGTATTCTGGGAAATACTTGAAAGGTCTAGATTTCAGGCCAAAGAGCTCCTTTGATATTGGCTATATGTCAAAGCTTTCTTTGTTGGGATTGACAAACTGTCACTAGTGGTTCTGTGGCTTAGAACTTTGAGACTCTGACCATTCATCACTAGAAGCATTAGATTCACATGAAACAGGAAAAGAGATGCTTTTTATTTTTAAAATAATCATTTTTCTAAAACAACTCTGAATTCCATCTTTTAACAGCATGATATAATCAAAGCATAAATTTTCCTTTGGTTTCTAACTTTAAAGAACTGAATATTGATATTGTCAATTATGGACACATACAATATGAATGTAAAGTGAGTATTTAACTTAGAATAATTGATTCAGACAATTAAATATATTCTGTTTTTCTTAAACATATCTAGCTTCAATGAATAATAGTTTTTAAGCTATGTGTTTGATTCCAGAGTGTTATAAAACATATAAATAAAAGAGAAAGAAATAACTAAGATGAAAAAGGAGAAAAGGAAGAGAGAAGGACAAGAAAAGGAATAGGAGAAAAAAAAAGACAAAAATTCTCAAAACTGAAGACAGCATGAAAAAGAGGGCCCAACATAAAAGGTAACTCTATCAGTATTATGTGAACATGTGTGTCTCCTGCATATCTATTGGCTTTTTTTCTTGTTTTGTTCTATTCCAATTGAGTTGTTTTATTTTATTTTGTTTTGTTTTATTTTATTATTATCTTTAGATGCCTGTTTGTTTTCTAACTAGAGACAGAGTGTATTTCAAATGGAAGGAAGGTGCCAAGGATCTTTGAGGAGTTGGTGGGAGTAAAAGCCATAATCATAATTGAATGAAAAAAATATATTTTCAAGGAAGGAAAGAAAGAAAAGAGAAATGAGGAAGGTCTTTCCAGTGTTGTTCTTGTTGACCTAAAATTTGCATGTTGTCTATATCATTTAAAAATGAGTAAGTGAGGAGGGGCCAAGATGGTGTCAATGAAGATACACGCAGTTTTATCTACAGAGAAGAGACCACAGATGCTAACTGGACCCAAGGAGTGCAGGAGCTGGGGATAACTGGTTGAGAGAGATTCACACAGTATGGACCACTGGTGAATCAGACCTCTGGTCATCTTGCACCCAGGAAGGACGACAGACCAGTCCCCAGTGCCTGGACAGGACCCAGACTATAATGGACGAGCTGTGAGCGGCAGCCTTGCTTAGCAGCACAAACTCAGTACTTGGGACTGAAATTGCAGTAAGGGTGCTTCAAGCCTCCTGGCCTAGGGAAAGCCCCAGGAAACAGATGGAATGGCGCCTCAGACCCCTCCTTACCTGCCCCATGCAAGTCCACAAAAAGCACAGGCTCCATATGGGCTCTCTGTTGGCTGTGGGTAGGGTCCCCAGCTATTGCACACTCTGAGAAGGAATTGCGGTGGCCTTGCTTGGCGGGCAAACTCAGGATTTGGGACTGAAATTGTGGCAGAGGTGCTGCAAACCTCATGGACTAGGGAAACCTACAGAAAACAGGTGGATTGAGGTCTTTGACCCTCCCACTTGCCCAACGCTATTCCACAGAAAGCTTAGGTGCTATAAGGACACCCAGAAGGCTGTGGGTACATTTCCCAGCTGATGTGCGCTCTGACAAAGAGACCCTACAAATGGCTATCCAGTCTCCAGTGCCTGGTCAGGACACTGCCTGCAAGCAGCGAGCTGCTGAAATCAGGGATACACAGACCAAGTGGCTTGATCTGAGACTGGAGATGCTGTCACGAGTGAAGGATTGCAGCAGCCCTCTCAGCAGGGCTAGGCAGGAACCAAACGGCTAGCCCCAGAGGACTACTGGTCATAACGAACCCAGCCTAACCAGGCTCCACAGCCTCACTGGGATTCTTGTGCTCTTGGGAGTGGCAGGTCAGGTCAGAGGAGATAGAGCAAAAATCTAGCCAACCAACAACAAGAAGGCAGTAGCTGCTTTCTCCCTGGCATTTGGAACCTAGGCCCCACTACGTGGTTGGAGTAGGCAAAAACCTAAACAACTTCTAGAAGCCAACAGGGATTCAGGCACTCTAGGGTGATCTGTGCGTAGGAATGAAAACTCTAGGGCCCAAGGACAGGGTATTCAAAGCCCAGCCAAACATAGGTAAACATACTCTACATACATGACCTCAAACTGATACTAGAGCTGCAAAGCACCAGCATCAATCTCAGCTGACCCAGTGGGGAGCCCAGGGTGTGGAGCAAAGTGTCCCAGAGCCAAAACCAAACCCCCTGTTTGTCCCAGGAATGAGTTCCGTGACCACAACAGGCAAAGGACCTCAACAAACAATGATTCACCAACAAACTGCTCTCAATGACCAGTGAAGGAATCAAGAAGATACTTCCCAATATCAGACACTGCAAGATAACTAAAGACCAGCATAGAAACATGAACAAAAAAGCCCAAAACAATATGGGATTACCACATGCAAGCTATCCCAAAGAAAGCAACCCAGAAAACTCAAACACAATTGAAATACAAGAAAGTGACCTCAAATCCCTAGTAATGAAGATGATAATGGAGGAAACACATAAAATCCATAAACAAATGGAGGAGAACACAGCCAAACAGGTAGAAGACATAAAAGAGGCTTACAGACAGGCACTGGAATGAATCCAGGAAAACCCGAACAATCAGTTGAAGGAAATCAGTAAAACAGTTCAAGATACAAAGATGAAAGTAGAAATAAAGATAAAGACCCACACAGAAAAAAACAAAAAACAAAAAACAGGAAAGAGAAAGCTTAGAAAAGAAAACAAATAACAGAGGCAAGTTTCACTAACAGAATCCAAGAGGTGGAGGAATGAATCTTGGGTCTAGAAGATACAATCATAAGTGTTGAAGCAACCATCTGAAACATTCCAGACACAAAAATCCAGGAAACCAGGACACCATGAAAAGATGAAACCTGAGGATAATAGGCATTGAAAAAAGAGAGGACACCCAAACTCCAAGGCCCAGAAAATATTTTCAACAAAATTATAGAAGAAAATTTCCCCAATTTAAAGAAGATGTTTATAAACATACAAGAGGCCTAGAGAACACCAAATAGAATAGATCAGAGAAGAAAAATTTCCTGTCACATAATAATCAAAACACAAAATATATACAACAAAGAAAAATTTTAAAAGTGACAAGTAACATTTAATGGGAACCTATCAGAATTACACCCGACTTCTCAGCAGATTATAAAAGGCCAGAAGGGCCTGAGCAGAGTTCCTGCAAACCCTAAGAGACCACAGATGCCAGGCCAGACTACTATATCCAGCAAAACTTTCAATAACCATTGATGGAGAAAACAAGGAATTCCATTATTAAAACAAATTCAAACAGTACCTATGCACAAATCCAGCTTTACCGAAATTACTAAAAGGAAAACTCCACCCCAAAGGGACAAGCTACAACCAAAACTACACAGGAAACAGATAACTACACCATTGCAAAAACACAACCACACAAACTCCCTACTGTTACCAACATCAAAATTAAGGGACTTAACAGTCACTGGTCATTAGTATCTCTCAGTATCAATGGACTAAATTCTCCAATAAAAATACACAGACTAACTGAATGAATGGATGCATAAACAAGATCCAACATTCTTCTGCATTCAAGAAACACATCTTAGCCACAAGGATAGACATAACCTCAGAGTAGAAGGTTGGAAAAATATTTCAAACAAATCGGCAGAAGAATCAAGCTGGTGTAGCCATTTTAATATCTAATAAAATAGGCTTTCGACCAAAATTAACCAAAAGTGACAAGGAAAGACATTTCATATTCATTAAAGGTAATGTCAACCACGATGACATCACAATTCTGAACATCTATGCTCCCATTACAAGGACACTCACATTTGTAAAATATCTATTAATGAAGCTTAAACCACACATTGATCCCGCACATTAATAGTGGGAGACTTCAACACCACCCTTGCATCAAAGGATAGGTCATTGAAACAGAAACTAAGTTGAGAAATAACTACATTAACCAACATCATGAGTCAAATGGACCTAACAGATATTTACAGAACATTTCACCCGATCACAAAGGATTATACTTTCTTCTCAGGACCTCATGGAACCTTCTCTAAAATTGAACACATCGTAGGTCACAAAGCAAGTCTCAACAGATTCAAGAAGACTGAAATAATACTTTGTGTCCTATCAAATCACCATGGTCTAAGTCTGCATTTCAACAACAGAAATAACAAAAAGCCTACAAACTCTTAGAAACTAAACAACTCTCTGCTTAATACACCAGCGTCAGGGAAAAAATAAAGAAAGAAATAAAGGACTTCCTGAAATTCAATGAAAATGAAGGAACAATATACTCAATTTGTGGGACACTGAAAGCAGTGCTAAGAGGAAAATTTGTAGCATTACGTGCCTTTATAAAGAATCCCATATAAGCAATTTAACAGCACATCTGGAATCCCTAGGAAAAAAGAAGCAGAAACACCCAAGAGTGGTAACATCTGGAAATAATCAAACTCAGGGCTAAAAATCAATAAATTAAAAACAGACAGAAAAATTCAAAGAATTAACAAAACCAGGAGCTAGTTCTTTGAGAAAATCAACAAGAGATACAAACCATTAGCCAATGTAACTAAAAGACGGAGAGACACTATGCAAATCAACAAAATCAGAAATGAAAAGGGAGACATAACCAAAGACACTGAAGAAATACAAAGAATAATAAGATCCTATCTTAAAGGCATCTATGCCACAAAATTTGTAATTCTAAGGATAACGGACAATTTTCTTGATGGATTCAACTTGCCAACATTGAATCAAGATCAGATAAACAAACTAAACAGTCCCATTTCTCCTATAGAAATAGAAGCAATCATTGGTAGTCTCCCAACCAAAAAAAGCACAGGGCCATATGGTTTCAGTGCAGAATTCTACCAGACCTTCAAAGAAGAGCTAATTCTGATACTCTCCAAGCTACTCCAAAAGATAGAAATGGATGGAACATTATCAAATTCATTCTCTGGGCGTACAGTCAACAATTGATATATAATCTGAATAAATTAATTGAAACAACCTGAAGATTCATAACTTTTTCCAAACTTGGTATCTCTATAAACAGGTGAATTTTCAAAAATAAATGAGTAAGTGGGAGTGAGAGAGAACAAGTGCTAGCCCAAAATCTATGACACATCCTAAAATCTATGGAAAAATAATATAAAAGAGGGAAAAATATATAGAGAGAAATGTCTAGCCAGATAAATGACAAGAGAAGAAAAAAGAAAAAGAAAGAAAGAAAGAAAGAAAGAAAGAAGGAAGAAATCCTGAGAGTTGACTTATAAAATTTTCCATTACAAAAGTGAAGCAGACATACATGCCACTAAATTTCATTTACTCATCAATAACTTACAGCTAATCTAAAAAGTGACTGCCATTGTTTTATTCTCTATAACCAACCAAACTGTGTGTTTGAAAAATAAGATAAAACCAAATAAGTCTTCGCTTGTCCAATTACAAAATTAAAGTAGTAAATTTATTCGCTCTTCTGAAATAGAGTAATGGAATTGAAGTACAGTGAGTCAGAGACCTGCCAGAAGCCCTCACTTTATGATCTCTTGCTTACAAATTCACTCTAATAAGAGAAGCTTCTTTATATAAATTTTTAATAAATCACTACTCAAAATGCATTGTAGGTAAGTTTTATTTATTTTTGCTCCTATGCTTTCACCATTATAAGTTCATGTGCGATGATAGCATCACACTAGTGAGGCTTAAAAGCATTGTATCTAGTCACGATCACACACACACGTAGCCTAAAGGTGTGTTCACACACATGCACGTGCACACACACACAATGTGGTGGTTGTGAAACAAATACAAATATACACACATACATGCATATGCATATACATATTCCTATATGAGCACACACACACACACACACAGTCTAATTACACTAATCTGCCTACCTATGACATTCTCTCCTTTCCTACTAAAGAAAATATTATATGGAGAGTTGTCTCTACCCTGTGTGTTCATGTCCACTTACATCATCTTCATCGAAATGCAAGATCAGCCTGTCCCTATTACAGAAAACTGAGCATTTATTTATAGGCTACCAGTTACTTCAATTCATAAAATATAAATGTCAACCTCCAAATTCATCATCTCCAAATTAAGCAAGTCAACATTGACATATCTATAGTAAAGATATCTATGTTTTACTGCATTCTGAAATAGAAGTCTTTCTCTTTTGCTTCTCATACTATAAGGGGTTTGTCTTCTCAAATGTCTTTGTTCAATTTATTGTATATTCTGAATTTCTTCATTGGACTTCCCTAGAAATCATTCTTACCAATGCTGGCATATGTCTGTATTCATTTTCTTTCTTTCTTTCTTTCTTTCTTTCTTTCTTTCTTTCTTTCTTTCTCCTCCTCCTCCTCCTCCTTCTTCTTTTTCTTTTTGAGACAGGGTCTCTCTGTGTAGTGTTGGCTGTCCTGGACTCACTTTGTACACCAGGCTTTCCTCAAACTCACAGTTATCTGCCTACCTCTGCCTCCCTAGTGCTGGGAATTATGGCGTGCACCACCACACCTGGCTCTATTATACTTGCTTGGGCCTTAAAATTGAAATGTAGTCTATTGCTTTTCTGGGAGGGTTTTTAAAATTTCCCTTGACTTAGTTATTGTTGAACAGCACATGCAAACTGTTTTAAATTCTGCCTAAATTGGCATGGGGGAGGGTGGAACACTGCAGGACAAATTCTGTTTGTTAATTTTATAAACCCTTGCCTCTGATGTGACATTCCCCATTTATTTGTATGCCTGTACTGTTCTTTGCATCTCATAAGGACAATTGCTATAGGCTTTGGAGATCTTCCTCATAATATTACTTTACTCATCTATGTTATCTAAAATACTGTAAAACAATATACCATAACTCTACAGCCCTTGTGTCTGCAGAGTCCAATATTACTATGTTTAAGTGATCATGTTCTAATGATAGCTTTTTTCCAAGTAGCAGCTAACCAGCCTCTCATGTCCTTGGCTATAAAATACTTTATTAAATGATATTTACAGGAACTATAACCTCAAAATGACCCTACCTTTCGATAACTTCATGTAAGAAAGTGTTCCAGCATAAAAATTGCTAGAGAAATGCAATTATCAAAGGGTCCTGAAAACATCTACAAATATGGCTTTGACCAGAAAACAAAAACAAGAAAAGAAAGAAAGAAGGAAAGAGAAAAAAAAGAAAGAAAGAAAATGAAGGCAAATAAAGGAAAAGGGAAGAACGAAAAGAAAAAAAGAGTCATTGCTTCCAGGTATTTTATAAAAGGGACTTTTAAGAAAAATCATGTATGCTACACCATGGAAACCAGGGGTTCCTCATCTATTTTTTTACAAGATACATCTTCCAAGACATTTGTATATGTTTGTAAAGACAGAAAATGGTAGATGATGGCTGGTATGTGTGTCATTAATATTATGTATGCAAATAAATATAATGGAGAGTCATATTAAAGGAAACAACTTCACTTATGTATATCCTTATAATAAATTTAACAAACAAGTTTTAGATAAATAATCACATTCCCCATAAAACACTGTACCTTTTCTCTGTAGTTCAATGACTGAAGTCCACGTTGTTTAAAATTTATTGTCGTTAATATTTTATGAGTGTTTAATTAATTAAGCAAATAGTGTTTTTATTTTTTATGAATTATATATGTATACTTATATAAATCTTATAATTATGTATATTCTATAAGAAAGAAACTTTTACAAAGTTGAAAATATTAAGAAACATGTTTAAGTTTTTGTCTTTTTCTAATGTAAATCCTACAATATAGATTAATTTGAATATAACTGTGAATAAATGAAATGTTTTAATAAACATCTAGACTCCAGGCATTATTGACATTTTAATACTTTTCTCTGCATTGTGATTCAACTTAAATATTTTAAAACTAGAAATGCAAAGTCGTCAACATGTAGTTTTAAAGCAGAATCTAATCTTTTTCCATTCTACAACTAAAAACTTATTGACAGCTATCTTATCAAATATTTGTTGTCATATAAAATCTGTACTCACTGTCAATTCTATCCTAGTGAACACTGACCACTTTATTTCAGAAATTGATATAGATAATAAAAAGAAGCAAAGTAGTATAGAGAATGTCATATGATGTGTCTCAACTAAAAATGTGAGAAAATTAGAAAAAGAAAGTATATAAGT
This sequence comes from Acomys minous, assembly GCF_964271855.1. NCBI lineage: Eukaryota > Metazoa > Chordata > Mammalia > Rodentia > Muridae > Acomys > Acomys minous. The sequence goes on from NC_140494.1 coordinate 50,992,601, forward strand.
CAACCCTTTAGACATTGATTTATGGCCAGGAAACTCAGTGCATGAAAGAGTTAACTCATCTGTCTGAGGTCAGAAACAGCAATAATAATAATAATAATAATAATAATAATAATAATAATAATAATAATAATAAAAAGCCACAGAATGTTCTAGAGCATCAAAGAGTTGGGCAAAGGCTCTGTCAATCATGCAGAGCATTGAGATTTATCTTAAGATGTTGTTTTAAATTTCGTAATGTATTCAAATTTCTCTGTATACTGTTCAAAGCCTAGTGACATGACTGCTCTTAACTTTGAAATGGTAACTAGCTGATGAGAGACTGGTCCAGAAAGAAATGTTCTAATTAGAGTACATGTAAGGTGATGGAATCAGAGTAGGCTGAAGGTATGAGAGTTTGAAAGAAATCACTTTTTTGGAAAAACAACAGTGCATTACTTGATGCTACCACACTTGCAGTGCATATCTTACACGGTGTTTTGTTTTCTTTGATTTTTATATTAACATATCAAAATGTGAAGCCCGGAGACAATTATACCTAATTACAATAAATATGCAACAACATTTATGAAACACCCACATACATGGTTGTAATAAACTGGCACTGTGTGTACATTTCAGTAGTTGGCTAATAACTCAACCTAACAGTTATGATGCAATCAGCCACAATTGGGAACGCAACTTTACATTATTATGGACTATTTACTACTGAGTGAAATCTTATAAATTCTTTTCATTATGCTTTAAATGAGTACATCCACATGATTAGAGTGGATCATAGAATGAACTGATAAATGACTAAATTTCTCTACCAAATTTTCTCACTTTTTTCAAGTACTTCCAAGGTCTCTAAGCACTGTGTACTCTTTTGTAATCATAGCATAATTAGCCCTTTTAAAAGTTTAGTTTCCATAATTGCTAATATTGAATACAAACCCTTATTATCATTCTAGTACATGAGATACTTCTTGAAAATATTTATGTTTATAGGTTGCTTTAAAATATTACAGTTAATAAGACATCATTAAAAGTCACTTTGCAGGTGGAGAAAAGTTCTCTTGAGGGAAGGAGGGAATTCAGCTTTTTGCTAATGGGGAGTGAGTCATACCCAAAAAGAAACTAACGTACACAGAAGGCCATTTTTGGCTAGGTCAAGTAAATATGAAGCAAATTCTTTGTTTCACAGTTTTAGGCCTTATGTTCACTTTGAATTTATCTTTATTTTTGACATAATATAAGGGAGAAATCTCTCCTACATGTGAACATGCAGTTTTTTCTCCCTTCTGATTAAATAAGTTATTCTACCTCTACTATATGTTGTTTGTATGGTTTAGAATAAATTGACTGTAAAGTCATAGAATTATATGAAGCACTTTATTTTCTCCAATTCTCCAGTGTCTGTTCATCAAACAATACTATGCTCTTTCGATATATTATGCTAACATCACATAGGAAGATTACAGGCCCAACTCTTTCCTGATGAGGAACTTCTTCAGCAAGCACAGGAAATTCCTGGAAGTACCCCGCCCTAAGCTGAAGAGATTGTAGCCTCCACGAAATGACCTTTAATTATACTTAGATACAGCATCACTGTATATAAATTAAGTATCCTGGCACCATTAGCTTTAGTGAATCAGACACATTCACCCTCAAAACACCTCCCCACTGCCAAAGATTTATAAATAAAGGCTGGCTGGTCTCCTGAGGAGCTCATGCTCTCTTGCTCCCTATTCTTCCACCATGACCATCTGAGATTTCGTTTATCTTGGAGGGAACTGCCACTGGTCTCCAGGTGGTCACTCAGCAATGGCATAACCAACTTTGCAGTCACAGGGGCCTGCTCCACGACTGCTACTAGCTTAGAGCTGACCCCAGGTGAAGCAGCACCAGGCCTGAGTCTCACCAGACCTGTCTGCCAGTGGGTTTACAACATCCACCTGCTTCCTCTGCTGTGCTTAGCAAAGCCACTTTCCACCTCTCCTGGAGAGATTGGGTACCTGGACTAGTTAGTGCCCACTCAATGGGCCTCATCCTGAATGCTGCCCCTGAGCAAGAAATAGGACCTTGGCATCTGTGATCTCAAGGTCAGTCCATTCTCCTCAGGAATAAAGCAGAGCCTGGATGGACGCACAGGTGGTGAGGGTCAGGCCGTCCTGATGGATACCGAATGATGCTCAGCATACATGATCTGCTTAAATCAATTTCTGAGTACCCAACAATTTCTAATACTACATTACGTCCTCTCTAAGCTGTGATTATGAAGACTGGATAATTACACTAAGCCCTTGAACTGTAGGAGGGCAGCATTATTTTTTATAGACACAGGCACTATAGATGCATTTGTGCTTCCATTTTCTGTACATAGTACATCTGAGAAACAATGGATATCATACCCACCATCATAGCACTGACTACCTTAGCAAATCTACTCCTTGAACTTATGTAGCAATGAGTGAAGCATTGCAATGGTCCCACACTCTTGAAATGCGCAGGGATTCACATATTCTCTGTCATACAGAAACAGTTAGCTTAGTAGAATCGTGTAATAATCTTGGACATCCAATTACTCTGCCTACCACGTGGTGACACCTTACTAGGCAGCGATGAAGTTGGGTAATATGAACTTAGCACCTAAGATATTATTTTTACTTTTTCAAGGCTTGTCTTTATGGATATAGAAATTAAGATATGTGAAATAGTACAAATTGCTCATCTACTTAACAACCTGAAGATCTAGGAGTAAATTCTTGTTTTTTTGCATATATATGTGAATTAGTTTGTTTTTAATTGCCTGTATTTAATATAACATCGAGTCATGTTGTTACTCCAAAATGGGCAATAAAACAAAAGGCAAGTACAACTGCCTTCCTGAGGACATATTTCACAGATTGATGACACAGCCCTCTCATAAGATGCAATGTAATAAAGGGACTGGAGAGAGAAATAGGTTATTGATTAGGAGCACTTGATGCTCTTCAGAGGTCCTATGTTTACTTTCCTGGATGTATATTTTAGCTCACTAACATGCATAAGTGCAGACATGGGATCCAATCCTGTTTCTTCCCTCCCTGGGCACTGCAAACACATGGAGCATATATAAGCATGCTGGCCAAATATGCATATATATATAATTTTTAAAATATATATAAATATCAAAATATGTAGTGTGCTGAGTTCACAACAAACTGAAGACACCCTGAAGGTGAGAAACCTATATTTCCTTTGAAAGGGAAGAAGGAGGCAGATGGCTGGGTGGAGTGTAGGATTCCCTGAACTTACCATGGACTTGTTTTCAACCTGGGATGGAAGAGTCTGCAAAGGTAATAGGTGTACATGCAAGTCTTCTCTTCTTGGTTCCTAAGACTTCATGATGATAGGGCATGAATGGATGCCACTGATAACATATGAAATCTGGAACCAGCCTCTTAGTTGTAATAATGTGTCATTCTCAATCATACCTGATAGAAGAGCAAAGAAGGACAACCAAGTCACATATTCACAGTGGAATAAATGGTGTAGGCATAATTATATATTATATATATGGTACACATTTTAATGTCACCTGTTTAAAAACCAAAAATGAAGAAATATATGACTTCCATATTGCTTATTTTGAGTTACGTGCATGTTTGACCATCTTCCTCACTTTGCTGTGTCATGTAACAGGCAAGAGGAGGCATATATTTTCTGCTGAGAGTAGGCAAATAGTTCCCGGAAAAGATAATTTTCAGGCATAATATTTTTAATTGAAATTTTATTTTATTAAATTTATACTTAAATAATGGATTTGCTAAAAATAAACTTTAAGTGACACCAGAAAATAATTGATATGTCATAAAAATATGTAAATAACACTTAGAAGTCTGTAATAACAGGACAATTAAGTGAATTATGAGTAAAAAAATTCAACTAAGGCATGAGGAAACATGTCTGCAATCCCATTGTTTGTGGGTGCTGTGAAAAGAGAGCCCTGTTTTATATTAAAATCTTGTCTCCAAAAGAAGGGTAAAATTATAAATATGAAGATGACAAAACATTTGCAAAATATCTCAGACAAGAATTCATGAGAAATTAAATATTAAGGACAATTATGGAAACTAGTTTGTTACTCGTAAACATCCACTTATAAACTTATGATTGAAAATGCCATACCTGTGCATGATGTGTTATCCTATACACCTCTTCCCTCCAGGTGCTCTCTCCAGACTCCAATCATCCTTCCATTCTGACTTCACAGTCTCCTGATTTGTTTGTTTGTTTGTTTGTTTTAGCCCACTAAGTCCAATTACTGCTGTTCATATAAGTGTGAGAAGTCCACTGAGGTAAGGTTTTAGCAGAGAAATCTTTTTTCCCTTGCCTGGATGCATGTTCAGCAAGTAAAGTTGTCTTCTGCTAAGCCTGTCATCCTGTCACTGGTCCCTAGGACTGACATAGTGAAAGGCAGAACACACCAGTGACTGTTTCCTTCTAACTCTCCATAAAAGTACCATGATGTGCCCGCCCCTACACACCCAAATTCATACACATACAATCAACAAAAATAAATTTAAAATTTTATAGGAATTATTTTTCTGCTTTACAAACAATTTTTTTATTTAAATAATATTGATGGCTGGCCGTGAAAATTATTTTACTTTCTTTGAGAATCCAGCTTGGCATCCAAGAGTCGCTCAGTATTTATGGGCCTTATTCAGTATTGTTTTCTTGTGGTCATTGAAATGAAAGAAAACACATACTTTAATATCCCTTTGAAAAAATGTTCCAGAATAAAAATATCATTATAAAGATAATCATCATTTATACTTTGTTTTACAAAAAAGATTTTAAGAAGTGTATTCATTCACTGAATTTTACTAATTATAAATATTTCTTATATATTTAAAAACCAATATTTAAAGAAGCAACATATTAAGTGCATATGATTCTTATGTAATCCTATCAATTATCTAAAATATTAATGTTTTTCCTTTTGTTGTATAATTCAATTTATACAACAATTGGAAAATTATAAATGTTGTTTTTATTTCCTCAGGTGAGGAGATTAGATGATATTTATATCTAAGCTGTATAAATACATGGTTTTTGCTGAGCCCAGAGCATTTCTTTCTCTTATCTAACTATCCCTAGTGCTAGGCCTGGAAGCTTCTAGCCTCCATACAATCTGATGTTCCTTAAACTAGAACCTTGAAGGCTTCAGCTTCCAGCCTTTGTTGCTAGAATAGGCCTAGGTTCTTTCAGCTTCCAAGACCTACTGCTGAATAAACTCATTCTCACTGGCTGGTTGAACTCAGCCTTTCTGTCCCAAACACCTCTTCAAGTTGACTGATTCAAACCAGGTTCTCTATGACTCTCACTAAATTTCTCTGCTTGACATTATGCTAGCTTTGGCAATATATTCTAATTTTCTAGCTCCTTCTCATTCTCTGTCATCTTCTGTCTTCACCTATGTCTCACCTGTTCTCTCTGCCACCTGTTCCTGTAAAGCTGCAACACACACTACCTTCTCTTCCTTTCTCCGTGTTTCTCTTTAAGTATTCATTCTGTCCTGTATTGTTCTCATGAGGGCTGGGCAAATTCTATCTCTGTCTCATTTTGTCAAATCTTTCTCTGGTTTGTCACTTTGTCTGCTCCTCAATTACATGTCACTTTCAAACATCACTGCTTTTTTTTTTCTGTAAATCCATCTTATTTCATTCTTTAGGGTTAAAGGTGTATACTAAATAAGGGCATATCTATATTCCAGCCAGGACATACTGTAATCCAGAGCATATCTGTATACAAACCAGATCATGCAGACACAGAAGGTCTTTCGATGTGATTCTGTGCCCAAACCGCCGTGTTGCTGCATGAAAATTCCTCTACAGAAAATGTCTTTGAAGAAAATTTGTGAATCAAAAGGATACTAATATACAAAAAATGAATATATATATATATCAAATTTTTATAAACGCATTAAGTCAAATGTATAGGCAAAATAATATAGGGATGCATACATTTTTGCTTTGAAATATCTCATTACATTTATCTAATCTACAAACTTACATAATGACTCAAATTTATATAATTTATCAGTAAAACTAGTTTTCATTCAGCATTAAAACGGTCTAAAATAGAGTAATCATACTTAAATAATGTTCAAATCACAGTACTTTGATAATTTTAACATACAGTTATGGGAAATACTAATATGCTATGTGAATATGCTAATGGTATTGTCAAGGAGATAAACACATTAAGATATTTTGATTGGACATGCTGAATTTAAAATGAAGTGCAAGAGTTTTGTTATCCATAAAAATCACGCAATCCAAAAATTGTATAGAGAGGTAAAATTTTCTCAATGTTTCATTTACAAATTATCTATAAAATGCATAATATCCCCACTTATAAATAAATGATTTAATTTGGTTTATTTAGTAAATGTTGGTTTTATAGATTATTAATGTTATTTATTGTCTTCTCTGTCCCCAAGTATTTCTATTGTTGGGTGACCATATCTTTAGAAGGACCTGTGCTCGTACCTGAACAGGGGATCTTGGTTTTGTTCCACTGAATGTCCTCTTATATCTTTTTATCTCATAGAGCTGGCAGCATTTTGAGAACAAGAAGTTCACTAGCTGTGAGTCATGCTGATCCACAAGATGCCAGGATGAGTTAGTCACAGGAATGGCCCTCTTTGATCAGGTAAATAATAAAATTAATGGACCAGGCTTGTAAGGCCTAAAACTTATGGACTAGCAAACAGCAAGACATTGATTAGTAGCCATTCAGTCTAGATACATTTTCTGTGATGCAACTATATGCCTTAAAAGACATCTCTGTGGTATATTACCCAGTTTTCTTGATATCTGCCTATGCCTAATGATCAGTAGTTGACTGAGTGCTAGAATTTCATTTATTTTAGCCACTGCACAGAAGGCAGTGCCTAACCTACAGTTATGCTTAATAATCTTCCATTAATTAAACTGTCTCAGTAAATAAACTCACAGGTATTTCTTACAGCCAAATAGAAGCCTTCTTAAAAATGATTTTCTCTATTATTTCATTAGCAAGGAATCAAAAACTATAGAAGTTTTCTTAACTACAAAACCACACAAGTTTAACTTTCTGCAAAGCAAAGTAATGTAACCCAAGCATGAGGTTATTCAAGTTAGTGAATTACTTGAAAGCAGTTTAGCTATTTATATAAATATTGGTTACAGGTATGTAGAGGCGAGACAAAATTGTAAATACACACAGATAATTAATTTTTATCTTCAAAATTACAATCTCATTTTGTACATTTAATGACAAATGTTGAAATATTTGGGTGTGTGAAGCATACTCATTCTGTTTTACTGTTTTAGCAACATAGTGTTAAGTGAATAAATTGTAAAGCAGAAACTCTATGTGTCATACTGAGAGAGAAGTAGAAACATCCAAGATAAATATTCTGAAATTTGTTCTTATAAGGGTCCTCTTGCTTCACTCCCACAAGTCAAAAAAAAAAAAAAAAGGAAGCTAAGGCTAGCCAAATGTCATGCATATTATCTTTTATCAAAACACTAACTCCATTAACCAGAGTGAACTCCATATGAACCAATCAAATGCTAGCAGCTCTTTCTTTGAATGGTATCATATTGGCAATGCTTGAATTTAAGAGAACTGTCATTCAAACCAAAGAAAATACCATAGAGGCATACACTTTTCATAGCTATAAATGCAGTGAGCAGTGTAACAACCTGAAAGGCTTTAATAAATGTCTGAAAATGTCACTACTGTTAGGTTTAAAATGAATCCGTATTTTGTAGACTGTGCTATCTGGTATTATTAATACACTAAGTGTCTTTGAAAGATCTGCATCTGACCTCTTGGTTACACTTTCAAAATAACTTATTTGTCTTATGTCAAAATTACTATAAATTTCTAAAAGTTCACGAGTTAAATACTCCACTGCCCCACAGTCATTATTTTTTCAATCAGCTAACTTTTATGCTGTAAGAGCTACAGTTGATCATATAATATCTCCTCCATTAACCCTCATATTCACAATGCCCTCCAGTGTTACAAATGGAAATAAGCAAGCAAACACAGCACAAAAACTCAAATTGTATGACTTTAAAATATCAGTTTGATTTGTTTTCCTTTAAAGATACAATAGCAGTTCACATAGAACTTTTAACTTAAACTTGCATTCTACAAGTTCAGACTTATATACATACATAAAACAGTATAGTTTTTGTATATTTAATAGAAGTGAATGTGTTGCCCTTATTTGCTTAAAGCTTAATATATTTCTCAAGCATTTAATTTTTTAAATTTAGAAATATAACCTCAAAGTCTTACTACATGTGAATTAATAGAGCCAAATGCCCAGGAATCAGCACAGATAGACAGAGATATATACAGAATGAGAGAGATCAAAAGAGAGATAGAGAGTCAGAGAGACAGAGACAGAGACAGAGACAGAGACAGAGGGTGGGATGGAGTACGATAGAGACAGAAACAAAGACAGAGATAGTGCAGGGTTAAATATTAATGATTAGAGAAAGAAACTGAGTAAACAAAGGTAATAATTTGTCAAAAATGAAATTATTTCTCATGAGAAAAAGAAACAATGGAAGTCTCTATTTTGAGTTTTAAACTTCTGAAGTTAAAACAAAACAAAACAAAACTTATCATGTAGGAGGGAATGAGAATGGAATGTCATTGTAGGCTAAATACCAAGCCTCTATTTTATATAGACTTTTTACTGTCAGCAGAAACGTGGTATTCTACACCTGTATTGGAGTAATATGAGAGTGCAGGGCACATGGACAAAAAAAATCATATCATGGAAACCAGGCCTAAGAGTGTATTAGACATGTCAGAATAGGAAGAAGGTGTAATTCTTTTCCTTGAACTCTTAACATTTTATTGGCAACAGCCTCATACCAATCTTTTAACTTATACCCGGTCTGTGTCTTAAGAATCAGCAGGTAGACAAGTTTCAGTGTTCCCTGGGACTTTAGCTCAGATTCCTCCCATAATGTTGACAGGGCCACCATGGTTGCTTGTCATCCACTACCAACCTGTTCACCATATTGTTCTGAATATTGTTCTGAATATTGTTCACTTTTCACTTCAGTTGGCTTCCCTCTCTGGATCAAGTTCCCTGTGGCTTGATCTCTGCATTAGAAGCTTCCTTTTTACAACTGGTGATCTGGGTTGGCTATCTTTTTTTGTTTTTCATTTTCACTCATTTATTTTATCACTTTACAGCCTGATCACAGATCCTTTCTTTTTCATCTCCCAGTCCTAGCCTCTGATCACACTTCCCCTATTCCCTCTCCTATTTTCTTCAGAGAAGGGTACCAACTCACCCCAGTACACCAAGTCACAGCAGACTTAAGCACTTCCTCTCCTACTGAGGTAACCCAGCTATGGGAAAGGGGTCCAAAGGCAAGCAACAGAGCTAGAGACAGCCTCTGTCCTAATTGTTAGGGGCCTCCATGAAGACCAAGCTGTCTATGTGCTATTTGCACATTCTACTTATCGTTCTCTGGGGCCAATGACTAAAACTTCTTGAGCTCTTCTGAAGCCTCTTTAGCTTGGATTCATTCTGTAACCAAATAGAGAGATATATTTACTATGCCCTAAGTGATGTGTGATATGAGCATTAATAATTGAGTTGTGAGACATCAGTCTTCTAGGTGACTGTTTATACACCCTTTCTTTAGGTTGCTCATTCCCTATATGATGGTTTACTCCATAATTTCTCTGTCCCTTCCTTCTTTAAGCCTTTCTACTTCCAAGCATCCCACATTTCCACTTATGTTTTTCTCCTCCACTACCCACCTCCCTTAATGTAGTTTCCCCAAAGCCCTATTTCCAATGTCCTGGCTTCTACTAACATTCTAAGTTAAACGGACAAGCAAAATATTAAAAACTGTAATCCACATGTAGTGTCTGTCATTTTATCCCTGAGTGAACTTACTCAGCCAAATCACAAATTGTCTTTGATATATAAATCAGAAATTTAATTTTTTTTATTTTTTATTTTTATTTTTCCATGATATATATTATTTTATTAATTTGTTCTTGTTACAACTCAATGGTTATCCCATCCCTTGTCTCCTCCCATTATTCCCTCCCTCCCATTTTCCCCTTATTCCCCTCCCTATGACAGTTCCTGAGGGGGATTTCCTCCCCCTGTATATGATCATAGGGTATCAAGTCTCTTCTTGGTAACCTGCTGTCCTTCCTCTGAGTGCCACCAGGTCTCCCCCTCCAGGGGACATAGTCAAAGGTGAGGCACCAGATTACGTGAGAAAGTCATATCCCACTCTCCACTCTACTGTGGAGAATGTTCTGACCATTGGCTAGATTTGGGTAGGGGTTTAAAGTTTACAGCCTGTATTGTCCTTGCCTGGTGCCTTAGTTTGAGTGGGACCCCTGGGCCCAAATCTTCCTATCATAATGTTCTACTTGTAGGTTTCTAGGACCCTCTGGATCCTTCTACTTTGCCATTCTCCCATTCTTGTCTCATCTAGAGCCCCAATAGGTTAAATATTTAAGCTGGAATCCTCTGTTGTTTGGGACAGTAGGCCATACGGCCAATGTTCAGCCATCTTGTCAGAGTCTGCACCTTTAGGTTTATATTTATCAAGCAGTCTGTCATTTACAAGAAACCAGCTGATGCTGTTGTGGTTTGGCAGTTAGATTAAAGATAAGCTTAAGATGGAGCCACCCTGTTGTGATTTATCAGTTAGACTAGAAAAAGATAGAGCAAAATATTCAATGTGGCAGACCATTATGACCTCCTTGGAATTCCTCATGTCTTGAGATAGCATGCAGCTGGGTTACCATAGCAATATACTTCCCTGTCTTCTGCCTTATATAAGCTGCTGCCTGAAAATTAAAAGTTGGAGAGACTGATCAATATTCAGACTAACTCTTCTTTGTGTCTTGTGTTTTGTGCCTCATTCAGGTGATTCTCTCGAGCTTTAGGTGATCTCCCTCTGGTCAGGGTCACTCTGTAGAGACATGGAAGGAAGAAAGGGTTCAGGCATGGTGGGAACCTGGCAAGAGAGGAGTCTTTAGTGCATGGGATGGCTGTGAACAGAGGAAAGAAAAGGAGGCAATGTTTATGTAGGAATGGCAATGGGATCAATGCGAATATGGATTTCAGAAGTAGAGTCAACTAAAAATAGGATGTTTGAAGAAATTGTGTGTACACATACCAATCTAAAAGATAACTTAAAAATTAACAACAAAGAAAGCCTTTGAACAATGGTACCACAGATGGATAATTCTGTTTCCAGAAGGCATGAGTTATTAAATGAAAATCACAATGTCAGGTTTCAAATATGTCCCTAGACATATGTCCCAGAGACTTTTCAAAAACCATATTGACAGACACATTATTCTTTATTTCTGACCAAACTAGATAATAAGATTTTTATGTTATCACACACCTTGATGCAGAGAAACCATGGTAGGTACTAAGCCTGAAAACATCTCCTACACTCTCTAACTATCACAGTGACAGAAATTGCTGGGGAAGAAAACTCAGTATTCCCCAAATTTAGACTTTTATTGTTATAATTCTATGTTGCCTTTTGAACAATGCTACTCACTGATGCAATAATGGTATTATTTTTATGAAAGTAGCAAACTGATTTCTGATGGAATCTGAGGCCTTTTATGTAGAAGCAAGCTCCTGAACAGTATTGTGGATCTTGTCTTTAAATGACCATAATTGGGCATGTCAAAAGCCGGAGGAATAAACCTAATACTTTGCTTTTTTACGTAGACATTACATCAAGCAGCTCCTGTTGGATCTATTTTCTTAACAATTAAACTTTATTATGAATTTATTAAACAAAGGTATCTTCCTTACCACCTGACTACCCTAAACAGGAGGGGAAAGAGATTAAAGAGAACAAGAATGAAACCTTCTCGGTTTCAGTTCTGAGGGGCGAATCCCTCTTTATAATTCTCCAGGAATCTCACAGATCCTCTGCCTGACAGAAGAAGTCTATACACTCCTCACCAGAACGCCAGCCTTCTCCTTCTCTTCCCCCTCCTAGCTCTTCCCCTCTCCAACTCCCTACCCTTCTGATCTCTTTCACTCCAATTTTCCAAAGTCCTTTTCCTCCTAATCAATGGTCCTTTTTGCAATACCCCAGGCAGAGTCACAGGAGTCTTTTTTTTTTCTTCTCTCTCTGAGTCTAAGATCTTTATCTCAGTGGGGTCTCAGTAGGATCAAGCCACCCAAGACTACTTTCCATCAGAGTTCTCTTAATGTGTGTATTGGGTGAAAACATGCTTTTAGCTGAATGTGGTCATGAAGGCTTCAAGTACCTACAGAGGTACCCTCTCAGCAGACACAAACTGCATGGCTATATGATTTTAAGAGTTTATGCCACTTGGCTAGTATAGGAGAACTTCAGTAAAAATTATATAAAGAGTAGCTGAGGCAGTGGCTCTGTGGACAAGGGCACTTGCTATGCAAGTATGAGGGACCGGAACATAAAATCTCAGCACTAATTAAAAAAATAAAAGTAAAATGTCATATGACTTTATTATACATGATGACTTAATAAGATAATGATCTAATTATTTTTATAAGTCTAGCATTGGGAAGTATGCATGTGTGGATCCTTAGAGTTCTCTGTCAAGGTATCATGGCTGGATTGGAATCCAGTTAAGTGAAAGAGCCTGTCTCAGAGGAAAAGGTGTACAGCAATAGAGAAGGATGTTTCCCCTCTCTCTCTGCCCTCTGCCTGTTTACTCATGGCCACCTCCTAACCCACCATACACTCATGTACATGTACCACACACAATACGTGAAAACATGTAGGTTTAGGCAACTCAATGATAGAGGAAGGACAGACTCTCCAAATTTAATAGTATCAGAACTTTTTCAGAAGCAAAAACAAATTCCGAACTATGTGTGTATATGTGCTGCCTATGCAAAGACAACATGAAAAGGATTGTGGGAACACCCAGCTCCCAGGAGGCTTGATTTATGGAGGTGCAGCAGTGAGGTATGAATATGACAAGGAGGATGTGTGTTTGTCAGGAAAGAATCTGACATCAGAAAACCAGGAGGATGAAAAAATACAGTATTCATATGATACAAGTACATAGGTATTTCATGGTGGAAAGATGAGACCACCACTACTTACTAAAGTTGTTAACCATTTTGCTAGGGCAAAGCTAGATTTAAACTAAAGGCCATGTTTATGCGATAATAGTTAAAAGACATCACTTTTTGAAAGCTAGTAGTCCAAGAAAGTTCAAGATTATTTTTAAAAATTTATTCAGAAGATTATACACACATAGATACATAGTTAAAATTATGAATAGCTCTCCCTCTTTAGTTCAAAACTAATTGAGTATATCTTCCCAGTCAATAGTGAATTTGAAATTAAAGTATTAAAAATTAACTTTCCATAATTACTCTCCATTGATATGAATTATTTAAAACTAGTAAGTAATGATTCTTATACTAATTTTTTTCTTTTTGCTGTTTAGTAAGTTATTTAATCTCTTTAAATAGTCACAAAATTCCACACAAAAAAAACCAAATATCATTATGAAAGGAATGACCTGTGTCAATACAGTGGAGAATTAATAGAAAAAGACCTTCACAATGGTGAATTTACAGGTGAGTCCAAGCACATCTCGGCCATCTAAGTTCTGAACATTATATTTAATTTTGCTTTACACTTATAACATCTAAACTTGGGGGAAACAAAGTGGAACACTAATCACTAATATGCGTCTGCCCTTTTTTGAAGAAAATATTGTGTTTTCTGTTATGTACAACTTAGTTTTGACAAAATGTTGCTCTTTTGTTTCAAATAATGTTATCTGAAAATTCAGCATAAAAGTTTGCCTTTCAGTAAACAGATTTTCCTCCAAATTACAGAAAGATGTATACAACATGCAGCTAAGTAAGGGGAAATTGGAATTCAGTAAGGAGCACTTGCTGCCTTTTCTCTATGAAGAGCTTAGCATGCTTGTGCATATTTTATATTTTTATACAGGAAATTTCCTACTTATCCATTCTAGTTTATAAGATTCTCATGTTTAAGTGGAAAAATCATTTCTGTCAAATTTATATAACTCTAATTCATTTTATTAGTCATTTTCTTCCTTTACAAATTTTGTTATGCCTAGATGAAAGTTTGTTGAAATGTAAAGTCAATAGCAAATATTAAAAATTTAACATCAGTGTAATATGATAAATCACAATTTAACAATGTCAATAAGATTAGTAAAATAAATTAATGAAATTTAATATTCATGAGATATTTATGAGAAAGAATTATTTAATTAATCCAAACTTATAAAAGTAACATAATAGGTAGAAAAGTAGAACTTGCAAGGAGTAATTTTATGAAGTAATCATATTTAAATATTTATTAATGTCTTTATAGTCCATCATAAAAGTTTTATATTTTTTAAAAATTATATATTGTAACACATTGTAGAAAGTATTCAATTATGGATACTTGTTATTACAGATAAAATAATTTTATTTCAAATTTGTTAATATTCATAAGATATTTAAAATGTCATTTTCAATTTTTAAAAGAAAACAAAAACAACTATTTTTCTATTTGAAAGTTCTCATATCAATGTATCAATTCATTGTAGGTCACAGAGAGAGGACCATCTATAATTTTGCTTTACTCAGTCTTAACATAAACTAGCAATTAAATTGTCATTGTAACTTAAAATGCTACTGAAAATGTACATATGTGCCTTAATTCTTGTTTAGACAATGCAGGTGTCATCTCTGAGAGAAAAAATACTTATTTATAAATACTGTACAACTTGGAGTACTTTAAATTTTTCACAGAAATAAGAAGAGAAACTAAAGTCACACTAAACACCACGTGAATTTACAGACACATATCTGGTTATATCAGCAAGCCTACATAGATTCCCATCCAAGAATAGCCTCTCTGTTTAAGGCTTTCATTTCTGTGTGCACAGGGTGTGCACTTCCCTTGACTCATTCAAACATCTCCAGCTGTGCTGTGTGAAAAATAATTTATATGTTTTGTGATTCCCACAGTGAGAGTCTAGACATCTTTTTCTTCTGTTCTGATTTTAAGTACACTGCATTGGTTCAAAAGCTGTACTTACAAGGTGGTTAACTGAGGCAATTGTCCAGATGTTAGGGTAAATATTGATGTCAGCCAAGACTTATGGCAACCTTATCTGTAATCAAGATTGAGAAGGGAGTTTCTCAGTGGAATCCAATCTGTATGGCTTTCTGCTGCCTACCTGACAGTATGAAGGCTCTCAACTCTTTAACACCGAGACCCTAAAGAAATGATGGTTCCTATCTAGTTTGCTACAAAATAGAAGACCACAGAAATAGGCTACTGAGAACACAGGAAAGAACACAGTTTCTCCAGAGGACATTTGCTCATTCAATTTTATCATTGGTATTTTCTGATATAGTCTGTCCAAAGGCAGTTTTATTTCAAAGACTTACAAGTTAAAGAAGCTGCTTTATTTTCTGACATTGTCTAATATTGTCAAAACTAACCAAAGCACAAAGCAAAATGCTTCACCTCTTTTCATTCATTTTTCTTTAGGTAACTGTATTTGTTTTGAAAATGTGAACAAAGCAAGCCCAAAGTTCTACCTCAAGTTGAGAAAATTACTACAAAATGTCTTTTTTATCATAATGAAAGTAAAGGGCAGAAAAAAAATACTTTGAAGATTTATTTGTCTTAAGTCTTAATATTCTGTGACAATCTGATCAGCTTTGCTTTGACAAATTGAGGAAATATAACTATGTCCTAATATTTTCCTAAAATTCTGTTTCTTTTCTTCTTTCAAATCATCCCTCTAGATTAGTAAATGAAATTGCATTTATTTCTTAGGGCCCACCAAAATCAAGGCATTAAACATGGAGAAATTGAGCAGATACTCAACTGGGAAGTTTCACCCATACTAGATAGCATTAACAGTTCTAGAAGGTGATGTACAACGTAGTACATAAAAAAATTTGTCATTAATCTCATCCAGCT
This sequence comes from Acomys minous, assembly GCF_964271855.1. Taxonomy (NCBI): domain Eukaryota; kingdom Metazoa; phylum Chordata; class Mammalia; order Rodentia; family Muridae; genus Acomys; species Acomys minous. The sequence continues at coordinate 51,008,617 of NC_140494.1, forward strand.
ATGAACATTTTGAGCTACAAAAAACTTACATGTGGGCTGGAAAGATGGCTCAGAGGTTAAGAGCACTACCTGTTCTTCCAAAGGTCCTGAGTTCAATTCCCAGCAACCACATGGTGGCTCACAACCATCTATAATGAGATCGGATGCCCTCTTCTGGCATGCAAGCATACATGCAGACAGAATACTGTACAAATAATAAATAAATAAATCTTAAAAAAAAAACCTTAAATGTAAACTGGAGCAACAGTGGCACAAATACTAACGGAACAACAAATTACTTTTTGATTGAGTTTAAGGTCAAAACTGTGAGATGAGATCCATAAATGATATTGCAGAGAGCCTGAGACTAGATGGATCATGGTCCCAGGGGAAACCTACTACTATAATTGCTACTAAAATGTTTAAAGAACTTGGAAATAAAATCCTCATGATGCCGTATTGCTATACTCATAAGTCAGTGCATTGCTCATCCTTCAGTGGAGAAGCTTCATTTTGATTTACATAGTAATTAAACTAATGGACATTTTTGGAGCACTGAGGCCACAATGGGATGTCTTTGTCACATCCTTTCCCTTAGGGTTCAGGGACCTATGCAGAAGAGGAGACAGAAAGAAATTTGAGAGTCAAAGGTGATAGATTGTTTTTTAAATGAACAGAAGTTAACAAACACATATTCACAGATGCTGATGCATATATTAATCAGTAGAGACTTAAACTTAAAACATGACCAAGACATGCACAAACACAAGTCAGACAAAAGTCCCAACATAAAGGATGTGGTATGGGCCCGAATCTTATGTTTAACCAAGAACCTGGGCACAAATAATAGATACTGCGAGAGGAAAATACATTTTCTTCAGTAGAATGTCACTGTGCATATCAACCACACTACAGGACTGGCCTCATGGTCTGGAGTGGATGCTCAACAAATATCAGACTCTATGTATTTAGTGGTTTTTGGGTTTTAAATTATTTTTTGTTTAATTTTAAAACAGGGCATGACATTTGGTATGTAAGAAGGGAAATACATGGAAAGATGGGGAGATAGGAAACTTCATAAACAAAATATACTGTATGCAATTCTCAAAGAATAAGTTTCTAATAGATAGGTTTTCTTGATTAAATAAAACAGATTTTTGTAGGTTTTTTTTTAGTGTAATTGACACAACACTCTATTTCAAATACAGATGCACAGATTAACATTGTGTCTGACAAGGTATTTTTTTTTAGCAGAAAATTGATATTCTGTGCATCTGACAGATATGTACATAGTCACATGGTAACAGGGAAAACTCAGCTTCTATTTCTTTCAACACAATGTTCAATAGATTTACTTGACTCTACCAACCTCTTTAACGATCTGCTCTTTCGAAATTCCAATAGTAGTTGTATTCACTGGCTGCTGGGGGAGCATGTAGTTTAACGTACATAAATCTACAATAAATTATTTATCGCATTAAAAGACTATTTTAAAATTGACTGCAACATGAATAGACTATACAAGGTCATATTAAGGAAAATACTGAAATTAAATACCTAAAATAATTCAAGTTTTTATATTTTCTCAAAAATGTTTAAATGTATTATTAATGCTATTGAAAAGTTTTTTTAAAAAGTGAAAAAAAACCTTAAATGGTATTGAAAACCTTAATAAATTAATGCATGAAACATGCATTTCATAGGTCATCAATTAACACTGCAATTACTTGTAACACCATGAAATATTCAGAACTTGTAGTGAGGACTATAGGTGTGATTTCTTACATTTTATACAAATAGATGTTATATTTGTCATTTTAATTTCTCTTTAATCTATAATTTGTACAGTGTTTCTCCAAGAGAGATGGAAAATGACCAGACTCTATTTTAAGTGAGCACATAGAATTAAGCATTTATCACTTTAAAGAGACAGATTCTGGCCCTTAATTCTTTTGAGATTTTCTTTGTTGCTACTTCCTTTAGTATGTATTATGACACTTTTGAGTATATTTTCTTCTTTTTTTATTTGTTCATACGGGGGGATTTTTATACATTGGTACAACATCTGTACATATTCACCCTTTCCAAGTCCTTCCTCTTTCCACTCCCAAATTCATGATGTCTTATTTAATTACTATTGTCACACACACACACACACACACACACACACACACACACACACACACACACTCACATGTTTGTGTGTATATAACATACTGAGTTTACTTAGCCTTGCTTGACTGTATATGTGTCCAGGAATGATGCCTGACCACCTGGCAATTGTCAATTTGCTTGGTAATTAATTCTAGGAGGCAACTGACTTCCTTTTTCAACAACCATTGATGTCCTGTATCTCTTCTTTTATAGGTTTGTCCATATGGAATTTTTGCTACCTTCATTGGCATATATACTGATGGTATTATTCAACTAACTATATTGTTGAGCGTTCATGTGTGCATTTTAACGTGTGTGTGTGTGTGTGTGTGTGTGTGTGTGTGTGTGTGTGTGTGTGTTGAGGTGACATGGTTTATACACAGACATCCTTGGCCTCTGGATTTTTACAATTTTTGTGCCCCTTGAACCTTAGGCTTAGAGGTTAAAGTTCAGATATATAAGTTGGGGTTGGACAACTAACATTTTGGAAAGTTCTGTATTTTGGTTATAGTTTCAAGCTTCTTTGGTGAGGATTGAGACTTATACTTATCTGTGGGAATTAGGATTCATATACAGAAAACAGAAATCATATTAGTTTAAGGAACTGGCAGTCGTATTTTTTACTGTTGAGTTAGTTCTGTAACTTCTCTAGCTACAAGTAGTTAGCTAGCTCTACAATATCAGGCAAAAATCTTCTTTTGAGTGGATTGTAAACAAAATGGCTCCTCTGATGGAAATGAGTCAATAATGAATTTATACATTCAACGACCAACTCAGCTCAGTCATAATCTTTTTATTAACTTTATTGTTTAATAAATATATTAACTGCATATAATTTCCATTTTGATTACATTCAACCCCACACCTTCTCTTATCTTCTTCCTTTCACTACCAACAAACTTCTATTATTCCAATCAGTTCTTCAAACAGGGTCATGAGTTTCTGATTGTTTGTTATGTTTTATGAACTGTTTTCTTTAACTAAGATCACTTGTGGAACCATTCAATTGGAAGCATTCATTGCGTCCTCCTGGTGTCATCTGTGGATACAGAAGGGATGACAAAGGTTGTCCTAAAACTTCTTGCAACAAATGGCTAACTCCCATCAATAGAAAGGTCATTTACCAACAACTGAACAAAAAATGGTGGCACTAACTGGCATTATAAGCCAATTGGGTCTAACAGATTTTTAAAATATATTTTATTAATTTATTCATATTACATCTCGATTGTTATCCCATCCCTTGTATCCTCCCATTTCTCCCTCCCTCCCATTTCCCCCTTAGTCCCATTCCCTATGATTGTGACTGAGGGGGACTTCTTCCCCCTGTATTTGCTCATAGGGTATCAAGTCTCTTCTTGGTAACCTGCTGTCCTTCCTCTGAGTGCCACCATGCCTCCACATCCAGGGGACGTGGTCTAACAGATATTTACAGAACATGGTACCTAAACATTTTATCTTCTCAACACCTCACTGAACTTTCTTCAAAACTGACTATATACTCAGACACACAGCAAGTCTCAAATGATACATTAAAATTGGAATAACACTTTGAATTCAGTCTGACCACCATGGAGTAAAGCTGCATAGCTACAACAGAAACAACAGAAAGCTTACACACTGATGAAAACTGAAATATTCTCTACTGAATGAGAAATGGGTCAAGACAGAAAAGAAAAAAGAAAAAAATCAAAAACTTTCTGGAATTCAATGAGAATGAAAATGAATATATAACATACCCAATAACAGCAGTGCTAAGAAGAAAGTTCATAGCACTAAGTGCTTTCATAAGAAAATTGAAGAAATCTTGTACTAGTAACTTAAAGCACACACCAAAAAGCTCTAGTAAAATGGTTCTCAGTCTCAAACAAAACCCCTTTGTGGGTTGACGGACCCTTTTACAAAGGTTTCCACAAACCATCAGAAAACACAAATATTTACATTAAAATTTATAGCAGTAGAAAAACTACAGTTATGAAGTATCAATGAAAATAATTTTATGCTTGAGGGTCACCACAAATGGTTAATAATATTAGGGATCTGCAGCATTAGGAGGGATTACAAATACTGTCCTACAGCGAAATAAAAGACACACCAAAAAAAAAAGTAGAAGGAAAGAAATAACCAAATTCGGGACTAAAATCAATGAAATAGCAACAAATAGACCAACAACAACAAAAAAAAAATACAAAAATCAATAAACAAAGAGTTGTTTATTCCTGAAAAATCCGTAAAATTGAGAAACTTTTAGCCAAATTATCTAAAAGTTGAGAGAAGATATAAATTTTAAAAATTAGAGATGAAAAGTGGGACATATCAATAGACCAAGCTAATCGTGAGAATCATAAGGGTATACTTTATCAATCTATACTCCAACAAATTTGAGTACCTAAAAGAAATGGATATTTTTCTCCTCATATACTACATGCCAAAGTTACATCAAGATCAAATATAGAATGTATGTGAACATAGAGAGGCTACCTAGTAAGATAATTTTAGCCCAGAATTCTACAAGATTTTCAAAGAAATAACGTCAATACCCGCTCAAAAATTTCCCACAAGACAGAAGCAAAAGAACATTGTCCAATTCTTTTTTCAAAACCATGATTACCCTGATACTTAAAGCAACAAAGTGGCCAACTAAAATAATATTGCAGACCAAATTCATTTATGACATATATACAAAAGTTCTCGATAAAATACTTGCAAACCAAACCCAGGAACACATAAAAAATTCTTCCGCCATGGTTAGCCAACCCAGCTGCCTTCGATCTACAATGATGTCCTGCCTGGAACCCGCCTGCAGCACTGCAACAGTGACACAGTCCTGTGGGTGAAACCAACCACTATATGATTAGATTTAAGACATGACATAGAACCCATGTCTGACACTGATTTTGGGTGGGTAAGAACATGACAGTAAATAGGCCAAGGGCCTATGGAAGAAATAAATATGGTTTTGCTAAAGGTATGGAGCAACAGAATAATTATAATGACATTTTTTTTGCAGTCATAGGTCAGTGTCTCACTCAGCCCTCATCAGAGATATTTCTTCCTGTAACAGATGAGAACCAAAAAAGAGATACAAAGCTGGAAAATGTGCTCAGAGTGCTCAGTAAAAAACAGGATATTTCTGTCAAGTCCTTCCCTTCAGGACCCAGGGAACCCCATGCAAGAAGAGGCTGAAAGATTGTTAGAGACAGAGGGATAGAGGCCACCAAGGAAACAATGCCTAAACAGAGAATGTCCGATGCTCATATGAATTCAGAGACTGTGGCGGCGACCTATGTACACCATATGAGGATGTAGAGCTGAGAGAGATGCTCCCTATCTGTCTGCAACTGATAATGCAACTGATGATTTGAAAATGAAAAATTAGTTTTCTCCAAGACTATACTGGGCATAAAACACTATTCATAGTAGTCCTCAAGGCCACACATAGATGGTCAATACAAAACAAGCTCAAAGGCATCTTTGGCAGTTCTTTATCTCATAATGTTTTGTTAGGGTCTTTTGTTTTGTTTTGCTTTCTTTAATATTATTTTATCTTTGTGTTTATAATACAGTTTCAAGTTTTATGCTTTTGTGGGATTTCTGTGTTTTAAAATATGTGTGTCTCACCATCTTCTGACATATAATTCAATTTCTTTCTTCAGGGACTTGAAGTTTTTTCATAAAAATCTTTCACTTGCTGGCTTAGAGCTACACCGAGATACTTTATATTATTTGTGGCTATTGTGAAGGGTGTAGTCTCGCTAAATTCTTTCTCAATCTGTTTGTCATTTGTATACAGGAAGGCTACTCATCTTTCTATGTCCTTGCTTGCTGTTGCACATATTTCTAATTTTCTTGCTTGCTCTTACCCACCTTTCTGTTTCTCTTCTTGCTTGCAGTTACCCACTATCTATCACTCTTGCTGTTCCCCATCTCACTCTTGCTTACTCTGTCATGTCTCTTACCTGTTTGTTCTTTTTCCTTGAGCCAACCCCAATTGAAATGAAGTTCAATTTTTTTCATTACAAATTACTTCATGATTATTCCATCTTTACAATTACTAGGGAAGTCAAAAATTAACAGAGTAACAAGGAAATACAAAAAGTTCTGTAAGCTAAAAAACATTTAACAAAAATCAATAAATTTTCAAGCAATGGTCAGCATAACCTGATTGTTACTTCATAATACTCAGGAAAGTTTAATCATAAATTTCCCCAGGCTAAAGTCCTTGTTTTATAAGATTGTTGTAGCAACATAGTTTGTGCTAAATGTTTCTCTAATAAAGAAAAAACCTGACTTACTCACTGTCCCAAACCAAGAGGTGTGCTATCCAAGCCTAGGCTAACTGGCTAGGTCCTCTATTGTAAAATATCTATAAAGCATGATGTTTCAAGCCTACCTTTTCTTGTTCTCAAAGCAGATTCTAAGGAAACTTTTCTACAGATAACAGTATCTAGCCAGATATTGTTATGTCCAGGTCTTAACATTCTTTCGTGCAGGTTCTCCTTGGGTGCTCACAGTCAGAGCAAAACAAATTCTATCATTGTCTCTAGCCTTTGGCCATATGCCCTCTTTCAACATTATCTGTAGGAAAAAGTGTTCCCTGTATGAATTTCTTAAGGGCTGAGAAATAAAGAGAAAAAACAGTATTAGGAGAAATATCAGATTTCTAAACAACATTACATGTGGAGCATACATAATATTTGGGGACAGTGGTAATCAGCCAGAGATCTTTGGAACTTTGTCAAGCAAAGCCTCTATGATTTATCCTCATGTCTGCAACATACTACCACATCATCCACGGATAGTGATAATTCGACTTCTTCCTCTCCAATTTGTAGCTCCTTGATCTCTAATTGTATTAGTATTCTAGCTAGGAATTCAAGTACTATATTGAAGAGATATAGAGACAGCAGACAGCTTGTCTTGTCTCTGATCTCAATGGAATTGATTCAAATTTCTCCACATTTAGTTTGATGTTGGCTATAGACTTGCTGTATAATGTGCCTTGTAACTCTGATCTCTCCAATACTTTTTAACATGAATGGGTATTGGTTTTTGGCAAATCCTTTTTTGGCATCTAATATGATCACTTGTTTTTTTCTTTCAGTTTGTTTATATTATGTAATACATTGATGGACTTCTGTACATTGAACCACCCTGCATGCCTGGGATGAAACCTACTTGGTCATGGTGAATGATATTTTTGATGTGTTCCTGAATTTGGTTTATGAGTATCAGGAGAATCAACATGGTAAATATGGCTACCATACCAAAAGCAATCTACAGATTCAATGTTATTTCCATCAAATACCTATACAATTATTTACAGACATTAAAAGATCAATTATCTACTTCATATGAAAAACACAAAACAATCCAGAATAGCTAACACAATTCTGTACAATAAAAGATCTCTGGAAGTATCTTTATCCCTGAACTCAAGCTGTACTGTAGAGCAACAGTAATAAAAAAACCCAGCACACTCCTGCCATAGAAATGAGTTGGTTGATGAATAGGATATAATCAAATACCCAGAAATAATCCCACATGACTATGGACACTTGATTTTTTACAAAGAAGCCAAGAACATACAATGGAAAAAATAGCATCTTTAACAAATAGTGCTAGTCTAACTGGAGGTATACATGTAGAAAAAATCAAATAGATCCATATTTATCACCCTGCACAAAAATCCAAGTGGATTAAAGACCTCAACATAAAACCAGACACACTATGTCTATTAGAAGAAAAAGTGAGGAAGAGCCTTGAACTCATTAGCACAGAAAACAACTTCTCGAATATAATACCAACAGCTCAGTTTCTAAGGTCAACAATTAATAAGTGGGACCTCATGAAACTGAAAAGCTTCTGTATGGCAAGGGACACTGTCAACAAAATAAAATGATAGCCTACAGACTGGAAAAAGATCTTCATCAACCCTTCATCTGAAAAAAAGGCTAATATACAAAGGATATAAAGAGCTCAAGAAATTGAACACCAGCAAAACAAGTAACCCAATTAAAAATGGTCTACAGAGCTAAACGGAGAGTTCTCAAAAGAGTAATATTGAGTGGTTGAGAAGCACTTAAAGAGAAGTTCAACATACTTAGTCATCAGAGAAATACAAATAAAAAACACTGAGATTTCATCTTACAACTATCATAATGGCTAAGATTAAAACTCAAGTTACAGCACATGTTGATGAGAATGCAGATGATATGGGGGACACTCCTCCATTGCTGGCGGGATGTCCCTCAACCAAAGAATGAGTAAAGAAACTGTGGTACATTTACACAATGGAATAAGATACAATTATCAAAGGCATGGAAATCTTGAAACTAACAGCAAAATAGGTGGAACTAGAAAAGATCATCCTAAGTGAGATAATCCAGACCCAGAAAGACACACATGGAATATCCTCACTTATAAGTGGATATTAGCCCAAAATAGTTAGAGAACTCACCCAGCAAGGCATCAGAACAGATACTAGGACTTTCAGCAGATATCTGGGCAAAACTCTGCAGAGCAGTGTGGAAGAGTTGGGGATGGAAAGATGGAGGAGCGGGGAGGTTGTCAGGAGTTCCACAAGGAGACTATGAAGGCTAGCGGATCTGGTCCCAGGGGTTTCTGCATAAACTGATGAACCAACCAAGAACATTGCAAGCGGATAATTTACACCTGTCCCCTGTTCAGATGTAGCCAATGAACAGCTCATTCTCCCTGTGAAGACAGAGAGGGAGGTGGGGGTAGTGCCCCTGACTCAAACTATGTCGGTTTGGGTTTGATCACTGCCCCTTGGTGGAGAGACCCTAAAGGAAAACAGAGGAAGGGGATGTAGGCTGTCCAGATGAGACCTCAGAGGCTGTGGTCAGAAGGTTGGGGAGAAGGACCCCATCTGTCAGAGATCTAGGGGAAGGGAATAGGGCAGAAGAGGGAGGAAAATATGGGCACAGGAAGATAAGAGTAAGGGAATTACGATTCAGATGTCATCTGGATAATTTGTAACAAAATAAAACTTAAAAAGAAAATGTGTTTCTTTGCTGTTTTATGCATTTTTTTTGTCTTCTTCTGCTTGTTTTGTACGATTTCGTGATGATTTTAGTTTGTTTTATTTTATTATTTAGATGTCTGTTTGTGTTTTAAGGAGAGCTAAAAATGGTGGAAATTAATGTAGGAGTGCAGGTGGTGAGAACAGAGGGCAGTTAGAGGAGGGGAAACCATAATTAAAATATACAGTATGGAAAAAAGTTTTCAACAAAAGCAAAATAGAGAGCACTGAGATATTATATGAGAGATACAATTATTTTCACTTAGACAAATTGAATTAATCAAAGAGAAAATTGGAATTAGAATATTAATTAATTCCTTAAACTTAATAACTTCTCAAACTTTTGAAAATTTGTAAATGATTACTAAAGTAATTTGAAATTTTGTCCCATCAAAGAATTTAAAAAAAGAAATGAGTAAGGTTTAAGCAAATTTCTCATGTAAAAATACTATACTTTGAATCAATGGGTGAAGTTAAGAGTGCATTCTTTGAATATTTATGGTACGTTTTACTTTAAAATTTTGAAATGATTGCCCTATATTGTGTAATGATAACTATTTAAATGATCATTAATGATAAGTAGTTAAAATCATAACTCTTCCTTCTGATCATATACCTAGCATTAATGTATATTGCTACTAAAATATCATTTCTAGAAGACATGGTATAGCCAATCCCTTTAAATGTGAATTTAAAAAATTATTAAATACTTTTTACATATAAATTTATATTATTGTACATATATAATAAACTACCTATATCAAGAAGAACCATGAAACATTAAGGAATTATATATATATATATATATATATATATATATATATAATGAATATATGCTTATTCATAGTATTATTGTCAGAAATGATTTAAGTATATGGTAATTTAAGTAACTTTAAATTAAATTTTATCAAAATATAGGTTAGTCAAATTTATGCTCTAAATTGTCTCACATATAAAACTATATGCTATGTCAATAGTTATTGCTTTCATCTTCCTTATGAATTGTTATTTATCTACTTGTGCATTCTTCAGTTCATTTTTGTATATTATATCATTCATACATGTTATGTGATTATGTAAAAAAGTGGTGCTGAAAGGTTTTTCTAATTGTATTATAGCTTATTTTCATATGTATTTACCACCAAGAAAAATGGAGTTACTACTGTCTTAATTCAACCCTCCCCTCTCCCTTAAGAATCTGAGAATATTCAGTGAAATTTTATGTAAAGTACACCAGGTGAGGTCACAAAAAATTGACAAATTACTCAAACGTCATGACAAGAAGTGTCAAATATCCATCACACATGATTTCTGTGGATATCCTCTCTTTAGCAATGAATAGAAGTACAAGGCATAACTTCACATTAAAAAATTGAGACCTAGAAAATTCATTCAACATTTATTAAACTATAATGACTTATCCATACTTATGAAATTTTCATATTTTTTCTGATAATACAGATGTGAATCATCCTTCCTTCACTATGGGTCTATGCTTAAATAAAAACTACATTCAATGCTCAATTAAAAGCCAGATGCTTCATCAAAGAGCCTCTCCATTTGTAATATGAAACACAATCTGCATAATAAACTCTGCTACAACTCATAGAGAAAATGGTTAATGAAGTTCTTAGAATTAAAGGCAAAACATCATGATGTTAATAATTCTGACATCAGCTACTACCCCTAATCCATGAATTTTCACACATTCAATTATTATTTATATTTAATAAAACTTATTATCTTAGGAAATTGCAATACCTATGCCAGAGAAGACAAAAATCAATGAAAAGAACATGAGGTTTTTTTATTGAAGATATTCAATTTAAAAATATATATTTAGTGCTTATGAGGCAATTTACTGTTTTGTGCAGTTAAAAGCTCTTTAATGATTTTGATATATTTAAATTCAAAGTGTTTCTCCTTTTATCCTTTCATCCTGGATTATTTTGAAGAAATACCGGAATCATATAGAGTAGTTTCACTTCAGATGCAACAGTTTCACTCTTAGCTTCAATTCCCTATATTCAATCATGGCTCAATTATACTGAATGAAAATTAAAAAATAAACAGAGCTTAGAGTTCTTTAATCATATTATACAGTACTGAGAGCAACTTCACTATTAATTAATTACTAATAACATATATAGTAAGATTTATAATAATGTTTTTAAGGAAGAGAATTTAGCACATAGAGGTTGTGGTTCTTTCTGAGGTTTCAAGATTTCCATTACACAGTCTCAAAAGCTTTTTCCTCAACATAAAAGATAAGTATAAAATTTTATCCATAAACAAGCTACCATTATTTTCTGTAAAGTGAAAACTTCAGAACTGTCAATGAACTGAAAAAAAACAGGCTAATTTTTTTGAATTTTTAAAATGTAATTCTATTTTTTAAACTTCTTTCTTATTATGTTTCTTTTTAACATATACATTTATATTATTACACATGGGTAAAATAAACTACATACAGCAGGAAGAACCATGAGACAATCAGGAATTATGTAAATCTTACATTCATAGTGATTTGACTATTTGTATTTGGCAGCCTTGAAGAAAACATCTTTCCTATGTTGTTGGTTCTACATTTCTAAATGGAGATTAATACATGTCATATCTCATCCCTATTAATGTAAAACATCTATCTTCATCTAAAAATACCTTAACCCCTAACCTCCTAAGCTTAATTGACAGACTAAACTATCTGGTTTTCACACCCATCAGAGACTTGGAAAGGGATAAAACATAAATACTCGAGTGAACCTGAAGTGCAGGTTAGCAGCTTTCAAAATGAAAAAATGACTGAGACAGTTTACTGCTTGAACAGTCACCCAACACTCTCTATAATATTTGAGCATCATCTTCAGCCTTTTAGCCCAATATCTCTGACAGACAGGAACTATTGTGCTTACCCGTCTTGAATTTTCATTTAATTTTACTCATGTTTAGATGTGTAATGGTGTGTCTGTAAGTACAACAGGATTGTGCCTGTAAAGGCCCTCAGATATCCTGGAATTGTACTTCCAAGTCCTTATGGGCAGCCTGATTTGCATGTGAGGAACCACACAGTGATCAGCCAGTGATATTAAACTCTGAGTGACCTCTTCAGCAACAGAATATGTCTTAACATGACCAAATGTTTATGTTTATGCCCATCACAGTTTACTTTATGAGCTAGATAAAAAGCTATCAGTATTGCAGGCTTGTTGGTTTGTTGTTTGTTTGTTTTTTGGTTTTTGTTTGTTTGTTTTTCTCTGACTGAAGACTTGAAGAACTGTCAGGTAGGTGCCTTTTTCTGTGTTACTTCTAAGCTGGAAATTCTCTAGAGATATAATTCGTGTTTTCCTCTCTCAGTCTATTTTCTGATATTATGGCAGACTACATAGACTTAGAAATTTCTAACTTTAGATATTTATTTTATTTATTTGACTTTGGTACTGGAGATTGTTAAATTAAGATACATGACAACTGCCTCTAGTGAAGGAATTTAAGGCAGGTTACTACTCTGTGGAAAGTTGGAAGGGAAAAGTGATGGTAGGTGTTACACAGGGTGTGGATTAGATTAAGACACATTACATTAATGCATGAAATTTAAAATAATAGATAAAAATAGGTGAAAGGTGTCTTTAACTCATCAAATTTTAACATTAACATTCTTGTGGTAACTACCGGCTATCTCTATTATGGGCCCCAGTTCATTCTTTTTTTTGTTCTACTACTTCTACTACTACTACTTCTTCTTCTTCTTTTTTTTTTTTTTTGGATAGGAGATAGTTTATTTGACTTATATTTCCATATCTCTGTCCATCATTGTAGTAATTCAAGACAGAAATTAAAGAAAAGTTAGGACATGAAGACAGGAGCCAAAACAAAGGCCATGGAGGAGTACTGCTTACACACACACACACAATATATATATATATATATATATATATATATATATATATATATATATATATATATATATATATATATATATATTACCTACAGCAAGAAGACCATGAAAAAATCAGGAATTTCTAAATGTAAATCAATGTCTATCATATCTCATCATTATAAACTTAAAACATCTATGTAGACCTAAAAATTTCTTATCTCTTAAACAACTAAACTTAATTGTAAGACTAAACTATCTGTTCTTCAACCTAATCAGAGACTCGAGAAGTAATAAAATAAATGCCTGAGTATACAGGGAGTGCACTTTGGCAGGTTCCCAAATGAGAAGATGACAGAGACAGTTTGCTGTCTGAATAGTCAGCGAAAATTCTCTATAACATTGGAGCATCATCATCAGCCTTCTGGTCCAATATATCTGACAACACATTTGTGAGGCAGGAGCTATTGAGGACTTGCTTACCCTGTCTTGGCAGAGTTTGACTGTTGACTCTGCCTACATCTAGGCTTACTCATTTTTAGGCATAATTCTGTCCATGGTAGAAATGAGGACATTTTTCCCAATCACTTGCTTGACACACTTGTAGCCATCTCCACACTGAGGTTCTTTGATGCTCATGATCTTTTATGAAGTAGGCTGGGTGTTGCCAGAGGTTAACTTGTCTCATTTTCAAATAATCTTTGAATTAAAAAAATCTTTAAATGCCATATTCTGTATTTTCTGAGATTTATGAAGAACTTTCTAACTATTTTACTTTATATATCTATAGAATGATATCTGTTACACCTAGTATGTATATCTTTGTGATAAAAGTAGAATAGTAATTGATATGACTATGATTTGATCAAATAACAAGTAACTTGTATAATGTACCTATTCTAAACAGCCTGCAAATACTTTAAAAGTATTGGAAATAAGCTCTGTATTATAATTGAGTTATATGGGTATAGTACCACATATTAGAATAGAAATATATGTAATGTGTGTGAATAATAATCTTAAAATTGAATTCTATACCAGTGTATCTAAAACTAAACTTATTTTGCATCAATAAAAAATTCTATACCAGTGATTAAAAATAACCTTGTGAGTAACAAGGCATTAAGTTGAGGAGTAGATTCACTACTATGGCCACTGTATCCATGACCTAATTTCTAGAAGAGTTTATCTCTTAAGATTGTTGCATTGTGTTTCTATATAGTACATTTTGGAATGATGTGAGGAATTTTAAACCAGCAACATAGCTTCTATTGCAAGGGATTACATCCAAAGACATTCTAGATCTGTGTGATCCAAGTGAATGACACACATATTATCTCTCTGGCGAGAATACAAACAATTCCTTAGTACACACCTTTAGTTCCAAACAATGAAGGTAAGCTTAGCACATAGAAGGAATCAGCCACTTTTGAAAATGAGTACTAATTAAGGGGCAAACTAAGTCATGAGTCAGAGAAAGATTTGACAGAATGAATCAGAGATAGGCTATATCCAACTCTCATAAGGACAGGCAAGAGAAGCTACTTAAGAGCTGTATAGTATGACTTTCACACGTACGCTGGTGCTTCATATTTGACCATGTCCCCTTGTGGGGGAGACCTGGTGGCACTCAGAGGAAGGACAGCAGGTTACCAAGAAGAGACTTGATACCCTATGATCATATACAGGGGGAGGAAATCCCCCTCAGGCACAGTCATAGGGGAGGGGAGTAAGGGGAAAATGGGAGGGAGGGAGGAATGGGAGGTTACAAGGGATGGGATAACCATTGAGATGTAACAAGAATAAATTAATTTAAAAAATTAATCCAAAAAATAAAAATAAAAGCATTTCATGAAAAAAAAAAGAGCAGTATAGTAGAGCTGAGAAGTGGAGTAGGGTACAATAGAGAAAGAGTAGAGAAGATAATAAATTAAAGTACAGTAATGAGCTCATCAGAGAAGACAGTACAGTAGAGAAAGGAATAGAGTTGAGTACAATAGAGAGTTCAGTAGAGAAGATAGTTCAGTTGAGTGAAGTTGAGGTCAGTCAGTTGGCAATCAGTAGAGAGACAGTTCAGTTTCTGGAAGTTTAGATCAGTTCAGTTGACTGAGTTCAGTGCAGTGGAGTTGAGTTCATTCCTGAATTCATGCAGAGGCTGCTGTAATCAGAGGATAAAAAGGTATAAGATGAGATCATATTGTTAGAGTTAGCTTGAGGCAAAGCAGAGCAATACATCCAGATGCTGAGAGAAGCCAGTTTTAACCAGTCATCCTGGAGAAAAAGTTGAGAAAGAATAGCTGAGCTGATCAGCCAGCCAGAATTCAGAAAGAGCTAAAAAGGGTGAGCTAATTCTGCACTAACCCTCCAAGACATCACTTGCATCAGGCAAATAAAAGATACTTTTACAGGAACATATTCAAACTACAATGATGTCTCAGGGGAGATCAGTCATTCTTTCATTTCTTCTTTCCACTTTCACCCATCCCTCTAGAAAGAATAATTCATAATTATTCATTTTTGTAAAAATACATGCAGCATTCAATTAATTTTTTTGTAATGATAGAATTCATTTAGGATAATGTGTCAGTTCTATTCATTAAAAACTTGGGAAACATTTTAATTTATCAATTTATGAATAAAAATACCATCTAAATAAATAGTTTAAAAGTCTTAACCAATTGTCAATTTGATTTTTACTCATTTTTCCCACTGTTGATCCAAGGAAGTTCTTCAAGACAGTTTTCAACTCTTTATAAACAGCCCTGGAAGTTTTTATGGCTTATTTATTTCTGTTATGACAAAATATTCATAGAAAGTCAGCAGTCTGGAACATATTAATACTAAAATTTATGTTATCAGTAATTAAGACTGGACAAGAAACATAAATCATCAGTCTTTTGGACCATCCAAGATTATGGCTCTAGTTTTCAATCAGATTACGCTTCAAAAACTTTAGGGCCGTTGTCACACCTAGAATTTAATCTTTAATTCTGGTTTATCAGTACATTTAAAATTTTATATTACCTTCAGTGTATATAAAAGATAGCAAACAGGGTTGCATATACATTAGGGACAGATAAAGGTAAAATCTAGCTTTTTATGATTTCCTGAATGATGGGAAAAGGAGAGGATGCCTCTATTACACCTTTTGGGTTTAGCAATCTTTTAAAGGGATAGTTCTGATTTCCCTATTCTTTTGACTCACTTTGCCTGTCCTAAATAGCAATGTTAGGCTTGTGTGCCTTTGCACACATAGTAAAAAAACTTCATGGTTTTTATGATATACGGTTTTGTTCTCTGTTAGGTTCTGATCCAGGAACCACTCATCATCTGAAACTTGAGGTGCACCATCACCAAAAGTTACGGTGAGTTCTCCCCCGCCTTACCACCAACATATTCATTGCCATCCATTACTGTGACAAATATCCTAAGCCATGGTCCATCTCAGAGACCTGGGAGAATTTCACAGCTGTCTCCGTTTATTCATCTCTTCAGTGCTTGCTCATCTGAAGGCTGCCTTTCAGTCAGTCTCACATACCTTTCCAAAAAGCCTAGAAATTTAGGCAATTAATATGCTGCTTTCCTCCATCTGAGCAAAGTTTATTTGGGCGAGTCCATTTCAGATTTAAAAACATTTCTAAATTGGGTATTGAACCTCAAATGTTGTTCCCTCAGTGTTACTCTATAATCACTTTAATGGTCTTCTCCAACAGACTCCTGGACACGCCAACATACTTCAAAATAAAGAAATTAGAAAACTTCTTTGTCTTTTAAAATATATTTTCCTCTACCCCCTGCGGTTGTGATGTTTCATCATATAATGAATATATCTCAGAAACTGCACACATGCACACATGATCACTTACAAATGACGTGGGTTTATTTTGTAATACTTATTTAAAATATTTTCCCCTTGTCTTTTAATGTTTTTTGTATTATGTTTGTAGGTAGGTATTATTTAACTTAACATAATTGGAGTTGTTGAGTTTTTTAATGGATAATGTTTTGCAACAAATTGTGGACATTTTCATCTTTATTTTTTATGTGTAGTTTTCATGTGCCTTTTTCCCGTAACTGACCACCATTATTCAAAAGCCGTTACTTTTTCTAAGGCTCTTCAACCTTTAAAGCTGTGTTCAATTATTTTTTAGTTCAATTATTTTTATCTGTTTTCTATTTTGTTAATTAAACATTAATTTATTTTAAGTCATGATTTCTTCTGCCAATTATAACTTTTAATGTATACTTCACATATATTTTTATATTAGTTGTTAAGAAATATTCATTATTCTACTTATTTTGTTAAGGTAAAATGCTGAAATTAATATAATAAAGAAACCATTATGTTGGTTATACTAGCTGCATATTTTATATTCTTTCAAAGGACAGGGATGTGTATAATTTTTTTGCAAACACAGACATCTTTTTATGGTAACCGTTGGTGTTTTGTGTTACTCTTAAAACTATTGGGAATATAAATGGAAGTATATAAATATTGCATAGGACATTAATTTATGTGTTTTTAATTTTCCACCTCATCACAGAGAAACCTATAGTCTGATACCCCAAATAAATTATTCTTTAGATTATGGTGAAAAGAAAAGTACAAATGAAATTACAGTAGTAGAACAACTGATGTCCAACCTAAACAACATTCTGTAATATTTGTGTTACAAAGTATACATAGAATATTATTTGAAAGAATTAACATCAGTATATCCCTCCAACCTCTTTATGTATTTGAATTTCAGTAGTTTTGTTCCACCAATCCCCTAGGCACTTTCTCAATTTATTTTACTTCTTAAGAAGTTGACAGGGATGTAACTGTTTGGTTTGTTTGTATCAGTAGTACCTATTGTTATTTAGATTTTAGTTCACCATATTCATCAGCTTAAAGGATGTTTGTTGTTGTATGACAAAACATTTTTTTTTTTTTTTTTTTTTTTTGTGGAGAGAATCAACCCACATGTCTATTCTTTCCAGATAGGAAACTCATCTAGACCAAAGTACAGGCACCACTAGTGTCCAAGTTGGTGAAACAATGAGTTTTATTGGGATTACTTGAGAATATGGTTAAGGGTTTAGTTACAAGGGTAGAAATAACTTGAAGACAGCTGTATCACCAATGCTGACAGAACACGGGTGACAGCCCACAAAGCTGGGAACCTGGAACATACTATACAGCCTGCAGGCAGATCAACAGGCTAGAGAGTGTCCTTTTCAAGTGACATTGGTCTTAAAATTCTCCCAGCAAACTGGACAGGTCTCTATTATATCCAGCCTGTTCCTCTGGCCTCAGAGTCTTCTCTGTGGCCTGCCTGGTTGGAGTCTTCTTTGCTGCTTGTTTCTTACTCTGACAGTGAGGGGCCGAGTGAATCTGGTCAGTGTCAGGGACTTCCCGAAGCTACTTCAGGTTGTTTATCTCTCTGTTCAAGGAACTTCATTGTAGGATGCAATGTTTCAATCTAGTATGAAACTGTTATGTAATGGTTGCATAATCCAATTTCATTTCTGCTCTTTTCTGTGCATTGAAATATATAGAGGTCACATATAACTAATTTGCATTACGGATATCACAAATCCTGCTCATTTTTACAGTATAAGTTTTTTTTTCAATATATTCTGTTTCATTTCAGAAATCTTTTAATAATATTATTTAGAAGATAGCAAATTTCCATTTTCCCTTAAATTAATAGATTGTTTATAATTTGTACTTTTCAGGTACATATTTTCCTCTTATTTTTTGTTCTTTATTATTTTCTGGTTTTCTGCTGTATTTGTCAATCCTCCTGTTTATCAAATTCCCACCCCACTTAAATTATTTTATTCATTGTTTTCTAATATAATAATATATTTATGGATTACCCCTTGGCAATTGTACAGGTATCCCTGTATCTACTATTTTAATTATATATATTGTAAAACCATTGTTGCATTTTTACATGTGTATATATAATTTATATATAAAACCACCCAGCACTGAGAAAGCTAGCCAGTAGGAATGAAGCTTCCAGGTCACTATCAGCTTAATTTTTTCATATTCCCTATCTCAAGTATGAGTTATCTTCCATGTCAGGGTCTTATCCTCAAGTTATGGAATGCAATGTAGAACACTGGGAAGAGCCTGTAATGTTTGGAGGTATTTTGCATCTCACTGACAGAGAATTTCAAAAGCAGTACACAACGTTTGGCATTTGACTTTTTTATTTGTTAATGTGTGTCGTCTACTAGGAGACTTCTTGCTTTTATGGAGTGACATAATTGTAACTTGTGAGATATATATATATATATATATATATATATATATATATATATATATATATATATTTATAGTTATAGTTATAGTTATAGTTATAGTAGTGGGTTTCTGTAAAGTGTTTTCTAAAGTTTCTTAGTGCTATTTATTCTTCCTTATAATCTTCAGGAACCCTGACCTTAATGAAATTTAATTTTTCTAGTTCTTTTATGAGAGAAACTAACATTTTTATATAGAATTAATCCCTCCTTTATAAGATCAAGCCCATACCTCACACCATTATCAAGTCAACATCCTATGTATTAACAGGTCATAGTTCCTAGACATAGAAGAGAGCATGTTCTTAGTGTTTTGACAAATGGCCATGGTCTTAAGCCAACTCCTAGTACTTATCATCAAATACATACAGCAATGCATCTCTCAGCCCTCATTAAAGAAACATCTATTTGAAGTAGATGGTGATTAACACACTGACACACACTGTCCCTGGTTCAGAGAGTAAGAGACTGCCAGATGCTCAGCAAAACTGTGCAAACCCTGGCCAAACTCATAATGCATGTTTGATCTCCAATGTTTATCACTTACTATTTTTACCGAGTAGCATTTTCAAATTTAGGTTGCAGTATTTAATGTCAATTTTGGTGGTTAGCTGATTAGGTTATAGGATATTAATGTTATGTCCCAAACATATTAGTTGTCATTATTTTCAATTTTTTATAATTATTATAGTTTATATATGTAATTTATTCAAAATATAAATTTATTTATTTCATCACACAAGTCCCTAATGCCTATGCAAGTGCTGGTAATTTTGCTGGATGCTACAAAAATATTATAATTTTTATTTTAAGTAATAGAAAAAAATGCTCAACCATAAACCGAAGATATATACAACTGCACCATTTCCTCTAAAGGCTCAAGAAATATTGAACAAGAAAGAGCAGAGAGATTGCAAGAGCCAAAGGTGGTGGAAAATGACAAGAAAACTGTTTTCTTGTCGTAGCACAGAAGCTCCATTTATGACCTCAGTGTCTGTAACAGGCTGCAAAGTGTCTGAGAAAGCCCAATCCAGACAGAATCTTTGTGTGTGTGTGTGTGTGTGTGTGTGTGTGTGTGTGTGTGTGTGTAAATATAACCACTTTTTTCTCCTTTATTAATTTATTCTTGTTACATCTCAATGGTTATCCCATCCCTTGTATCCTCCCATTCTTCCCTCCCTCCCATTTTCCCCTTATTCCCCTCCTCTATGACTGTTCCTGAGGGAGATTACCTCCCCCTGTATATGTTCATAAGAATCTTAACATGGAGAAGGGAGTTAGGCATGATGGTACACCCTTATCTGAGAAGGAGTTGATAGTTGTTAGCATCTGAGAACGGAGAAGTCAGTTTTGTTTGTTTGTTTGTTTGTCTAAAAGGACACAAAGTTGGGAGAGAAGGGAACAAAAGTGTATCTGGAGGATCTGGTAAGATTGGAAGGAAGTGAATATGAACAAACCCGTTGTACAAAACTTTTGCTAAATATATTCTCTGACAGTAGAGAGTAAAGTGTGTAGATTCATGTACTGAAAGCATTTCTGGGAAGAGAATAATGTTACAGAGCAGAGAACATGATGAGAATGTTAATGTTTCCTTCAAAGAATTCTGTATTTTTGTCAGCATCGTTGATTTTTGCAATTAAAACCGAATTTCTAGAGATTTTAATTAGGTGCCTGCAATCTGATTTGTTGTTTTTCTAATTACTTTTGACAGGTATCATCACACCCACTGTGTAGCTTAGCAAGATGATAATCTTGAGTTTATGGTGTCCTTGCTTCCTCCATGTATGTACTGAGATGAGAGGTGTACATCACTGTCTCACTTAACAGTTTCCAATGTGCACTAAACCAAATAAGCCACATTCTAGCCCTAAGGATGATTATTTTACTAAATTAGAATCACAAGATGGGAAAAAGACACAGATTTTATAAAGAGAGAAGTAAAGGGAGAGACAGACATTGAGAGAGGCTGACATTTAGAACAGGAGAGGGAGAGAGAATACTTAACTCAAAATTTACCTAAAGCATTGAGAGAGAGAGAGAGAGAGAGAGAGAGAGAGAGAGAGAGAGAGAGAGAGAGAGAGAGAGATGGTTCTTGAAAACATTGATACTAAATTCATGTCTGTAAAAAAAACTTTCAAAGAACAGATATAGATCAAAATCATATGAGCTATCAAAAACAGGATTATCCCCCAAGATTGGAAAGATTTACAGAAGCTGTACTGGAAGCTGGTTCTCAATCACAATGACTTCTAACTCAGGGACAAAGTGACAACTTAGAGAAAGAGCTGACAGAATGAGTCAGAGATAGTATATGCCCAATTCTCCAGAGAACAGACAGGAAAGACAGGCTATTTAGGAGCAGCCAGCATGAGAGAAGTAGCTTCTGTGCAGTTCCGTTGAGTGCAGTTGAGTTTGTGCAGTTCAGAGGCATTTTTTCCAAGCAGAGCTATTTATTCAGAAGTCAAGAGAAGCCAGTTTGAATCAGTCAGTTTTGAGAAGAATATTGAGCCAGAACAACCAAGTTGAAACAGCCAGCCAGAGCAGAAAGAACTAGAAAGGGTGTTTATTCAGCAGTAATTCTCAGAGGCTGGAAATATTCTACGCCTAGGTTAGCAGAAGGAGGCTGAAAGCTGATGCCTTCAAGGTCTAGGCTTGCAAAATATTAACACGTGTGAAGGAAAGAAGCTTCCAGGCCTAGACCTAGGGATACTTAGTTAGAAATGCCCAAGTCATATGTTAATAAAGCTTGGGTATGGCTCTCCTTTCATTACCTTTTCAGAGAAAATAAAAATAACAATTACAGTCCAATTCTTTATTTTCTTATTTAATAATTCTATTTGCTTTTATGTAAAAGACAATAATTTGCTTCATTAAAACCAGTAACATTTGACTCAAATCAGTGATTGTATGAATTTGAATGTATAGAATAAATGTCTCCATTTAAGAACTTGCCATAAGATAGCTGATATGTTTTACTTTTTTCTTTTCTAGTCTTTTAGTTAGAAAGCTTTTACCTAGAAAAGTTTTCTCTATTACTGAATGATTATTAAGGCAAAACATTAAATTCTAATGTTACAGGGAATAAGTTACAATATTTTTTCTTCTATGTTTAAACAATGTTCACATCTTTTTTTGAAATCTGAAAGGGTTTCTTCTTTTAAAAATTCAGCCTTTTATTTATTTTTTACTTACATCAGAGTCTAAGACTCATAGGAAAATGTTAAGTATGAGGCACAGTGAACCATGCTTGTTCATCTTTTTGACAGTAATGGAACATTTTATCTCCATAATGCTTCTGTGGATTTATTCTATTCCTGAGAATAAAATATATGAAGTGTTTCTTCTATTTTTAGCTTCCTAAGTCTTTATTCAAGAACAGACTGTGAAATTTAATCAACGGTTTTGTCATCCACTGAGAATAATACATAGAGCTGAAAAATGAATTGTTGTAACAAACTAAGACCCGCGCTGGATGTGATTTTCTAGTAGATTATGTAGAATTTTTCATTTCTATACATAAAGAGTGGCCAAAGATGCCGAGCACCCCTCCTGCTTTTTCTCATAGTTACAATAATTGTGTGTGCATGCACCAAAGCTTTTGTTTTACATGTACTTTTTATGGTATGTGTGCACCACACTGTGCATGTACTTGCGGATGCTTGCTCATATAGAGGTTATAGGCTGATGCCAAGTATTTTGCTTCATCACCCTTCATCTTAACATTTTTGAGAGGAGGCACATCTAACTGAAACTGGAGCTCACCCATTTAGACAAGCCGGCTGGCCAATAAGCTTAGGAGATTTACCTGTCTCTATTCTTCAGTTGAGGAGTTATAGAAATGTGCTGCTGATTCTGGATTTGATGTGGATGCTGAAGATATGAACTCAGGTCCTTGTGTTTGTACCGTGAGCATTTTGCTGACTGAAGCATCACCCAGCTCTATTCATCTTTCATAGTTTATCATTCTCAAGTGACTGTATGGTTATCAATGGAACTACTAACTTTTAAAATTAATATACCTTCAGATATCTTAATTCTTTTAATGACATTTTGAACTATCCGGTGTTTCTGGTTCATCTTCAGTCAATTTTAATTAATTACCTATTATTCAAACAATGAAAATTGTACCTCAAATGTTGTAAAATGTATGTGTGTACATACATACATACATAAAACCCTGTTAGTATATACATTCAGAAAAATATACATGGACTAGATTGGATTTACACTACTACCAAATGTATGAAGTTTAACCATATTGCTAATATTCTCAAAGTAAAAGCATTTTTAGTTTTATGGTTAATTTTGATATTTTTGTACTTCTTTTAATTAATTTTATATCAGTAATAAATATATTAGTAGAAAATGTAATTATCACAGTATAATTATTTTCTGAATTTAAAAAAAAGGAAAATTTATAAAAAATTAAATAATTTCTGGAATGTGTAATGAATATTTTGCAAATACATTAATATATAGGGTCTTAAACATTGAAGTTATTGACCTTTTGGAATTTAATTAAACTATCTAAATTCTTAAATGAATAAGTACATTTCAAACTAACTGCTTTATATAATAAAAAGTAGAATTATTAAGGTTATTATCCATATTTTACTTGCTTATCTTTCATTTTCTTTATGCTTACTTCCTTCCATTATGAAGTTGTGAAAAGCCATTTTCAATTGTTTTTAATAGACAAATCTACCTGTATCTGTAAGAAAAAAATCTCCTAATAAAACCATAAAATCATGTATTATACTTTGGTGTATTCCAGTAGTATTGATTCCACCAGGCTTGCTGTTGAATATTTGTAATGATAATACTCTAATATTTTTATTATTCAAAACATTTCTGCATGTTGCCACAAACCATTGCTTTATGTCATTCTAAAAATAATAGAGAAAAAAGTCAAAGTTTATCCTGAGATGCAGAGATTAGCGAAAATGAAATAATAATAAAGTGGAAGACTCAGGTGAAGGAGATAAATTAAAAGACCAAGTTCTTCATCTAACGGACAGAAAAAGATCAAAGCATTGAGGACCTTTTAGCAAATAAAAGTGATAAATCAAAGCTTGAAATTCAGGAATAATAATGTCAGTCAGGTTAAAAGAGAGTTCATGTTGAGATGGGTAAAATGAAAAAAAAAATACTGCCACTCAAAGCATGCTTTAAAATAGGAGAAAGTTTAATACTCTATAGATTTTTAAACTGGAAAATATGTGAATATATCAGGAGGATGTATTGAACTTCCACTTCTCATCTAATCATAAAGTGGAAATATACTTTTCTTTGAAATGTTCTTCCCACACCATACAAAGATAGTATAAGAAGCTAAAAGCCAAAACATTTAAAGGATTATGGTAATGACATTTGAAATAGCATAAAGAAAAATGACAGAATTATCATGAGTCAAAACTGTAATGAACTGTATTTAGAATCATATTTCTTCCTTTATGTAATGGTTTTGTAATTGCAAAGTATACTTTAACGGTAACACTTGATCACTTCACTTGATTGGAAATGTTGCAGAGAATGTTGACAGGTTCTACTGTTGGATGCTGGCTTCTTTCTTTCTTTCTTTCTTTCTTTCTTTTTTTCATTCATTTATGGATGTGGTTTTGCTTCACATCTATTCCTTAGGTGTCAACAAAGTGACTCTCACTTATATTATAGTATTCTCAAATATTTGGTATTAAAGTCAAGTGTTATATGAGACAAAAGTGAATCAAATCTATTAGACTACGTCCATTTTCATTAATGATAATAGAAAAAGACCTTAAGGTTAATCACTTTTTTATTGTATAAGAATGAATTATGCTGATCATCGTGATCATAACTGAATGTGTGAAAATTCACAACCTTTCTTCTCTTAAGAGATTTATTTATTAGTATACAGTATGAATCAGATCACATCATAGATGGTTGCAAGCGGCAATGTGGTTGCTGGAAATTGAACTCAGGCCCTCTGGAAGAGCAGTCAGTGCTCTTAACTGCTGAGCCATTTTTCCAGGCCCCCAAAATTCATAACTTTTCTAATCGTTCATCTCTTCACATACTTTATGCAATATTTAAGCCCCTTCAGATTATTATTAAATATATGTATATGTTAGTGGTATTTATAGATGAGCCTTTCTATATAACTATAATTGTTAATTTTTATTACATTATAAATAACAGAAGAGCTCTCATCTTTTGTAAGGAGAATCTATCTAAACATAACAGGATTCATTCTTTTTTTTAACAAAAACATGGATAACATTATGTTTTTCAAGTATGTCACTCCTAAGAAAAAATGTAAATAAATTACTGTATTACAAAAAGAAACCCTAAAGGTATGACATTTTAGTCTAAATAAAGCTTTAAAATTTCAAACTAACTATAAATCTTCAGTATATAGAAAGCTAAAATTAATGGTTCAGCAAAGTTGGAAGACATACAAAAAGTGTGTAGACTATATATTTTCTTATAATGTTTGGAAAAATGATTACCTTCAGTGAAAGTAATAAAGGGTTATATTCGGTAAACACGTGTTGGAGTGGCACATCCCTCCCCCCCAGAGATATCACTCTCAAGAGGATCTTTGACTTGAAACAAATATAATGTACATTAGAGAATACTTCAGAGAATAAATGGCAGGCCTTGGTGACAGAAAAAAAAACAAACCCACAAAGACCTTTATGATAAAAGCAGGCATTGTACTGCATCACACACAAGATTTGGAAAGACAGGCTGTGGAACTAGAATAGTTTGAAATGTATACTTACATTATTATTTCTCTTGTACATTTTCCCACAATGGGGTAGCAGGTAGAAATGGAAATATCAGAGGCCTGAATTTGTGTAGCTTAATAATATATGGTTTATAGGGACTTGATTACATTCTCTGTAAAGTCAGTCGCTTCATATAAAAGGGCATTTCAGTACATAGAGTAAATGAAGTGACTGTACAAGGAAACTTTGCTAAAGTAAGAAATAAAATGACATTTCTTAAAGAATAGTTCTGCTTGTGTTTCTTACACTGTACACATAGGAAAAGATATCTGTCCAATTAGAGTGGCCATTTTGGGAACCATAATGAACGAGCAAGTGGATGAGTAGCCAACACATTAAGCACATGAGAAACATCAGGTAGAGTATGATTGTGTGATCTACTACTATTTATCCAATCCAATCCCAGCCAGCACTGCCCTGGAGAGAAGGCAGGTTGGCCAGCTGCAATCCTTTCATTGGAACAGGTACCTGTAATTGATATATATTTTTTTAAATTAAGGTAGTATATTTAATTGTAGTCAATTGGATGTAGACAACTCATCCAGAAACCAAATTAAAAATAGTAAACATAAATAGGAAATAAAATTGAAGATTTTTTATATAAAAAATGAAAAACTATGGTTAAAAATATAAGCTACAAAGCTAAGAGACATACAAGAAGGCATACTTTTGAATGTGAAGAAAAAAATTCTTGTGGCCCTAGGTTTTGACTTGCTTTTGTTTTGCTTTGTTGGAAGTTTCATACATATCTCATAGTTCAGTTATTTTTTGCAAGTCTTTGTTTGACCAAACTGATTTGTTGTGTGCCATCATGCTTGATTTATCATACAACTAAGTAATGCTTTCTTTTATGTGCTAAACTTACTATTTCCTACTTATTTAGTATTGCAGATTTGTTTTTGTTGTTTTTTGCCTATAAAAATTTTTATTATGTTTCTTGCTTAATGTATACACTTATATTTTTACACATGAATAAAATAAACTACATACAGCAGGAAGAACCATGAGACAATCAGAAATTATATAAATGTTACATTTATAGTGATTTGGCTATTTGTATTTGGCAAACTTGAGGTAACCATCTTTTTTATCTTATTGAGTCTAAATTTCTGAATGAAGATCAATAACTATCATATTTCACCTCTATTAAATTAAAACATCTATCCTGATCTTAACCCCTAACCAACTAAGCTTAATTGTAAGACTAAACTATCTGGTCTTCAACCCTATTAGAGACTTGAGAAGGAATAATACTTAAACACAGGAGTGAACTTAGAGTGCAGGTTAGCAGCTTTCAAAATGATAAAATGACTGAGACAGTTTATTGCCTCGTCAGTCAGTCACCCAACACTCTCTATAACATTGGAGCATCAGCTTTGACCTTCTAGCCCCAAATAACTGACAGACATATTTGCAAGGCAGGAACTATTGAGAACTGTCTTGGCAGACTATGGCTGTCTACTCTGCTTGCCTCTAAGCCTGCACACTTTTAGAGAGAATTATGTCTGTGGCAGAAATGAGGACATTTTGTCCAGTGGCTTGTTTGCCACATTTGAAACCAAATCTATAAATCAGCCTGCAGAATCCATAAGAGAATAACATCCCATTTCCTCTAAGTGGGGT
The DNA here is from genome assembly GCF_964271855.1 of Acomys minous. Taxonomy (NCBI): domain Eukaryota; kingdom Metazoa; phylum Chordata; class Mammalia; order Rodentia; family Muridae; genus Acomys; species Acomys minous. Next base: position 51,036,356 of record NC_140494.1, read on the forward strand.
TGGGTAGGTTTCTGTTTGCTCTCTAGGTCTACAGATACTTATTTTCATCAGGAGTTGGTTATAAGTTATTATTGGTCTTATATAGAGAGAAAACTAAGTTGGACTCAGGGATGTCTTTCTTTTCCATTAGAAAGGAGGATATAGAAATATAGAGGGAGCATAGACCAAAATGTGGATTATTGATTCTACTCCACAACTCAAGGCCTTAGTTGTTTCTCACAAATAAGGTTATTTTTAGCTCATTGATATAGAATTTTGTATACTGATGCAAATCATGGTCATGTCAAATATCAGTCTAATTTTATTACAAGAATATATATCCAGGGGACGTGGTCAAATATGGAGCACCAGAGTTTGTGTGAAAGTCAGACCCCACTCTCCACTCAACTTTGAAGAATGTCCTGTCCATTTGGGTAGATCTGGGTAGGGTTCTAAGTTTACTGCATGTATTGTCCTTGGTTGGTGCCATAGTTTGAGCAGAACCCCTGGGCCCAGATCTGCCCGTCATAATGATCTACTTGTAGGTTTCTAGGACCCTCTGGGTCCTTCTATTTCCCCTTTCTCCCTTGATTCTCTCACCTAGAGTCCCAACCTGGTGGCACTCAGAAGAAGGATAGCAGGCTACCAAGAAGAGAATTGATACTCTATGAGCATAAACAGGGGGAAGAGGTCCTCCTCAGTCATAGTCATAGGGGAAGAGAGTAAGGGGAAAATGGGAGGGAGGGAGGAATGGGAGGATACAAGGGATGGTATAACAATTGAGATGTAATATGAATAAATTAATAAACTATTAAAAATTTAAAAAGAATATATATTATAGATCTAATAGATGGATGTGAGTCTATAGACATATAAGGTAAAATAGTTAAATAAGGTCTCAGAGACCTACAGAATATGGCATTTAAAGATGTTTTTTATTATTCTTTTTTTTTTTTTTTCGAGACAGGGTTTCTCTGGGTAGCCTTGGCTGGACTCACTTTGTAGACCAGGCTGGCCTCGAACTCACAGCGATCCTAAAGATTTTTTTTACAACAAGACAAGTTAACTCTGGGCAACACCTAGCCTGCCTCAAAGACGATGATGAGCATCAAAATATAGAAGATTTGTATGTTCCTTTACATGCAATCCTTGTTTTTAAAAAATCATGAAATTAGGTTTTACGCCTTTGAATGCTATTTTTATGTTATTGGTGGTTATCTCTCCTCTCCCCTTTTTTGAGAATTTTTGTTGTTATTTTTATACCTTTCTTACAACTTGGCTATTTTTCTCAAGTGTTTGATTATGTTAGACCACAAATCCACATTAAGAATGTATATTCAAGGTATTTCAATAATTTTCTGGGTTGATCCCTCTGCCTTTCTATGGTGAATGTCAGTTTTGATTATTAGATTCTTGGTTTTGGTGATTCTGAACCAAAATCTTTTTCTATACAGAGGATCTTTTTATATACAGGGGTTAAATTCTTTATTTGCAATTTCTATCAACTGATACAGTATGGCACATCTTACATGCTATTGCTCTTATTTTTTTAATGATAAGACACATGATAGGAAAATACCCTAGAACTATATTTATGTAAGCTAGTAATTCATCAGAATGTGTCTGTTTCTTGAGAAAATCCTACAACTATTATATTAGCAAATCAGAATGATTACATGTTTCTCTAGTTTCATCACACTGACTCATATCAAATTAAAAAGTTCCTAATTCTAACACTCAGAGAATCTTAATCATATCTGAGAAATTTCATTTTCAACATTGCAAAGTTCCTATATGGAACCTGAATTCCATAAGGTTTGTTTTCATGTGAATCAAATACCTATAATCCACTTGAATAAAAGATTTAAGTTATAGTTGATTCTAACATCTTTCTTGTTACTGACACTTCCATGGAATCATTCTGTTTCTTGTGTGCCCTTTCACTTCCATTGATACTCCAGAGAAAGTTTATTCAGTTTTCACATCTTCTCCCCTAAACTTCTTATGGTAAAGCCATAGAATCTAAAATTATCATGTTGGTGGAAGGTGACATAGGCAGTACTGAGAAAGTAAGTGTACATATTAGTAATGGAAAACACGCATCAAGGGAAAAAATTGCAACAGATTTTCCTTTTGTCTTTTCTTTTTTTCACATGAGCTATCAATAGAAACCACTATTCACACTGGGGAAGCCTCTCATATCTCAGCTAATCTCTCTAAGAAATATTTTTTAGACCCACAAAGAAGCATGTCTCATTGTTGACTGAATATTGCAACCAAGATTCACCATTAAATGGGACAATATAAGGGAGGAAGAAAGGTTTATGTTGTGGTCAGGTTTGGTTTTTGTCAACTTGACACAATCTAGAGTCATTAGATAAGAAGAAACTGCAACAGAGATAATGTTTCCATCATATTATCTTGTAAGTACTGACAAGTCTTTGGAGCCTTTTCTTGATTAACAGTTGATATGAGAAGGCTTAGCTCTCTGTAAGAAAGTGATCCTGAGTGTTTATGAAAGAAAAGTGAGCAAACCCTGGGAAAACACAGTAAACATTATTCCTATTTGGATTGTGTTTCAGTTCCTGCCTCCAGGCTCCTGCTTTAAGTTCTTGCCTTGCCATTCCTCGGTGAAGGAGTCTAACTTGGTAAGTGAAATAAATCCTTTCATCCCTAGTTTGCTTTTGATCATAGTGTTTTATCCTAGCAACAGAGGGAAATAAGGGCATGTGGAGATAAGGTGGGGAAGGGAAATATAAAAGAAAAGAGAAACAGTTAATTAAAACTAAGGATCTATAAAAAATTCAATAAAACCATATAAAAAATTGTAATTTTGAAAGCAAACTAATTTTTAATGTATAAATCTCTCTCTCTCTCTCTCTCTCTCTCTCTCTCTCTCTCTCTCTCTCTCTCTCTCTCTCTCTCTCTCTCTCTCTCTCTCTCTCACACACACACACACACACACACACACACACACAAAGGACTGTACCCCCTCATGGTGAATGTGTGCTGCTCCCAAAAGCTGTAGGTCATTAAATAAAAACCTCATGCCCAGTGTTGGAATATCTGCCTATAAGTAGTCAGTGAGAGGAGCTTTAGAATAACCTCAAAACAATACTGGCTTCACATCCACTGGTCTTAATTCTCCAGCATATCCAGATGCTAAGACCATTTGCCATGAAGGTTTGTGCCTAGCCTCATTGTATCCATCGTGTTTGGTGGATATCCCTGGGAGGTATGCTAATTTTTTGGAGGGAAATTGAAGAGGGGTGAATCTGGAGGTGAGGAGAGGGAAAAGCAGGAACTAGGAAGAGTGGAGTGAGGGGAAACAGCAGTCAGGATGTAATGAATGAGAGAAGAATAAAAGAAAAAATAAAGACAAAATATGGTCTCAGGAAAGACAGAAATCAAGGTGGAATAGAGCTGGAGGCTAAGTACATGGTGCCTAGATTTCAGAGTACCAGAAGAGCTGTACAGGCTGTTGGAGAAGAAAACTTGTCTGTAACCAGTCTCACCCAATTGTGGATCTGTGGGTTTGATCACGAGGTTAAATTGGTGTAGTCCTAGCATGATTGTTATAGGGGAACCTATTTTACAGGTGAAAAATTCAGGCCTGTTCCTTCATAAGTACTGGGGGAAGACAATCTGCCATTTTCGCTTTGCTAATTTCACATGTTGTTAAAATGCCTTCTACAACTCACTCATTCACACAGATGAGTACTACTTTCACTTTGATGAGAGAATGAGCTTTTTGCTATGTAGTTGACAGTTAACACAGAAGCACATAATTAGTCAAATTGTGAAGAATATATGACTGTACAGTGATCAGCCCAATACAGAGCATCCATGTCATCTCCTACCAAGACAAAGCTTGAGGAAAATCATGGAAGAGCAGAAGGACGCAACAGTCAGAGGTTGGGGACAGGGACTGTAAACCAGTGTCTTCTGGCCATAGCATAACCATTGCACTTCTGAAATGTTTACTTGCACAAATGTGCATAAAATTTCATACATCAAAAGGAAATCAATGCCTCCCTGAGAAATTATCGGTGGTTAATATGTGTTGAAAGAGGGAGAAAAATATTCCTCAGTGGGTGACCAATGTAGGGTTGTCCCGGATTCAGTAAATTATCCCCCATGATGGTCATGCAGGTAACCATAAATTCAGTGAGTTAAACATATATGAAAAAATAGGTGAAAGCAGAAGTAGTACTTATTGGGAAAAAAGACATATTTCAGTAAAAATTTGAGAGAGCATAAAGGAATGTAATGAAGAAATATGATCAAATGCATTATATACATGTATATAATTGACAAAAATACTCTCTTAAAAATATTTTAAAGGAAAGTGCATCCTGCAAATGTTTGTTCTTATTGGGTCTTGAGATGCCAAATGTACTGCCTTTTTGAAATGCTCTTAATATTTAACCCACTGGCAATGCACACCTTGAAAATCCAGTGTTTCTTTTGAGAAGATGAAAAAGAAAAATGGGTTTTGAAACTGAAAGTAAAAACATCCTCTAATATTTTGGAGGAGCAATGTAAAAGTGGGATGAGCTTTTAAGGAAGGATAGCAGGTTACCTAGAAGAGACTTGATAACCTATGAGCATATACAGGAGGAGGAAATCCCCCTCAGGAACAGTCATAGGGGAGGGGAATAAGGGGAAAATGGGAGGGAGGGAAGAATGGGAGGATACAAGGGATGGGATAACCACTGAGATGTAACACGAATAAATTAATAAAAAATTAAAAAAAAAAGAAGTTGCTGCAGCAGTCAAAACACAAGGTGCATTCATTGTTTCTTTGTTTGTTTGTTGGGTAGGTGGGTGGGTGGGTTGTTGGGTTGGTTTTGGGTTTTTGTTATTTTTGTTTTTGTTTTTGTTTTGTAGCCAAGGCAACCCAGAAACAAAGCTCTGTCTGTGGTATATGCTGGATGCAGGATCAGCAGACTTGATGCTTTAATAGATATGGTGAGTAAAGACAGAGGAAACTCAAACAAGTAGCACCTTGTATAAGAAAGTGATAACAATAATGTATGAATTTCAGGAAGAAGAACTCAATAATTTGCTCCTTGGGTGTTTGATAAAAGCTTGTCATGCAGAACAATAGTAATGATTAGGTGAGGACTTAAGGCAGAAATTTCAAAGAGTGTATGGGTGACACTGATAATCAGAGGTCATTAAATGTCCCGATAGTCACAAAAGGGAAAAACCTTTATTGTATAAAATGTTTCTTATAAAATCAAGGATATCTACATTTAAATCCCCCCCAAACTTGCCCCATACTGGGATCAGCACACATCTGTGATCTCAGGGCTCCTACAATGAGGCTGGAGGCAGAAACAGAGGAATCCCTAGGAGCTCTAAGGACAGCTCCTTAGAAGCAACCAGTGGAAAAAAAAATGTAATCCTTTTAATAACAATATAGAAGGCAAGAAATGACACCGGGTTTGATTTCTGACCTCTACATACATCTTTTCGCATGTGCAACTCTGTACACATGAATATATATACATACACACATGTACACACACACACACACACATACACACACACACACACACACACACACCACATTCACCAGAAGAAAAAGGGCAACAAAATTGGTAAATGTCAATATGTCAATTATGAGAGAATATGAAGAGATAAAGAGTGATTATTACTGACGTTGAAAAATTCTGTTGTAACTGATCCAATGAAAAGGAATTATCTAATCCAAAGGATTAGAAAGAACACCCATAAAGGGAAGATGACAGCAAGAGGTTGCTTACAGAGTCTTTGAGAAAAGGAATCAAAGTAAGAAGGAAGACTCTGTCAATAATATAAATATCTGTATGAGGCTGTGTAAGGCAGAAATCCAATAGTGTCACTAGTGGCTTTGGAAAGTGAAATTCACCTTACCTTGTGTGCAACAAATGTAAAAATAAGCAGTGAATTTATATTTAAAATATTAATCCACAGGACTTTTATCTATGAAACAGAGTTAGGAGGCCACCTGACAGGTTGTGATTATTGGGAAGGGTTGAATTTATGCTCATTATATGATAAATGGTGTAAAGGATATTTATATGACAGTTCAACAGAGTAAGAAATGTAGACATATTATCTTTCTCAAAGACATTCAGACCTTTATTTTGCAAATGTGTCACATTTGAGAGAATTAAGTGCCATCCAGTCCCGAGGCCAGGTCATGAAGTATCTTGTCCAGAGACTGTGAAGAAGCCATCATTTGCATAGCTGTGTGGACTTCTTGGCATAAAACCTACTAATGACCCTGTTGAAATGCAAATACTTTATTACATTGAATTGCATTAGGCTTCATAAATAGTATAATGCACATAAATCCTATAAAAACTGTTTGTGTAGAGGAACTAAAATGAATTAACATAAGCATGTGCATATATTAGATAATGCCTGCAAAGCAGCTTTGTAAAGACATTGCATTTTATTTGCCATTTAGTGCTTTCATTTTCCCAGTTTGTTATAAAATAATCCATCCCAGCAACATCAACTGGCAGATAATTGAAGCTAATATTTGCATCTGACTTGATATGTAGAATAATCGAGTTAAGTGAATTTGTCAGATAAGCAAACCATGTGAAGTATTTATTCCTGTCTTCTTCCAATATTTTTGTATTTTCATCATTAGTTTTCAATACATATTTTCTAATTATGAATTAAAAATTTCAAAGCCCAAAAATGAATGTAAATATTTTTTCACTGTGTAAACAGTATGCGTTGTGTAAGTTAACCTGGTAAATTATAAAGAACCAACTAAAAATATGACTTTTGATAAACTTTCACATTTGTAAAAGAGTCCAGCGCAAAGCTTTTAAAATGCATTTATATATTGTGTTTTTGCTTATTTTGTTTCTCTGTCTCTGTCTCTCTGTCTCTCTGTCTCTCTGTCTCTCCTCTCTCCTCTCTCCTCTCTTTCTCATTTGTGTATGTGTGTGTATGTGTGTGTGTGTGTGTTTTGTGTGTGTGTTTTGTGTGTGTGTGTGCATGCTTACCCATAGTTTACCGGTGGAGGTGAGAGGACTACCCTCAGAAGTTGGTTCTCACCTTACTGCATGTGAGACCTCAGAATCCAACCTACCATTATCCACTGAGTTTCCTTCCCAGGCCTGAAAGACTCTTCGCATCCTTGGCGTAAATATTTTCAGCTAACAGCAACCAGAAAAAAATGATTTTAGTTTTTGATGATTGAGTTTTTATTGTACTGAGGAGGAACACATACTGTTGATTTTTGCAGAGGATGTTATAAAGCCCTTACTATAGGATGTGAGCTCTCCTGCAGGTGATTAAAAAAAATTAACTTCTCATTTAGAGTGAAGGAAGGTTGAACCAGGAATAGACAGATTTGTTGAAGCATCAACTGTTACCTCAGTGAGGAGGAAGGAGGAACATGGATGCTTTGTGGCTTGAAATTTAAGAAAAAGTCATTTATTTTATTATAATTTTAACATTAGTTTTTGGGATTAATGCAGAATCAGATTTTGTATTTTAGTCCATAGTTTGGTAAATTATAAGTTCATGGGGGAACTTCTACTAATATATGTTGATACAAATAGAAGACATCCAGTAATCAAAATTGTAAATTTAAAACTTATATTTTTATTTAAGAGAATGCACAATTCATGAAACTAGCATATCAATCTACCTTATTTATCCATTTGTCTGTACACCATGTATTTTCTATTTATCTACTATATATAATCTATCTATCTATCTATCTATCTTTCTTTCTTTCTTTCTTTCTATCTACCACATCATTGCTAGGCATAGGAATTGTTCATTATTTTGCATGTGAATTGATGTGAAAGAGGAGTTGGCAAAGAACCTAGTATAAAAAACAATGCCATCTTGTATGTCTGTAAATGGCTTCCTAGTGTAGTTATTACTTCAATTTGCTCTGATAATGGGTTTTTACCCCATGCACTGACACTATAAAGAGAAAAGGCATTTGCAAACGAAACAAGTATCACTTAGAAATGTGACCACATGTGGCAGAGCTAAAATCTATTCAAAGAAAATTTTATGAGTGAAGTTATCCACAAAATATACCAAGATATTCTAGATTCAGATATTTTAAAATATAAATATTCATAATTATCCATAAACTAATCAAAACTAAAAGCAGAACCAATTTCATATGGGTAATGGAAGCAAAAACTCCAACAAATGTATGAGCTTAAGTGTGTAGGGGGCAAATAGCAGTAGTGGAAACCTTTGAAAAATTTGCATCTGAGGAACTTAAGATGGTCATGTCACACTGAGAAGAAAATGATGTGCCGTCATGTTTATCATCCCGGAATGACCTTTCATTGCAAAGTTATGCTAATATAGTCTTATGTTACACTCATGACAGAAATAAGGCAAGAGCTTGTAAGAGTACAAAAATATGGATTTTGTAGAGTAGCCCAGGTTAGCAATTCTTCTCCACTGCCACTCAGCAGAACAGAGGAATGTTAGTGGACCACTGTGTCTTTCATAAATGCAAACTTGAAATGTTCTAGGAGAGTCTTAGACCCTATTTTATTTCTTGTCTCTGTTATCTAGCTTCCTTTTTTCTTTCTTTCTTTTTTTCTTCCTTTTTCTTTCTTTCTTTGCTCCTCTTTTTAATTAGTTCTGGAAAATACTATACTGAATACAGGAAACCAGGCTACAAAAGTCAGTGCCAAATGTTCTCTCTGGTATGTAGATCATAGCTTCATTTAAAAAAAATAATTTATTTAGCTTGAATTGTTTGACAAACCTGAGAAGTACTGACAGGACCATGGCAGGAAGATAAGAAGCATAAAGAATCTGGGGAGAGTGGAACATGTCTGCTATAGAAAATAGAGGAAATGCGGAGGATGGCCAGCTTTGAACAGGGATGGGATGTGGGATGGGCATGACGTGGGATGCAGAGGACGTTAAACTAAGAGTTATGAAGTCATATGGAAGCATGCCCCTTATCAGACAATTTTAAAACATTTTCAACACACTGAATGAAAATTCTGCCAGTCATAGGGGAGGGGAATAAGGGGAAAAGAGGAGGGAGGGAAGAATGGGAGGATAAAAGGGATGGGATAACCATTGAGATGTAACAAGAATAAATTAATAAAGGAAAAAAAATTCTGCCGTGCACAAGTGGATAATGCCTATCACAGAACCCTTGAAGTTTTAAAAGAAACTCCAGCTACTTGATATGGGGCAACACTGTTGGAGTTGTTGTCCTTGAAGGCCTTAGTGATCCCAAAATCATACAAATTTTTAGTACTGTCCTTACATCACAACCACAGCCACCGGGCTGGGAAGCCTGAAACAGGAGGGTGCCCATGGATCCTAGCTGAAGTAGCAAGCTCCGCATTGAGTGAGAAACACTGTCTCAACAAAATGTTAATAAAGTGTTGAATAATAAGGGAATGCAAGCAAAATTGACCCTTAGATTCCATAAGTCCTTATACTTAGGAGCTCACTGGCAAATACCTCATAGAGGGATTGAGAAAGAGACCATGAGAATTTAATTACAGGAACCTGTGAACTTGTTTTTCTCCCCCCCCCCCATTTCTCCTCAGAGCCCATCCCAGATAACCTCCTTCAACCCTTCACAGGGCCCCCTACTCTCAAGCAGATAGTCACTTTTTCATTGATTTTATTTGTTACACATATAAACAGGCACACCTGTGTTTGGACAAATACATATACATGCAACTTGTTGAGGTTTCTCTGCTTTTCTGTTTTTTGTTTTTATGGTTTCAACAATGGCCATTCTGCATTGCTCAACCAATAATGAGGCTCATCCTACCATCTCTGTCCCCTGGCATGCGTCAGTTCCCCGCTGTTTCTTATTTAGAGGCAGGACCCCATAACATCATTTTCTCTGTTTCACATTAACATGCCCGTTGATACTGATTTTGCTCCAATCTTGTGTATGCAACCCTTTCTACAAAATGCTGCCTCACAGCACACTGGGATTCTGACTCTTACACTCTCCTTCTACCCCCTCTTACACAGTGTTCATTGAGATGTAGGTACTGCAGGAACTGTGATGTCAATGGTTTACGCTGGACTTCCCGTGATCTGTTGATCTATATCTTTATTGTGCTCTCTTGCGGTTTTCTCTTATAGATTGATTACATTTTCCATGAAGAGAAGTTTCTTTGATGAAGGCTGATACCTACACTTCCCTTTGGAGTTACTGATAAGTTTTAGATTTCTTTTATTTAAGTAATTTATTCGGATAATACCTCAATTGTTATCCCCTCACTTGTGTCTTCCCATTCCCCCTCCCTCATTCTTTTATCCTCTTCCTCTCCCCTAGATCTGCGACGAAGGGGAACCCCTCCCCCACTATAAGATTACAGCCTATCAGGTCTTTTCCTGGTTGCGTGCTTACTTTTCCTCTGAGTGTCACCAGGTCTCCCATCAAGGGGAAGTGGTCAAATAGGGGGCACCAGAGGTCATGTCCAAGTCAATCCCTGCTCTCCATGTAGTTGTGGAGAATGTGCTGTCCATTGGATAGATCTGGATAGGGGTTGTAGGTTTACTGCATGCAATGTCCTTGGATGGTAACATAGTTTGAACTGACCCACCTGGGTCCAGATCAACCAGCCTTAATGGTCTTCTTGTAGGTTTTTAGGATCCTCTGGAATCTTCTAATTCCCCATTCTTCCTTACCTCTCTCACGTAGAGTCCAAATAAGAAGTCCCAATGTCTTTCCCAATCTCTGGCTAAGTGAAGACTTTCAGGGGATATTTCTGTAGTGCTAGTGTCTAACTATAAGTAAGTATAATACCACGTGTATCTTTCTGGATCTGGGTTAACTCACTCAGGATGATCATTTCTAGTTCCATCCATTTGCCTGCAAATTTCAGGACTTCCTTGTTTTCAATAGCTGAGTAGTATTTCATAGTGTAAATTTACCACGGTTTCATTGTCCATTCTTCAACTGAGGGACATCTAGGTTGATTCCAGGTTCTGGCTATCACAAATAAGGTTGCTATGAACATGTCCTTGTTGTGTGGTGGAGCATCTTTTGGGTATATTCTTAGGAACAGAATAGATGGATCTTGAGGTAGCCATATTACCAATTTTCTGAGATTCATTTCTAAAGTAGTTGTATAAGATTGCACTCGCATAAGCAAAGAAGTGCTCCCCTTTCTCCAGATCCTCACCAGCATATGCTGTCACTGAACCTAGGCCACACAGCCTGGATGGATCAGGTAGAATCCAAAACAATCCCCCAACAAGCCAGCAGGAGTTCCAGCACTCTAGAGTGGACTGAGCTTTGGCCACGCAAAGCCCCAATGCTCGAGGGCAGGGTTTTCAAAGCCCAGCCAAAGGCAAGATAACTGGCTTTATCTACACTACCTCAAACTGATCCTTGGGATGCAAAGGTTTATTAAAAAATTATAAAGGTCAAGCAAGGGAAGGCGGTAGATGTTTTTCTAAGGTCAGTGATCTCAATAGCCCTGGTTTTCCAATAATAAGCATGCTATCATTGTGTTTTGTAGCCTCAAATCCAATGAGATAACTGTTGTTTGTAAAATATGTGGGTGCCACTTCTTGTACTATTTTGCACATCTTACAATGCTGCTAATTTTTATCATCTATCAATGTTTCAACTGGGGAGTATAGTAGTTTAATTGCTTCCCTCGTTTGGCAGCCTGCCTAGTATTTTCTGGAACCATAGAAGCTATAGTGCAGGAAAAAAGCTTTCAGGTCTGATACAGATCAAATCATCTGAATCCCGTACGCTAATGTACCTGGAAATGAAAAAGGCCTTAATATCCTTTAACAGGTGAAGGGATAATGAAAATTCAGTACTTATTTGCAGTAGAATACTATTTTGTTATAAAGAAAAAAATCTGCAGGTAAATGGATGAACTCAGGAAAGATTACATTGAGTGAGGCAATCCCCATGCAAAAAGGCCCCCAAAATGCCACTTGTTCTCTCATCTGAAGTTCCTAGCTTCAAATCCTCAGATATGAGTATACCACATGAAGTACCCATGAAAACTAGAAAGGGACCAAGGATTAGAGGGGAGATGTCTTGAAAGGGGATTAACAATACACAGGTGACACAAAGAGGCAAACAAAATAACAGGGAGGAGGAAGATCATTATAGAAAGAGGAAGAATAAATAATACCAAGTTTCTAACATCATCATCATCATGATTTACCTCTCATATATTACATTCCAACCTCAGTTTCTTTCCTCTCCACTCCTCTCAGTCTCTCCCCCCACAACTCTCTTCCCCCCCAAATCTATTCCTTCTCAATTTTCAGGCCTCTCAGGGATATCAAACAAATACGGTAGAACAAATTGCAATAAGACTAAGGACATGCCATCCTATCAAGGCTGTACAAGCAATCTAGAAGAAGAAAAAGGATCCCAAGAATATCAAAAGAGTCAGGCATAATTCCCACTCCTGCTCTTGGCTCTTGGAAGCCCAGTAAGAACACCAGCCTACACAACCATGACCTAGATGACCAAGGTTGTTTGAAAAATCCTCAAGGAATCATTATCTTATATTTACCAAAAATTCTATGTAATAAATTTTAAATGTTTTATTTTCTCAAATTAGGGGATGAGGTGAAAGGTATATCCAAGCTTTTTGAACGCATGACTTGGGCTGATCCCAGAGCATGTCTATCTAAATATCCCAAGGCATATACCGGGACGCTTCTAGTTTCTGTAAATCTAATCTTTCACAAGCCCAGACCTTGAAGTATTCAGCTTAACCCCTCCATCTTCTGACCTAGGTGTAGAATGCTTTCAGCCTCTGAAACTTACTGCTGAATAGGCTCACCCTTTCTAGTTCTTTCAGGACTCTGGCTGTTTGGTTCAACTAAGCTATTCTGTTTCAAAACCCCTCTCCAAGTTGACTCATTCAAACTTGCTTTTCTTGGCTTCTGATTGAATTTCTATGCTTGGAAAGATTGCCTCTGATCTCCATGAACTGAACCGCAGGAACTCAACTGCACTCAACTGAACTGCTCTGCACTACACCAAATTGTACTTTACTCACAAACTCTATTAACTGTCTCCACAAACTCTCCACTCTATTTCTTCCATGCTTGTAAGTAGCTTCATTTTACTGTCTTGTTCTCTCGAGAGTTGGGAATATATTATCTCTGAATCATTTTGTCAAATCTTTCTCTGATTTGTCACTTTGCTTCTCAATTAAAAGTCATTGTTTGGGATTAATGGTGTGGAGTGAATTCTAACCAGAGGGACTAAAGGTGTAAATTCCAGCCAGATGGATTAAAATTGTATAAAAGGGAGTGTCTGTATTCCAGTGGGGCCACACAGACCTAGAGCTTAAATGTGATCCCTTTCAAGAATAACAATTTTGCTGGATTAAAAATCCTATAAACCTGGATTGGTGGCACATGGCTTTAATCCCAGCACTTGGGAGGCAGAGGCAGGTGGATTGCTGTCAGTTCAAGGCCAGTCTGGTATACAAAGCAAGTCTAGGACAGCCAAGGCTACATAGACAAACATTGTATCGAAAAACAAAACAAACAAACAAAAGAATCCTATACAATAAATACAAGTGTGTGTATATATATATATACACACATATATTTGCGTGTGTGTAACATTATATATATGTGCAGAGAGAGAGACAGAGAGAAGTAAGTTAAGCCTCTTGGCATGACAATGCTTCTCACAAGAACCATAGATTAACCAAAGCCACAGTATAAAATATTAGAAACAAACAAAAAAAGATATTAGAAACCCCCCTTCATCAGGGTAGTCCAAGGGCTCCCCAATCAATATAGATTATAGTGTTTGCAACACCTGGTTTACTAAGAGAGTGTGAAAATAGGCCTCTATTGCAGAAGACATTGCAATTCTTATTAATAAAAGAATTTAAATCAAAGTTTAGCATACTAAAATTCAAATTAAAAGAGAGTAAGTATTTGAAAGGTAGGAACTGAACCAAACTTTCAAAAGCTTCTGTATAAAATGCTTTGAAAGAAATGCTTGTCTGTGATGGTAAAGGACTGACCTAATTAAGATGCCTAACTAGATTGAATGCCTATATGTTTCCAGTCTGAATTCTGTAAATGATTTCATGTGCTCGCGTTTAGGAAAGACAAAAAACACAGGGGGATTGATCCTGTGACCTCAGCTTCATTAGCTGAATGGATACATTTAATGAACAGAGTTATCATGGTTCTAGGATTGACTGGGATCCCTGTCATTGCTCATCAGTCCACATATCTACACTTCACTATAATGAAGTCCAAGCTACCTCTCTGATTTTATTCCTGCGTGTGGAATGAGTACTTCGTCTCTGCCTGTTCACTTTATTTTTAGTGACATCTCCCCAGTATCATTTGATGGTTTTCAGCTGATTTTCTTTTCATTGCATAAACATCACTTGAGTAGTTTTTAATGACCTTTACAAAGAAGGAAAGACATTGAAGTTAAGAACTTAATCCATTATTTTTTGCATACTTTCTTCATATAATTTCTTATTATAGAAGTTATAATATCTTGCTTTTTATTTCTACCACTAAGAAAATGACATTATATTATAGATAATTATCAGTATTTGCTAGTCACCATAACCCAAGTTGTAGTGCAAGCCTTCCCTGCCATGGACTCCCTGTCTCAACTTTGTAAACCCTCAAGGAAGGAAAGGGGCCAGGTGTGGCATCCATGCCACAGCGGTACCGAGTCGAGGGCAAGTGACTGTGCATTTAACTCATGCACACACACACACACACACACACACACACACACACACACACACACACACACACTAACACAGCGGGTCCTTCGTGCTAAGAGAGCAGCAGTTGCAGCAGCAGCAGCAGCAGTGGTTTATTATTCTCGTTCCCTTCAGAGTTCCAAAAAGCCTTCTTTTAGGCAGCAAAACAGGAATCCTCCTCCCAGATAAAATGCCTCAAGAGATGATTGTACATAGGAGGAAAAGTCTCAAGGAAGGGAGGGGTGAGTTCTCTGAGCAGTAAATATGACTAGCTAACCAAGAAAAACACACACGTGGAAGCTGCTAGAAACAGGACATGAAACAGCAGGACAGGCAGGCAGCCCAGTAGGGCCTGGTTCTTACAGCCAGGTCCACCCGCCCCCCCCCTCCCTTGTCTGAGAAACACCAACAGCCAGGCCCTGCCTTGAGCCTTCCCTAACATTCCTAAAGGTCATTTTCTAAAGGCTGTAATTTTCATCCCAAAATTCAAGGTGGGAGCGTGCCCAGACAACATCCTACAAGAAAAATCCTTCCAATCCCAGAACATGAAAACTCAACAATCTTTGAGCTCCCCAAGCTCAGGACTTGAAATCTCACCAGTTGGCATCCTGAAAATCTCCACCTTGAAAACATCTACCCCCTAAAAATTGCCTATTGTTCAGTTCCCTGCAGTCTTCTCTTAGGAGCAGAGGCAATGAGCCCTATATTCCTCCCTCCAAGCCCTGGATTCATCCCTCCCAATGAATCTCCTTTATGACATTTGCTGCCTGGTGTGATTCACTCAACTGAAGAAGCCAAGAAGCCAAGAAGTCAAGAAAGGAAAAAGCAAAGTAATGGAGCAGGGATGAGCCTTCTGACCTCCTCAGCTCAGCAGGGCATACCCTCCCCTGGGAGCCGCAAGGTGGAGTTGTTACACTGCAGCACTGCATCTCAGCCAGGGACATCATTCCTCAGGGTTGCATTATCCATACATAGGAGGCTTCCCCTTGGAGCTATGTAGTTCCTGGGATCAAGAGTCTCAGGATACTCTTCACTTGGGACAGTGTCCCACCTCAGAGCTGTGTATTTCCTGGAAACCTGAGTTCCACTATAGCCTTCCACTGGAGCGGGAGCAGGAAAACCAATGGTAAATTCAAGTAATAATCAAATGTAGTCTCAGAGCATAGAACTCTCATATATAACTCATGTGACAAATTAGACATAGTAGCTGGCATAATATTTATATTAACTATTTAGATATTAAAAAACCTTTTCACTATGGGGATGAGAATAATCTATACAACAACATGTATTATCAAAATATAGGGAAAGGTTATCACCAAATTCAGAAGTTCTTTACAGGTTACATTCAATAAGATTGTAATTATATTATTTATATCCTATAGGATCTTCTAGTTTTCTGACATGCTTTTATTGTCTTACATTGTGTGGTACTGTAGCAAATTTCTTTCTGTTGTTATCAGTATCCTTCACCCAGGAAGTACAGCAGCTTCCTTTCCTGTCAATTAATTCAGGGACACAAGACAAACTCCAACTTTCTGTGGGAAGAAATCACTTGGCTGGTCTCTAGCTATATATTTTTCCCTCTCAAATAAATGCCTCTAGAGAAAGGCAGCTCAAGTGACATGTGGACAGAAGACAAATTCCTTATCAATATATAACTGGGAATAATATTGACAGGAATCACAAATATCAGGTACAGTATTTACCACTCTTAAATTGGCATTCCTGTTATAAGAGAGCATCAGTTGTGACATCACCATGTTCTTCTGTTCCCTTGGTCTTTTCAGAAGAGTTATATTAGTAGTGTCAGATAAGAAGACAAGCAGTCTATCTGAAAGACAAAGCAATAACATGTTTGATTCTCAAATTTTATGGTTTCTTCTTGCTGTTGTTGTTGTTGTCTCTTTCTTAAAATGAATTACTTGAAGACTGTGATGTCTCCCTAGAGTAGAAAAGTCATTATAAGATATGAAAAGATCTCATATTCAGCAGCATGTTAATGTTTGCTGCTAGAACTATTCTTCTTCTGCAGGTATGTGCTTTTAGAGTTAGAATGATAACCTAATTTTCCATTATAATCATTGTATCTGATAATGTTACAGATCTGAAGGAAAAAAAAACAAACTTTATTGGGAAAGACTTTTACCATAGTTTCACAATCAGAAATATACAACTAAAGACAAATATAATCTTATCTGGTGGCTGTGGACAAATAGATTATTAATTTTGTAGAAAAGTAGAGTACTTAATGACTTACTTAATGCAAGATATGGATGTTTTCAGGCATATTTAAAAGAGTACGCAGCATGCAGGAGGAGCCTGTGATTCTCATTTTACAACACATACATGGAAATAGCTCCCTTAATATGGACCCATGACAACATGTTGCACTCTGAAGATCAGATAACCCAGTCAGTAAAAACAAAATATGGACATTAAATACTTTCTTGAGGAAGGTGTACATATTAAAGAGCTTTTGGCCTGATCATTCATGACCTTTAGATCTGCAAGCCCGTGTGAACATGGTTGTATAAACAGAAGCCATAGGTAGATTTTTGTTGCTCCCTTCCACTGTAAAGTAACAAGACGCAAGAAATGACGGATGTGACAGGATCTCCCCCACCATGATCCTTTGTCTCACTATTGATGACCAGGAAGACAGTTTTTCTAGGAAGTTCTGGTTGGTTTTTATTTTTTATTTTTGTATGATATTCTGGTTCACTCTCTTCAGTTCCACATGGATATTTGACTTTCTTGAGATCCGAGTGGCACTAAAAAGAGACAAACCTTTGCATTTCTCCTGTGTCAATCTCGCCAATTGACACTCCTCTTGATCCAGTCCATCAGTAGAGATCAGATTATAAGGACAGAAGCTCCATCATTTCCAGATAATATATAAATTAGGTTAGATGACTGGTTCTTGAATAGCTATTAATATCAGAGATTCAAAAGACTGAAAAGCCCACAGTTACTCTTACCAGCTATACGAACTTCTTGTTCATATACTCTAGTTTATTCAGAGGTGTCATCTTGTTGGGTGCCTGTGTGTCCTGAGGGACAGTGGCTCACTACTCATTTCCAATTTCCAAATAGGCTTACTGGAAACCCTAAATCTATCCTTTTCAAGGTACCACCAAGAGCTAAGAATATTTGTATCTTCTTTTCTCCTGCTTTTATGTATTTATTTTCTTACACCTTCACCACAATTCTTTCAAGACCCTTTTTTGAATGGATCCATTAAGAATATGCTACTTTATACCTATTAGAATATGACATCTGAATTTCAAAGATTTTTAAAAAGCTTTTATTTGTCATATATATGAGTGTATATATGACTGCATGTCAGAATAGGGCATCAGATCCCAGTATAGGTGGCTGTGGGCCACCATGTAGTTGTTAGGACTCAGACCCACTGAAAGAAAAGATAGTGCTCTTAACAGCTGAGCCATTTCTCTATTCTCAAATATATATATTTTTAAGGATAATTAACATTCTAAATATAAAAATGATACCTGCTTGGGTTCCACGATTATTTTGAGAAAAGCAGTATTTTTTTCATTCAGTATTGGGAACTGAACCTAGGGTCTTGCAAATGCTAGACATACATGTACAACTGCACTTTATTCCCAGCTCTATTTTAAGTTTTATTTTGACCAAGGAGCTTGACAGATGAATAGAGTGGCCTTGAGCTTTGTCTGTATTTGAGGCAGACCTTAAACTTGTGAACCGCTTGCTAAGTAGTGAATGCAGACCTCACTAAACAACCCATCTAAAAGCTACATTTTTAAATGGAACAAAGGTTTGTAATTTTTCAAAGACAGAATTTGATATTTCTGAAAATCATAAATGTACCTTGTACTACATTCATATGATTTCATCTGTAGAATTCCATTCCTTCAAGCAGCTAATACATAGTTTTCACAGATCTGATTTCTTTTCTATCATGGCAAGTAGGCTGCCATGCCATGTGAGCCTGTGCCTTCTGAGACTGACCCTTTATGCATTCATAAGGATGGCCAAGTTCACAGCATCAGCCTTTTTACTACGTATTTTATGTCTCAAAAGCCATTAGAAGAACATCAATGTTTCTTTAAATTGGTTTTTGCACAAAGTGTAATATGCTTGATGAATTAAAGTAAAAACTTGGAAACATAACAGCATATTGGATTACGTCTTAATTTTTTCTACGCCAATGTTTTATATTGAAGGGGACTGATTTGTGGATGTACATTCTAAAGCAATTTCACCTTTGTTTCTAAAAAAGCTACATTTTGTCCTAGAAAGCTATTGACATTTCATCAGAGGAAACAGATTCAGATTTGCTGCCCAGTAAAATCTTTCTTAGCAGTACTTCCCTATCTTTCACCAAAGACAATGCAATTGACCTTGGGTCAGAGGATAAAAAGCTGCCATTATGAACTGACAGAATGAATGGGTGCCTTCCTTTTCCTTTGCTAGGACTTTCAGCATCTCAGAGCTGTTTGACTCATTCTTTCACATATAGAGGAACAAATCCAATAACCACAAAGACCCAAATTATAATATTACTTTATCTCTGTCAATTTAAATTGGTAGGCTTATCAGAAACAAAAACAGGACATCAAAAACATACAGAGATCACAAACATGAATTAAATAGGACTTAGATGTGTCTTATTCTCTAAAAACACAAGTCAATTTTACATTTACCAACCTATTTATTTTGGATTTTGTCTCATTTATAAATAGGACGCTAGGTCTACTTTAATTATAATCGTTTCAAAATAGCAATTTAAGATTGGGATCATTAATATTCTCTTTTCAAGTAATTATTTGAAATAAACATCTGACCAGAAGCCACCATTTAATTCTTTCAAAGAAATAGAAACCTTGGTTTGAAGTTAACAAAGATATTTCGATAATTCAGTTATACTAAAGAATCAAGATGATTCTAGTATTTTAAATATTTTCTCCTTTTCTGTGGTCTCACAGATTAAATTCTGGGTCTACCAGAAATGAGCCAAAGGTACCTTTTACGTCTCTGGCCATAGTTTTTACATATTTATATTCAAATATTGTTATCATAATCTTATAGAGATATCCAAAATAAAATAGACATACAGGAAAAAAATGTTAAAAAGCAGGGTCTGTTGGGATATTTTACATGTAATCTTTGGGAGATATTGGGCTTATCTTGGTTTCAGGACACTACTTTGCACATGAAAAATGGAGCAGAGAATGTCCTGTCCATTGGCTAGATCTGGGTAGGGGTTTGAAGTTTATTGCCTGTATTGTCCTTGGCTGGTGCCATAGTTTGAGCGGGACCCCTGGGCCCAAATCTGCCTATCATAATGTTCTTCTTGTAGGTTTCTAGGACCCTCTGGATTCTTCTAATTTGCCAGAGGAAGGATAACAGGCTACCAAGAAGAGACTTGATACCCTATGAGCATATACAGGGAGAGGAAGTCCCCCTCATAGTCATTGGGGAGGGGAGTAAGGGGAAAATGGGAGGGAGGGAGGAATGGGAAGATACAAGGGATGGGATAACCATTGAGATGTAATATGAATAAATTAATAAATTTTTTAAAAAATAGAAAAAAATGGAGCAGAAGTGAATCTAGTCTGTCACTGCAGTCAGTGCTCAGGTAAGTTGTCATGGGTGTGCCTCTTATTTTTTATAATTCTATGCCTTTCCTGCATTACAATGTGAAAAGTTAACTGTATTTCTCCCAAAAGAGCCTCCTAGTTTTAATGATGTCATTATTCAATTTATTCACCTTATGTAAAATAATTTACACTAGCAGTTTATATATTCTTTTAATTTGAAAATTTGTATAACTTTAGTAAGCATGTAATAAATTCTCTGAAATGAGTATTGATATTAATATAGTAATTTCACTATGAATCAAAGATTTCACTAGATAGTGGTAGTGCACAATTTGAGGTGGCAGTGCTTTATGACTATATGACTACTTTTGGAATGATTTTGTAATAGAAAACTGATCACACCAAATACTTACATAATAATCTAAGTACCCATGAATTATGTAATTTTATTCTAAGTGGTTTTATAGATGAACTTAGGTTGATAATTTTAAAGTGGAGAGGTACCGTGATCATCAGGATAGGACTACAGATCAAAGGCTTATTATATATGCTGCAATAGAAAAGCAGGCATGGAGATGTCATTTGAGAAGAGGAGATTTGGGAGGATTTGCTAACTCCCTGTGAAGACACAAAAGGCTATTGAACCAGGGACATGAGCAGACTCAAGAATCTTGAAATAAACACAATGGGGTCTACTTTCTTGAAATTCCCTCTAGTGTTACCAAATGTTCCTCCTATTGTCATCTCTCTCTCTCTCTCTCTCTCTCTCTCTCTCTCTCTCTCTCTCTCTCTCTCTCTTTTTCCTTAACTGATAATAATAATCACCTGAGTCTAATAAATGCTGTCCATACATGGGTATTTGGTCATCTACTGTGGGTACCTTGTAGTGACTGACCAATTCCCTAGAGAAGAATGATTTTTCCTCCCATCAATATCAATTAAATATAAACTATATAAATGTTTGAGAATTTTGGAGAAAAAAGACATTAATATTAAATAACAAACAAACAAACAAACAAACATGTCAACTGAGTCTCCAGAACATCAAGGTAGGATTTGTAGTCTAGAGAAGAACACACTTTGTGGGCATGGCAAGGTTGACAGTTTGAGGTTATGAAGAACCATCAGCCGAGAAGCCTGTGAATTAGTATCTGGTAAAGAAAGGAAACATTAAACACTGAGTTGAATGCTCATTTTCATTGGTGGTGTAATGACCAACTGTTCAAAATGCTGACAGATGAGATGAGACTGTATTTTGATCATAGTTTATTAATGTGAAATTTATTGATTTTATTTTAAAATATTAAGAACAGAAAATACAACTAAAGTGTTTTCATGTTTAAAAATGAAAAGCAAGAACAGAAATCTTACATTAGAAGGAGAAATGAGTCATGGGAGTTTTTTTCTCTGGCTATTGTTGCTGCTACAGTTGTGGAAATAAAATGGTTCCTGGGTTACTGTTGCTGTCCAATTGATGTCATTTCAGTGAAAACATCATCACTAGTGTAATAAGAGGTGAGAGAGCTTGAAAGACAGAGCACAACCACAAGAAATAGTTAAAACCATAATTATTCTAGGATTTTTAACAGTGTGAGTGACAGTATTTGTACATTTAAAAGTGTGTATGTGTGTATGTGTGTGTGTGTGTGTGTATTGTGTGGTTGACAATTAAAAATTATTTTACCATTGTTTTTCATATTTCAACTAAGACTACATATAAAAGTGATATAGGATTACGGATGAGGAAGAGGATTTTTTTTTTGAATGCATGAAGTGGAAATTTGAAGGCAAGAAACAGACTGAAGTAGAGATACTGCATCAAAGCACTTTACCAAAATCATGGGCAGTTACTGACAATTGAACAAATCCTTATCATTCAGCAGAACTACGGGTGGGAAGTGGACAGAGGGTAGCTTTTTTTCAGAACAGAGTGGTGCTAAGCAAATTGTAGTGGAAATGAGTGCTGAAGATGTTTGCTAAAGCATTTCTGTCCTGGCAGAGTGTACCTAGATGGAAACATTTCTTTGTCTCTAAGTGTTTGAAGAGAGATAATATACCAACAGTGGCTTTCAGACTGCTCATTCTGATTCTATTCTTGTCCCTCTGACATCTGTATCCAACACAGTGGAAAAAACTCTCTCAAAATTTAGGTCAGATACTTTCATATCTTAATTCAAAGGCCTACCTATACCACTTTATATATCTGGACACCAAAGATCAGTCCCTTTCTTATTGTCTTCCAGATTTTGCTTCCTGACCCCTTTAACCTGTCTGCATATCTTTATGCATTGAAAAATGTGTTTGACCAAATCCTAACTAAGCAATTTCTTTACTAACTAAACAATTTCTTCCATTGTTCTGCACAAGCTTCCAATTTCAAGGGTATCTACTGTACAATCCTTACTAAGCTTGCACCTACCCCTTTGCTATATACCAGCATATAATGTCTATAACATTTAATGTCATTTCATGTGTTTCATGATGTACTTTTTTGTTGGGGAGACTTTTTAGTCACTTATTATTTTCTAGTATGCCAATTTTAGAAAACTCATGCCTTTCTTCATTCATTAATGATGCATCTCATGTGGCTAGACATTTTCTACTATGCCAAAATATCTAGTAAACTCCACTGTATTTGCATTGTGGATCATTGTTCTTCATTGATGTATAGTAGATTGGCCTCCTCAAAACTGATGTATTAAAAATCTCTTGTTTTGATATCTTGTCAAGAGCCTCCACCCAAATTACTATCCCATGATTAAGATTTTTCTAGAAACCTATAATCTTAAATAACAACTTCTGTCTTCAGTTTTCTTACCAAAGTTGATATAGGCACAAATTATCACACTGCAGTTAAGCTTATGAATGTTGGTGTGGCTTGCGTTGTCATAATACATATGTTTCTTAATGATTAGATATGCTTTAATATAGCAAGATCTGTGCAAATGCTATTCTTACCTATAATTAGTTGTACAGTATAATATAAATTGAAGGAATATTAAAAGATTAGGAAAATTAATATTTACCAAATTCCTAGGTGCCAAGCACTAATTTTCCTCACTTCTCTATTTTTACACTAGTTAACTCAATATAGTGTGGTTCAAATGCTTAATCTTCTTTAGAAAACATGCGAGTACTCTGAATATCAGGTCGTTTTTTTCTAACAGGCTTTTGTCTATAACAATTGAGATAGCTTCCTAGTACAACAATGTTTCCCAAATAATGGCCCAGGACAGACCATTCATCTAACTATAAACCCATACATTCTGTTTAGCACTGACATTTCATATGAATGCCTAAAGGATTTTACAAAACTAACTTGTTGAGAAAAACATATATCTTTCTTCCTTACCCTGATTTTCCTTTCTTCCATACCAACTGTCACTTCTCCAATTTAAAAGTTTCTATCTCATTGAAGAACAAAACAGTCCACTTACCTAAACATTAAGGCATAGAGAACTTTTATAATTTCCTCTTATCTAAATAACTATATCCACATTATCCCTTTTAATAACATTATCCATGTTCCCTCTTAATCACAACAGCATAATTTTATTCTCTTTGTATCTTTTGTCAATGTCTTGCTTTTACTGAAACCAGACATCTCCTCTATTATTTTCACATTCCACTACCTGAGCAATTGATTTACTCTTTCCTATTTATTCTCCATTTTAAAAATTATGATTGTCTCAGAACCTCAAAACTGATTATACCACTCTACTTAAAAGGACTTTTAGAGAAAAATAAGAGCTGAGCCATGCAAAAGTGGCTTATGGAGAGGAAGAAAGGGGCAGGATTTTGATGGCAGGCATGGTAAAGAGCAAGTATTTGTGATTATTCTATAGCTAAATATAAAGATCATCTCTTATGTACTGTTATTCCCTCCAGCTAGCATGCCAATTCTGACAACGACACCAAGGGAAAAAATATCTTTGTAATTTGCTTGTGTTTGTTCTCTTTGAAAGCTTCTTCAGCATTTGTTTGTTCATTGTTTTTAAATTTTTACAGCTAAACAACTAAGTGGTAACATCCAAACACCAGTTTGGATGATCAAACTTAAGTCTTAATAAAGTATTTTTAATATTTAATAAATTTTAATACTTAATATGGTATTTTTTAACCATTGCAGTTAAAAAAAATGAGTAACTTCCAAGCACCAGTTGAAAGGTCAAACTTAATACTTAATAAAGTATTAATGCAGCGTGTCAAACAGCGGCTTCCTCTTCAGCTTGATCTTATATGAGTTTCTTCAGTTAGACTGTTAGGTGATGAATGAAGAAGCAGAAAGGAGGTTTTGTTACTTGTCTGTATTGGTTCACCCAGAAAGCAGCACAATGACTCTGGCAAAGCACAAAAGAATTCTAAAGCTGTGGGCGTGCTGGACACTGGAAAAAGAACAAAGTAAGAGGGTCCTGGGTAAAACACCGGCAGAAAGAAAAGAAACACACTGTTAAAAAGTGAAAAGGAGGGTGGGAAACCTCCAATTTAAAGTAGGATCACACAAGCTGTTCAAATAAGCGCTGCTCAGTCTTTGGTGTGCTGTAAACTAAAAGGAAAGAAACACCAAAGAAATGCACGAAAGGAAATGCCAAAAAGGAGACTGCAATTCAGGAAAACATCAAATGGCCGAGTGGACAGCAGAAACACTCAGAGCAGAGTCAAGAAAAGTAAGACGGACAGCTGGTGAATATAAATGAGAATTTGTAGAAGGAAAAAGACGGAGCTCTATGAGAGCACTGGATATGCGTGCAGCAGTGAGTGGCCAGCTCGGACTCCGCTACAGAAGCTCAGCAGTCAGGCACTACTATCTTAAAGGTCTCATTCTTGACTTCCCCTCCAGAGTGGTGGCACCTTCTTTATTTTCGGTACCCGCCCTTTTAAAATATCTACCATACTTATTCTTCTATGAATTTACAAGAAAGGCCGTGTTTACCATTCCTATAAAACAGCCAGGATTGGATGACGTCCTACTGATGTGGCCGTCTCTTACCAGAAATCTCACGTGTAGACATCTTCTGTCTAGAGTCATCAATGCTTGGCTGAAGTTAGTGGTAATATTCTTTATTTGCAAAAAAGTACTTCCCTCTGTAAACATCAGCACGTCAGTGCTTCCCCATTGCTCCCACACTCTTCTCTGTTGTGCCACATAGGATTATAATCAGCTCTCCACACATACTTCTTGTTTTACCCTCAGGGACTTCACAGCTGATAATTTTTTAACCTATTATCCTGCCATCCCTCAGACATGACTCAAACAACATCCCATTTATTAGATGATAGTGATAAATCGTATCTCTTCAAGAAGAGGTGTTCCCTCAACAAATTGTCTGAAACTGCCTTTGACTCTCGGGCTCTGTATGCTTCAATACAGTCTTCTGTGCCTTTAAAGTATTAATGTGCCATGTCAAACATGCTGCAGATCTTTTCCTGCAAGGTGACTGTGGTTCAGACACACCTTGCTAAAAGAGCCACGTTTCCATAAAAAGAACCAGGATCTGCATATGCTTAGGAAGCCAGCTGTAATACAGAGCATGCAGTTAAATTGTGTTGGTTAGTAATAATACGTTCCATGCTAAAACTCATGAGGGTGTACTATTTTTAAAATATCATTTTAAATATAAAATTATTTGACTTAAAAATCTTTTTTATTTTCCATGGGGATTTATTAGTGTATGAATTATTTTACTGTATGCAGCCTCCAACTGATCAAAATGACAAAATTAAAATATAAATGTTTTTCTGATCTCATATACTTCAGTGGCTTTACTGGAATGAAAATAGTGCTTGCAGCAGAATAACAGACTGTCTTACATCTGTGAGTTTTCAAATTTTGACCAATATCAATGTGGCTTGAGGCTATTGGACATCTGGCAAGTTTCACTCCTGCATCTTGGCATACACTTCCTTGCTATCTTTGGAAAAAAATAAATGTTTGCAGCACAGTCTACACATGTAAACTAGAGTATCTGTGAAATATCCTTCAGATAAATTAAATTATTTTAATTACTTAGTACTTCTCATTTTATTCCATTAAACTGATGAGAAAAAAAAGAACCTATATCTATTTGCTATAACCAAAATTATGGCAAAGAATGTGTAAACACATATTTTTCTCTTATATTGTGATTATAATTACAGCAATTTATTCTTTCCTTGCCCACATCCTCTGATATAGACCATCTTGCTTTTTTCAAATTCATAGCTCTTTTTTCATTAATTGCTATATATATATATATATATATATATATATATATGTACATGTGTCTATGTGTGTGTGTGTGTGATTGCGTGTGTGTGTTACATATATTATACTAAATATAACCAGTTCAGTCTGCATAATAGTGCTGGTATACATATATTCAGGTCTGACACGACATTGGATGAGTAGTTGATGCGATCTATTAGGGAGGAGACTATTAAAATTACCAGAACACACAACCTCATAGAAAATTTCCTGATATTACAATTTTACACCTTAGTCGCTTAGAATGTTTTGGCTCCCTCTTCAGGAATGTCCTCTGAACCCTGAAATTGTTCTGTAGCTGTATCCATTGGGACTGGGATCCACAATACTGCATTTTGATTGGTTGTGGTTTTCTGTAATGGCCTCTGCCTATTGCAAAGAGAAATTTCCTTTATGACAGTGTCCAACTTAGTTTTTAACAGCACCACTTTCAAACTATCTAGTAAGAGTGTTTGTTCTGCAATTTAATGTTTTATTAAGCTCTAGGTTTAGAGATACAAAACTTTGTTAAATTCTTCCTGCTTCCTTTATAAACAACCATGAATCTTACTTCCTTTCCCCTGCTCAATCTGCCGTCACCATATCTGGATAAACCAAAGTACCAAGTACATTGACTAACCAGTTATATTTTCAAAAGGTACACTCTTCTTTAGGAAAGATCTAGATACTTTCTCAAAGTTCCACTTTGATATGTATATAAGCCTAAGCACACTGTCTTAATTCCTATGTATAGCTTATTAACTGATTCATTTAGCTACTATTATGGCCACTCTGATGACACACAACAGTTGAATTACTATCATTGCTTCTGTGTCCTAGTTGTTTGAAATCAAACATTTGTTTTATTTCTGACCCTTCTAACTCATGCTGATATTTAGATCATTTTGTATAAATTTTTGGCTTTCTGTAGAAATACATGGCCCTGATTCACACTGACATATTGTTTGCTAATCCCTAGAAACTCTATTGTCATCTGTTCTCCATTGTCTTCTGAGGCACAGAGCATTTCTGTAATCTGTGAAAAAAGTTATAGTGTCTTATGTACTTTATCAAAAGCTCCTCAATGTGTTGTCCTCTCTGCAACCAATTAAAATGATTGAGAGAAACATAAAGCTTTTTGAAAATTTATTAGAATGAAAATTTTGCTTACAGTCCTGTAAATTTCTTCACAAATATCTAAGTGCATTATCTACTATTAGTCTAATTACTGAATTATAAAATTTTATACCTAGATATGTGTTACCTTTAGAACTTTTCTTGGTGTCACTGAACTTGAGGACTTGTTCAACAATTTTAGAGGAAATATTCCTGCTCAATAGAGCAACGTTTGTGACATTGCACTGACATCATCTGCCAATGTGACAGTGACAGCTGTCAATGTGACCCCAGAGGAAATTATCTTTATTTTGGAATTTTGTATTAAAATATTATGTAATCATCTTCCTTGGCTTTATGAGTCAAATTCCTTTATCAAATTTCTTGAAAAACTTTTTTCCATCTTTTTGCATACTGAAGAGTAATCTTTCTGAGGAAATTATCACTATCCAAAATTCCATGGATGTAGGTCAGGTTGTTGTCAGATACTATGCACCACACTGAAAGGTCACCAATTTTACAATTCAAGTGTGCATCCTATCTATGGATGTTCCCATTATCCGAACTCCTAACTCCTACTCACTTATATGACCCTGCTCTTGTTCAAGATAGTCACGAATAAAGTGTTCAGCTAACCAACTGTCACACAATAATTTGGAGGTTTATATTTAAAAAGTAGGATTTAACATATTTCATATTGATAACATGTAGGGCTGATTTAATAAAAAGAAACTTTTAAATTATGTTGTATAATAATTACAATTAATTGTTATGGTCTAGCAATTTGACTATATGCTGATACAAAGACATTTAAGTCCATTTCAAATTAGGATATTGTTATGAAGGAATTAATGAGAAGTTTTTTTAGTTTAAATCTAAGAATTTTGAATAAAGAATATTACTGTTAAAGTTGAGGGAAGCCTTTCTGTCTGTCTCTCATACATATATATATTTTATTCATATATATGTATATATAATTTCCATTGATTTAGAGCTTTGACATACATCAGTAATATCATGCTTTATTTATAAATATTTTGAATTTGTACTTATGAAAGAGTAGAAATAATATCAAAGGAAAATAATAGGAAATAGTGGAGATTATTAAATTATTAAATTAAAAAATGGTACATTGTACTACAAAGATCACTTTGCTGACAAATGGGGAAAACTGTGAAAATTTTTTTCTATTATGAAGTAGGCTATTGTACACAAAGTTAATTCATTGTAAGACCTCTAAATAAGTCACTAAGAATTCTGAGAAATATGATGATGTTAGGAGAAAGTCAAAGTTATTTGCCACTCTTTTTCAGCACTGGCAAACATAAAAGGGAGAGAGGGGTTCTTATATCTAATCATGTACCCCTTATTTTAATAACCATGAGCCAGTCACATGAACAAAAAAAGAAAAATAACTTTATTCCACTTCTAAACAAGATTTCTATTTCAAAATCTCAATGATGTTTATCTAAATTTGGTGGAAATGACTCATAGAGAATATGAGTAAGATTGCTTTTGAAGTCTCTCTTTAGCCTTCTTAATAGATTTTGTTTTGAGAGTGAAATAAGGTTCTCCGAAGACAAGCATATGGGTACCCTAAAGGAAGAGTTAGATAGCTGTGTGGTTTTCCTATAGCTTGAAATTTCATTTTAAATATGTGAAGTATTTGAAGACAGAGGTCCATGTTGTAAAAGTTTGATGTGGATTACACATGGTGTGGTCTTCTTGATAGGTATGGAATGTTGCTATTTGGGAATATTTTCCAGCAAAGAGCCTTTATTTAATGTTACCAACAGAAAAATCTTATATCTCCATGACAGAGAAATACTGTAAATCAGACTTATTCTTATGACTTTTAATATACTTTACTATTACCTAGTGACTACAAATTACCTCATGGGCTTAACAGACTCCATTTCATCTACAGTGAGGAAGCTCTCATGAAAAAGATGATCAAGAAAAAAAAACTTGATTGGAAAAGGTTGTCATAGACATCTTAATTATTTAGATTCTCAGATAGGCCAAGAGCAAGTGCAATTTTCATAGAATTTTAACAAACACAGAGGAAACAGTATATTCTAATAAAATAAATTAAAATATCAAAACTTGCTACTTATATTTAAATCATATTTTTATTTTAGTTTAAGAAGGTTAATGTTAGCTGTTATAGAAAGAGAAAAATAAGAAAGTACAATTTTTGAAAAGATGATGGCTATTGACTTCAGAAAATACAATATCCACTTATACATTTAAAGTCTATCTTTTTAGAATGTGGATATTAATTTAATGTGGTTAAAGTTTTATATTTTCTATGCATTTATCAAATATGAAAAAGATGGTTTATTAACAACAAAAACATCTAAGACTGGATTGATATCACTAACATACTTATAAACCTGGTATTCATATGATTTAAAAATTAGGAGTGTACAAAATTATGAAAATAATGAAAAGTTTTCTTGCTAAGGATTTTATATGATATATTTCAATTATATAGATGGCTCAGCAGGTGAACATGTCTATAGCACAGTGCAGTGCCTTAAAACTGAATTCAAGATGCAGATTAAATAATTGACAGAACAGACTTCTAAATGTTGTCCTGTAGCCCATGCACACACGCGCACACACAATAACACCATGGTCAATTCCTCTAGGATTGCATGAATGGGTCTTTTTCTCTGCTGATTTAAAGAATAAAAGGTCAAGAAAAGCAAGGTAATAGGGCCCAGCCAAGTTGTATTGAAAATAGAAACACACAGCAAAGAGCACAGAGATAGACTCCCCACAGATGAAGAGGGGATTTAGAAAGTGAAATCAGTCTCCCCATCCAGGAAGGCTTGGATCTTTGAGGTGGCATTTGGTGGACCCTCTTCCTCTTACTTTAGACTGACCATCTAAAACAAAGAAGAGGGAGCTGATAGGCCCACAGCTTCATTAAAGTTTATACATGTCCAGGCTCAATCTTGGTGTTTCTTGGCAGGTCCTCATTTATAGAGGGTTCTGCCAGCCTGGAGTAGGGATGAGGCATTGGCAAGCCTTTGTCCAGCATGAAGAAGTGGGATGTTTGCCATTTCGTTATTTGTCTATGGACTCATTCTCTATTCATCTGCCTGCCAGAGTATTTAGCTATACTCACACACAATTAGAACAAAAAATAGAATGTCAAAAGAATTTATCAAAATATCTTTTAAAATATGTACATTTCACCAAGCACTGGACAAGACACAAAGACAAGATTCTTTGAAATGTACTTTTATGCTTCCCTTCAAGTCCAAGGCACTTAGTATCAAAAAATTTTAGGGTTGGCAAGAGAAAACACAGCATAGCTCAAAGCATTGCCAACTGTGTCCACACATAGTTTACCAACATCCAGGCTTCTTTAGGAAGATTATCAAAATTGGCTGCAATAATAGAACATGATATAAATATCACTCCCAAAATTAAACATTTATTTCTGCGAACAAGAAACATACCACCCCAAATTGCACTTTTTATCATAAAAGTTTATTTAAGCAGTGAAAATTGATCATTAAATGATATTTAATGAGAAATTTAAATTTGACTACCGTAGATATAAGTATGGTAAATTATAAATTAATAAATATTAGACAGAAAAATAAAGTAAGTAAAATATTCTTTTGTACATTAGTCTTCAGTTCAATAGTTGAAACGATGAAATTTGGCATTTGCAAATGTTTCCTTCTGACACATATTTTGTGAACAACCTATTGGGGGAAAGTATCATGAATCAGACATCCAGTCTGCCATGCTTCCTACCCAAACCTGTATGAACTGGTGGCAACTTCTACCAGATATAAAAGACACCCTGAAGACCCACTCACTGTTCCATTTTAAGACCGTGAACATCTTTAATAACACTTGAAGAGCTTGCTTTAGTTCTTATTCAGGATCACTCTATCGTATGACAGAGTAATGTTTTAGTTTATATTTGTGAAGTGGCTCTTTTACATTTTCCTTTAACATTCCTTCTAAAATTAGATCCTCTATTCCAGTGAGACATTTCGGAGTGGGTTGAAGGATTATCCTGTACAAAGTACGTACCTATTCTAATGATAAAGGTAAAAGGGGCACACAATAAGTCACTTTCTTTCCGCTGTGATGTTCTCTGACAGATAAGAACTGCCCAACATCCACCCATACCATACCCACCCACCCTCAGAGATAGCCAGAGACCCAAGTGCAAACAAAACACCAGTCAAACCACTGAAGTAGAAGCTTTCCAAGATATATGAATAGCATTACACAAATTGAGCAGTTTATGTTTAGGAGTACATATGTATACACATATACATGTATGCTTGCAATAACAATTAATCAACAAAAGAAGCCATGGATTTGAAAAGAGGGCTAGAAGGAGCACTGGGGGAGATAATTATATTGTAATTGCAAAATAAAAAAAGCAAATCAGTAGAAAACTTTCACAGTTTGATATCTTTTCCGAGATTATTTTCCACATGAGAGCCAAAGGCAGACAAACTGGTTTACCAATAAGTTCTGCCCTTTCCTGAGTCTTAATTCTGAACTTAGAAGAAAATGTATTTCTTCCTACTCTTTTCTGTCTGTTCACACTATTATTGGAGGATGGTGGGACAAGTATATAGTTGGATGTAGGAGTCCATCTCCACCCAGCAACATTTCTTCCAGTCCATGGAGCAAGAACCTGTCATTGACGTTAAAAAAACAAACAAACAAACAAACAAAAAACCTCTGTTGCCCCATATTTGACCATGTCCCTTGGATGGGGAGGCCTGGTGGCACTCAGATGATTTGCCTTGATACCAAGAAGAGACTTGATAACTATGAGCATATATAGGGGGAGTAGGTGCCCCTCAGTCACAGTCATAGGGGAGAGGGGAGTAAGAGGAAAATGGGAGGGAGGGAGGAATGGGAGGATTCAAGGGATGGGATAACAATTTAGATGTAATATGAATAAATTAATAAAATATATTTTTTAAGAAGGCGTAAACAACAAAAAAGATATATACCTATCTGGACACTCTCTAAACCCAATGGCAATTATCCAGGTACAAGAAGAACACAGGGGAGACACAGAGAGTTCACATGGTGATGAAACTGGGAGCTGATTTGGAAGCCAAAATGTAAAGAAGATCTAGAGCTACCAGGAGCTGCAAAAGAAAAGGAATAAGTGACCTTAAGCGGGACACTTGGCCCTGGCAACCCTTTAATTTGTTTTATGGCTCTGGAATAATTAGAGATTTTATTTATATTGTTTTAAGTGATCGATAGTATTGTAATTTGTTTAGAAAATACATACCATTTTTCTCTCTTTATCTCTACGCAGAATTTTTTACTCTTTATTTATGCACTGACAATTCCTTGACCTCTCAGGGATGAGAACAAATGAATGGCACAATTCCACATAGTAGATCCAGTATATACACTGTCTTTATCGATACTGCCTTTCTTCTCAAATATTAAATTATATTTGACTTGTAAAATACAAACCCAGGAGAAAGGCTACATTATGAAGACACAGAAGGGAAAGTTGGGTTTTCTCTATTTTAGTAGACTATCATCTACTTCTGTAAGTCTCTAATTTAACCAGAGAGTAATGCAGGCAAATTTTAATTATCTATTCATGACTTCTCGTGATATAGGTGGATTAAAAGCTGCAAGACCTAAATTTAAAACTTGCATTTGGTTCATATTTCACAATGATCCTTACATCATCACTACCTACTACATCTATCTCACATCCCTTTACTTCTCTATGCATGTTTCACCCATGACCATGATGATCCAGACAATAGTTTTCAGTTTGGTTTGATTATTAACCACTTGATAAGGATATTATAATTTGCTAATAATATTATCCTGCCAACACCGAGGCAGAGTAATGAAATGATTTAAAATGTTTCTCCTAGATCCATGAGCATGATATCTCCTGAAATGCTAAGCAAACTCATAATTCATACATAAAAGTTCCAATGCATAATTTCTACTTAGCTATATTAAAAGACATTGAATTCCTGTTAGAGCAATGATTTTTCAGAAATTTAATTTCACATGACAGAACACGAATCTAGTGTGCTTTGTGTAATAGGATAAAAGTCTAAATCAAAATGATCATCAAATTATTGCCTCGTACTAGGTCTTTGTCTTGAAATTCATATCTTTCTTGGGTCTCAGAGCAGATGAAGCAGATGTTAGTGGCAGTTTTTTTCCAGCTGGAAGAAAATTGAAATTGTGACCTCTTGAGCACTGTCAACAGATCTGTTTACTTCACTGGTCTGAGGCAGTTTTATGAGAGAAATACTAACGGTGAGTTTTTACTTTAAGAAGAAGCCATATGTACAAAATCTCAATGTTTTTAAGTACTTGTGTGATATATGCACTTAAGGGCATTTAAGAAATTTATTAATTACATTACCATTTGATGAAAAAATGCATTTTAAAAATATTCATGCAAGTCCTACTGTTAAAAAAGATTTCATTTTCTATCAAAGACTCACTTAGCTTTAGAAAACAAAGCTAGTGATATATAATTACAGTTATGAAAAGTAAAATATTTAGATCTCAGGAAAGCAAATAAATATAATTATTATCTTCTTTGAAGTGGACTAAAACATTTTCCCTAAGATTATAAGAAACTGGAACTGGAAAGATATCACAACATTAAAAGGACTTTCGACTATTGCTGAGAGCACCATTTCCGTTGCTAGGACACACATAGTGGTATAAAATCATCTGTAAATTCACTTCCAGAAAATTAGGTAGCCCTTTCTAGCCTGTTTGGGCACCAGGCATTCATGTGGTACACATACATGCAGATGAAACACTCACACAGAAAAAATTAAAATAGATTCATCTTTGAAAATAAGTTATGCGGAATCTAGTATGTGATATATTTTGACTTAAAATTCTTTGTAAAACCTTCATGTCACTTTTAGATACAGTCCATATAAAATATTAAAGACTATAAGGTACATGTAAGATTTCCAAAGTTTAAATTATTTAGCCACTTAAAATTACACAGTATAATATTGTCTCAATTTTCTCTTAAGAAAATTATATTTAACTAAATATTTTTAAAATACTTATCAAAATATTTTGGTATCATAGATAGCAAAAGAGAAAGGTACCCAAAACATTCAAGATTTTGACATTACCTCTAAAAGAAAAAGAGAGTAATTAAAATATTATCTTTTATTATTATTTTAAAAAATTGCTGCTAAGTAAGACCACTTTTTGAAGGTACTTATAAAAACATCGACTGTGGAATTTACTGTGAATAGTTATATATTACAAAAAGTATTAGCCTTATGTATATGCATACTGAATGTTCATGACAATTTTTTAGTCCGTAACTAATAACATTGTTTTATTTTATTAGAGTAGAATGTTTTATGAATAGCAAAAACTGCATGCATTTGCAAAATTTGGTTCTATTTTATCTTGAATATAGATTGTCTGGCTATTTACAAGTCATTGTACCAAACATGTACACAGTTTACAAGAGCATTCAGTAGTTCATTATTGTTTAAACAGTCTTTAATGACTCAGCAAAATAGTCATTGTATATTTACTATTCAACATATACACTCTTGGCTAAAACGTAGCAACTTTACATAACAATGGCTTTGTCTTCTTTTTGTCTCTCTTTTTTATTTTATTTAATAATTTATTCAGATTACAACTCAATTGTTATCCCATCACTTGTATCCTCTCATTCCTCCCTCCCTCCCGCTCACACCCAATACCCCTCCCTAGGTTTATGACCCAATGGGACCTCCTCCCCCACTATATGGTCATAGGCTGACCCAATGGGACCTCCTCCCCCACTATATGGTCATAAGCTATCAACTATCATCTTGGTAGTCTGTTTATTTATTTATTTATTTTGCGTGCCATCAGGCCTCCCGACCAATAGAAGGTGGTCAAATATGGGGCACCACAATTCATGTCTAAGTCAGCCTGTACTCTCCACATAACTGTGTAGAATGTCCTGTCCATCGGCTAGATCAAGTAGGGGTTCAGGTTTTACTAACTGTATTGTCCTTGGATAGTGAAATAGCTGAGCAGACCCCCTGGGTCCTGATCCACCCATCATGATGTTCTCCTTGTAGGTTTCTAGGACCCTCTGGATCCTTCTATTTCCTCATTGCCTATATTTGTCTTACCTAGAGTTCCAGTGGGATGTCCTCACATCTATCCCAATCTCCTGATATGTGAAGACTTTCATGGGACATACATTTTGGGCTAGTGCCCAATTATAAGTGACTATATACCCTGTGAGTCTTTCTGGGTCTGAGTTAACTCCTTCGGGATGATGATTTCTAGTTCCATTCATTTGGCCACAAATTTCCGGATTTCCTTGTTTTTAATAGCTAAGTAGTATTCCATAGTGCAAATGTACCACAGTTTCTTTATCCATTCTTCAACTAAGGGACATTTAGGCTGTTTGCATGTTCTGGCTATTATGAATGAGGCTGTGATGAACATGGTTGAGCATATGTCCTTGTTGTATGGAGGAACTTCTTCCGGGTATATTTCAAGAAGTGGGATAGCTGAATCTTGAGAAGGCCCTATTCCCAGTTTTCTTAGAAAATACGAGGTAGATTTCCAAAGTGGTTGTACAAGTTTGCATTTCGACCGCAATGAAGGAGTGTTCCTCTTTCTCCACATCCTGACCAGCATGTGGTGTCACTTGAATTTTTGGTCTTAGCTATTCTGATGTAAGATGGAATCTCAAAGTTGTTTTGATTTGCATTTCTCTGATGACTGAAGACTTTGAGCATTTCTTTGTTTCTCAGCCATTTGATATTCCTCTGTTGAGAATTCTCTGTTTAGTTCTGAGCCCCATTTCTCAATTGGGTTATTTGGTTTGGTGGTGTTTAATTTCTTGAGTTCTTTATATATTTTGGATATTAGACCTTTGTCAGATGTAGGGATGGTGAAGATCTTTTCCCAGTCTGTAGGTGGTCACTTTGTTCTCTTGACAGTGTCTTCTGCTTTACAGAAGCTTCTCAGCCTCATGAGGTCCCATTTATTAACTGCTGACCTTAAGGCCTGTGCTGTTGGTGTTTTATTCAGGAAGTTGTCTCCTGTGCCAATGTGTTCCAGGCTCTTTCCCACTTTTTCTTCTAACTGATTTTGAGTCTCCAGTTTTATATTGAGGTCTTTAATCCACTTGGACTTGAGTTATGTGCATACATGTAATTGCATTTTTCTACATGTAGACATCCAGTTAGACCAGAACCATTTGTTGAATATGCTATCCATTTTCCATTGAATAGATTTGGCTTCTTTGTCAAAAATCTGGTGACCCTATGTCTGTGGCTTCATTTCTGGGTCTTCAATTCGATTCCATTGATCAACCAGCTTATTGCTGTGCCAGTACCATGCAGTTTTAATTACTGTTTCTCTACAGTAGAGTACAGATTGGGTATGAAGATTCCACTGGAGCATCTTTTATTGTATAGGATTATATTTGGGTGAACAACAAATATAATTAACAATGACTTAATGACACAGCAAATCATCTATTTTTTTAACCACTGAACTCAAATTCATAATGATACCTATGATTCAATAGTTTGTGATTCAATAGGCAATTATTCCTGAAGGCTTCTGCTCCCAATAGAAATAGAGAATCTGACTCAGTGTGGGCCATTTTTTTTCAGTTGCAAATTCAACAAGCCATTTTTTCCAAGAAAAGGCATTCTTATGAAGATGACTAACCAAAACACACAAACAAGCAAACAAATCATGGTTCCTGATATTTATTTAGTTGGCAGAATCTTCCCAAAATTTTACAAAGTGATATTATCATGTCATAGAAAATGAGACACATATCTCATGCCAATGATAAAATTCAGACTCTCAAGAGAAAATTGTGAATCTAGAAAACTTGTCTCTGTGACTGTGAACTTGGCATCTTCCAAACACATACTTGTCTGAGGGGATAAGCCAAAGAAATTTGAAATTGGAGATGCTGAGAGCATAACAAAATGTGTCAAACTTAAGAAAATGTGTACATCAGAGTAAATAAATATTTTCAAATTAATAAAAATAATAGTTCAAAAGCCTGCATACATAAAAGATCTTCCTATGGTACAAAATAACACACTTTGTTTTTTATAGCACAAAAATGAAAAAGAGACAAAATTTCAGATTTCACACTGCAATTAACCTTTAAGAAAGTGCCCCTTGCCAAACATTGCTATAATATCAAAATTATAATACATATCTGAAAAGTCTATTAAAACACTTTTTCCTTTTCCAAATAAGTTCTGACTATGTTCATATAAATAAGCAAAAGTGATATTATAACACCTGAAGTGCATAAACTCATCTTCCTTTTTATAAGACGTATAATAAATAGATCTATAAAATAATCAAAGTAAGGTTACATCATTACTTCATGTGTATGAAGAATTTGCCTGCATGCATGCCTGTGCACCCTTTGCATGCAATACCCTCAGAGACCAGATGAGCTTGTTCTCTCATGAAACCAGAGTTACTGAAAATTGTTAGCAATTACGAGTGTTGGAAACAGAACAGTGATTCATTGTAATATTACCAAGTGCTATTAACTGGTTGAACCATCTTTCCAGCCCAAAATAATGTTCATTTTATCATTAGCTGTTTAACATTATATTGTGGACTAATTTTCATAAGGTATATTGATAGTAATATGGTAGCTTTTATTATAATTTTCTTAAATGAATTCTTGAATGGTCCAAATTGCTTTAAGTCAATTTCTACAATGGTGAATGTTCATAGAATTTCAAAAATTATCTTAAGGTTATTCCATTAGTTTTAAGAATTTACAAGAGTCTTACAATGAAAACATTAAACAACTATTAGTTTGTTTCTTTTGGTGACATGTAATCCTAAGCAAATACATGCTTTATGTTTTAACAAAAAAATAGATATTCAATAGTTCTAAATATATATGATCAGAATTATCATAGAATAAATGTAAAATTCATAAAAGAATATAGTTTTATAATTATTAAGAATAATTTAAGAAAAAGAATTCCCACATATCCGCTTGAAACTTTGCTTTCATTTGTTCTAATCCACTCAAAAAAGGTTGTTTTGTTTCAAAATTTGGAAATGATTTTGTCTTCTTCAGAAACTCCATCCAAGCAATCAATGGTTTAAAAAGAACATCTTAGCAACACAGCCTCCCTGTCCAGCCCAAATCTGTGCACTGGAGATTTCAATATACCTCCGTCCAGAAAATCTGTCAGTCCAGGGGCCAGGATGCCTTCCTCTTACATAAAAAATATTGGAACTTTTTTTTTTTGACACATAGCTACTTTCACCTCTAGTGAATCTCATAGCTTTACTTGACAAAGATAATTGGCAAGAAATGTGTAGATAACACTGATTTTAAAACAGATACAAGAGGGTTGGACATGTAGTTAATTGAAAGGTTACTGTAACTGGGATTGTGTTATAATTAAGTGGTATCGCAAATCAGACCTCATGGGAACCCCCAAACTACTCAGCATCTTGCCAAAACTAGCTTGCTCTCTGCAAACTAACAGCAAGCCCATATTGCTGAAGTCAAGTCCCATACAACTCACTGACTTAAAGAAATCTGAATGGTGTCTACATAGAGTCCTCACCCTTAAATTCTATTGTCTTTGATACAGGAAGGTACTTTCCATGCTACCAAAGCTGAAACATAAACACCAGCCAGCAATAAAACTTGTGACTGACTATGGTGTCTTGTCTATAATAGATACCATGATAGAATAATGGTAGCACAAAGATTTTATGAGTAACCAACCAATATATGCTTTATCTTAAGGCCTCTCCTTAAGATGACACTCTATCTGATACTGCTTGGTTGGCCAAGAACCTGAAACTGGGTAACTCAGGGACCCAGGACTCTTTTTCCTTCTGTTAGATTGTCTTATGGATCTTCAATGTGAACATTCTTGTTTTATCTTTTGTTATATTTTACTATTATCCTTTAGGGGCCTGTTTGTTTCTCCTGAGAGATAGAAAGACAGTGATTATGAATCGAAGGGGAGGGGTGAAAAGGAACTGGGAGAAACAGAGAGAGGTAACTCTGTAATTAGGATATATTGTGTGAGGAAAAAAAACTATTTTTAATAGAAGGAAAAATGTAGACTAACTAGGAAAGAAAGAATGAAATAAAGGTAGAACAAAAGAAAAAAATGATCTTTGTAAATGTGTGTATGAGAAAGCCCATTTCCTCCTCCATAGCTCTGTTATTTGGAAACTTGGTCAGCCATCTGTGGCACTATCTGGGAGGTAGTGAGTCTTTGATGTAAGAAGCAAATAACTATGGGACCAGTTTGAGAATTCATAGTCTGGCCTCACTTCAGGTTTTCTCTCTGCTTCATATCTGTATTTGAAACTCTTATCTCTAATTCTTTACTATCCACAGATCCAGACAGGTTAAGTATCAAGGAGAGACCTAAGGGGGACCACATGAATCTCATTGGGAAGGGGAAATATAATAGATTTTTTTGTTTTTATACTCTTTTTAAAATTTTTATTTTTTATTAATTAATTTATTCTGATTATGACTAAATTGTTCTCCTGTCACTTATATCCACCCGTTCCTCCCACCCCTACCCTATACCCGTCCCCTTGGTTCATGATCCAGGTGGATCTCTTCCCCCACTTTATGGTCACAGGCTATCAAGTCTCATCTTGGTAGCCTGCCTATCCTTTATTTGAGTGCCACAAGGGCTCCCCTGAAGAAGGAGATTGAAGATGACATGAGAAGATGAAAGGATTTTCCTTGTTCATGGATTGGGAGAATGAACATAGTAAAAATGGCCATCTTACCAAAAGCAATTTATAGATTCAATGCAATCCTTATCAAAATACCTACACAATTTTTAAAGACATTGAAAGGTCAATTCTCAACTTCACATGGAAAAGCAAAAAACCCAGAAAAGCTAAAACAATCCTACACAATATAATAGATTTTTGAAGGATGGGAATAGATTCGGGAGAGATCAGTTTGGGTAAGAATGGAGGGAGAAAGTACAGGGAGAGACAACTGGAATGGAAGGAATTTGGGAGGTGATGTGGAAACATAGCATAGTATAAACTCCAAGGTTCTATGAGGATCACCCTAGTGAGGACTCCTAATAACAGAAGATACAGAGCATGAATCAGACATCTTCTGCAACCACGTAATTTTAAGTGTTGAGACTGAGACACCAAACTATCCACACAACCTTCAACCTACAATCTATTCTGTCTGTACTGTGTTGTAGGGCAGTGGAGGCACAAGAACTTGTTGGGTGTGGCCAAGCAATGATTGATCTTATTTGAAGCCTACCCCACAAGAGGGACCCTGATTTCTACAGACAGGGAGACCAGGAAGCAGAGGCTGGATAGTTCAGGGACCTAGGATAGAAAAAAGTAACAACATGTTCTAATGATACTCTGCTATCCTCATAAATCTTAGATCAGTGCCTAGCCCATTCAACATCAGAGAGGCTTCTTCCAACAGCTGGTGGGGGAAGGAGTATAGACCCAAAGCCAAACATTAGGTTCTCAAACTCCAAAACCTTTTGGAAAGATATTCACTGTAACCCAATAGACTAAAATATTAACTTATTAAATGGTCATCATTAAAGGGTAACGTTGAAAGTCTAGCTGTGGAAAAGATGAAAATAGGTATCAGATAGGATTCATTCTGAAGCAAAATTTTCTTCAGCTATGAGATTATGCAATCAAATAAGTATTGTGCTTCTAGAATACTGAGGTAGGATAAGTATTGTATAGATACTTCCACATCACAAAAAGAAAAAGAAAGAAAGAAAGAAAGAATGAAAGAAAGAAAGAAAGAAAGAAGAAAAGAGCAACCATCACTAAAGGCTCTAAAACCTAATGATGAAGTGTAGTCTTTTCAGACTTGAAGCTTTGTCCTCCATGCTCACTAGAGCAGAAGCTCTGTTGTGATCCAACCACCAACTCCTTCAGATCCATTAGCTGGTGAGATAATTAACTTCTGGTCTGGGATGTACAGCCACCTCCCTTTGTTGGTCACCAGGCAACTCTGCTCTGGTTGCAACGGCACAAAGCTGTCCCTATCTACTTACAAATCATATATTTTGATTACTGTATAGTCTATAAAAAAGTATAGCTTAACGACTGAAATAATACGTATTCCACGAAAAATATCTTATTAAGGGCCCAATAGTCTCAGAAATTTAAAAATAAACCAGGTGCATAAATAATAAATGAATACATGAAATAACAGAGTTCCTTGAAACAACAGGGTTTGGTAGTAATTGCGACTGGTTATTGTTTAGGCAACATTGATGTATCTTCCACATTATTCAGAACAGAATTTATCTATACTTTTTCAATGTCTTTGATGTGTTTTAAAACACTTTTTTTTTTCAAAATATCCCAGATGGTCATCTTTTTTTACATATAGAAGGATGTCTATTTGTGAGAGACTCCCATTTGCCTAGAAGCAGGCAGTACAAGGCTATGCTCAGAAATGAGAGAGAGCCATGACGGGAGGAAATCCTCAACCATTATGCTCTACTTAGAAAAATCCCCAAAGAATATTTAATTTTCCACCTTTTGATGGAACATATAAAAATAATTACTATAGTTTTTGTGACAAAAGCACTCCCATGGCTT
Organism: Acomys minous; assembly: GCF_964271855.1. Classification (NCBI taxonomy): domain Eukaryota; kingdom Metazoa; phylum Chordata; class Mammalia; order Rodentia; family Muridae; genus Acomys; species Acomys minous. Next base: position 51,078,616 of record NC_140494.1, read on the forward strand.
CTCAGACACCGAAGCAGATTAAAATATTTCAGAATGGCAAAAAATCTCCACTAACTCCTTCACAAAGCTGCTGATCTTTCTGGGTCACAGTACAGAAACTGGAATTAATTTCCAGAGGAACAGCTTTTGATTTCTTGGACTGAAATTGTTCATTCTACTACAAGGGATGTCACTAGGCATGCTGAAAGGCTGGGAAACTTCCAGCAGGTATAATGCTTCTTGTCTGATAAGCATAGTGACAGGAAGTAGTACATCCACGCCCCATCTGGAAACTGCACAGACTAATCATCATGCAAGTCAAGTCTCTGTGAGTTTCAGAACATCAGAAAAAAAAAAAAAAAAACTCTGGACAAGGAAATTGGCCTTGCAAATGTGACTTTAGGAGCCCATGATAGGCAGGCAAGTTGTCTTCCTGAAGGAACAGAAGGTCACCAAGGATTGACTTCAGCAAGTGTTATCTGTAAATAGCTTATGGGATAAGAAACAAGGAAGTGACTTCCTGAGAAGGAAGTTATTGGTAAGTCATGAGGCCAACTCCTGTGCTGTGGGGCTCTTAGAGAGAAGGTGTAGAGGCGGAAACCTCTGAGAATGCAATTTTCTTTGGATTCTCCCGAAGGCCAGATTTGGCCGCAGCTTTGAATTTCTGGACACTTTTATGTATGTAGCTTCGGTCCAGCTAATTTTTAGCACATGAATAAAATATTGCAAATCTCAACTTTTGTGGATTATCAAAATCAATCTTAGAAATGATTTGCCATTACTTAGGGGTAGCATAAAGTTTAATTTTATGCTATTTAATATGTTTAATAACTCAGGAGGAGAAGTGAGAGGCACAGTCAAAAAAAGATATTAAAAATTTACAACAGAATAAATTTATAGGTTTTCAGTAGAGTCATTTCATGCCTTAATGTGGCAGTGAGTACCTTCCTTGTATATTTATTCTAAGGGATGGGGGATCCATCTTTCAAAAAATGTAAATGATCATGTAATGGCTACTATTTATCTCTATTATAAAACTTTTTATCTATAAAGAGACAGTCATGTAATCTCAATGTAAGTTATATTAGAATTATTTATAACAAAATAAATATCATGACCCATTAAAGCAAATGGAAAAATAAAACATCCCTGAAATTGCAATCTCCTTCCTTTACTTATTCCCCTGTATCCTTCTCTAACATCTCTGCTTTCACTGTTCATTTTTCATTTTCATTATTTCACATATACTGCTTCCTGTAAATAATAGGTTTTTCTTATCATGGTTGATTATGTTTAAAACTATACTGAGATGGATATATTAACAAGTGCTTAGATGCCTAAATAGCCACCCTTATTTGCATATCTCCTTTGTTATAAACATCACTCTTTACTAGGGTCAAAGCTAAGAAACATAATTTTACTGGCACAAAGCAAAGGAGCAGAGGCTGTGAACCATGGTGGCACTCAGAGGAAGGACAGCAGGTTACCAAGAAGAGACTTGATACCCTATGAGCATATACAGGGGGAGGTAATCCCCCTCAGGAACAGTCATAGGGGAGGGGAATAAGGGGAAAATGGGAGGGAGGGAAAAATTAGAGGATACAAGGGATGGGATAACCATTGAGATGTAACAAGAATAAATTCATTAAAAAAAAAGAAAGTACTGAAGACTATGCCTTAAGAGATAAAAATGGACATGGTTGTCATTGAGTCACTTGAAGAAAGGAAATCTTTGCATGTGGAAAAAAATACTGACTTCCAGTGATTGAATAAAAATTCAATCAAGGAAATTTATTGTCACAGCTTCTCTCCTTTAATCCCAGCATTTGTGAGGCAAAGGCAGGTAGAGCTCTCTGAGTTTCCGGTTAGCCTGGTCTACAGAGTGAATTCTAAGACAGCCAGTGCCACACAGAGAGACCCTATGTCAAATATACATATTGAAAAGACTGCAGAAACTTATATTATCATGAACATTTCTGTATACACTGCATCTATATTGATATAGCTACAATTCATTTCCTTTCTCCGCGGTATGTAATCTCTTACCTCACATTATATTCCTAGAAACACGCTTGTATTGTCAGCTGGTGCACTTCGTGGGTTCATACTGCTAAATTGCAGCTTATGAAAATACTCAATGTGATTTCAAGCACTCGTGACAATTTATTTTCACATATATTGTGCATATATGTCTCCTTTGCTCTGATCCCTTGCCAACAATGTGATTGTTAAATGTTTTATTACAATAGAGACCAAATAGGACTTGTTAAGATCTCTTTATTTCTTCAGTACAAATTAGTTTAGGGGAAATTGGGAATATTGTACACACACATGTATGTAATAGTTACATACACACACATATATAGAGAGAGAATAGAATAATAATATAAAAATGTAAAGAGCTTATTCATGCAAGTTGATCATTATTCTATTGTGTTATGTTTCCCTTATTGATCTATAATTTTCTTAATGTATTATAAATGCTAATCCTTGTATGTTTCATTCAGCAAATATTTTCCAAGTTCTGTTTGTCTTTATTCTTAATTATATTGTTTGACTTAATTTTAATTTTAAGCATATTTTAATTTTAATATTAAGCATATTAATATTTAGAATATTTAGTTCTTTTATGTCTTAATTGAAGAATTCTACTATAATTATGGGATAAAAATATAGAACTTGTATTTCTTTCTAATGGTTTTAATTATTTACATTCATATCATGTTTTTACATTTTATCTGGTTTAAATGTGGTTGTCTGATATGAGGAAATGGTGAATTATTCTTCATTCATATGAATGTTTTTAATTGCATTTATTGTTATGTAATAAACTAGTTTACACTTAGTTCTAATGCAACATGTAACATATAATCTTTTAATGACCATAAATCTTTTTCTTGGGAGATTTTCCTATGCATTTTGTGAAGTTATTTTGTTATCTTGTCTGTCATGCTAGTTCATCTAATTAACCAAAATTATTTGAGATGCAATAGTTTTAAGTCTTCAACCTCAAATAACTTTTAGGAACATGCTATGTAATTATATAAAATTTGTGGATTATCTGGTTTTGTTATAACATTAAATATAAAGTTATTTTTATTTATTTATATTTATAAAAATTATAATATTAAATAGAATTCCATAATTTTCCATGTGATTTGTTTTTTTATTATACCAAGGCTTTAATTGTATTTAACCAATAAATTTTTTTCTGATTTTTAACAGATAATCTCAGTAGATTCTCATCCAACACTATGCAAAGGACATCAAAAGCTTCTAAAATCCCAAAAGATTAAAAAATGAACTTTCAAAAGATTTTTTAAAAATGCTATTATTAGTGCATTCATCCACTTGTCTTCATCCAAGAATTACCTGCCAAATTCTTGACATTGTGGTTGCTCCAAGACTAATATAGTCCCCTTGACTTACAGTGATATGATGCTAAGGGTTATCTATCAAGCTTGATCAAAAGCTCTTGAGTATACAGAGTGTTTTGCATTAGAATTTAAGGAAGAATTCAAAGGATATTTAATGCACTGTGTATTCATTTTTACACAATGTTTTGATATTGCCTGTTGTTGTATAGAGGTATGATTTATTTTGAGGGTTTTTTTTTTACATATACCTTGAAAATCCATTTTTTGTTTCTTAGTAATACATAATTTCTAAAATGATTGTTGAAAATTTTTCTTCTTTAAATTAAATAAATGTAACTGAAAATCTGGGTAAGCTCTTTGAGTTTGAAAAACAGTTAAGTGATTTGAACATTATCTCATGCTCGTTAAGGCTCTACTTGGCTCCAGATGGAGTCCTCAGACACCTAGGTAAATGCTCTTTCATCTACAAAATACCTAAATGGAAAGATCAGATCATCACAAACTACAGAGCTTCCTGCTTTCTTCAGGCTGTTCAGTGCTCTTTATATTTCTCAATGTTCTCCTCACAACTAAAAGGGAAACAAGAGAATTCAAAATAGAAACTTGGCATCAGCACAGTAGCAAAAAGGAAAGTTAGAAGAATGCTGATTTACAGGAAAGATCTCTATGGGATTGATTAGTATAAAGTGAATTCATGCATACTGAGATTATTTAAAGATTTTATTTTTAAATTAATTAGACCCATGGAACAGTAAAAAAAAAAAATGAACAGGGTTTTGTACATGCCTTCTCCTGCTTCCATTAATCACGACACCCTCAAACCGAGATCACATTTGTTGAAACTATAAATCTCACTCTGGCGCAATAGGAATAAGTGAACTACAGATGTGACTCATAGTATTTCATCAGGAATTTAAACCAATTTCTTTCTATTTATATCCAAAACCCCCAAAACTGGAATCTATGGAAGCAGTAGTTCTAAGGAGAGAGGCCTGAGTACTGATTATATTAATAAGACCTAGAGTCTTTGGGGGACCTTATCATAGATAACCTTTGTAGGGGCCTTTTAAAAAATATCTAATGAGAGATTAAATTGCAGGGGGCAATGGATTCATTATAGAATTATAGAATTCTGACCTGCAGATGCAGGGGAAGTGAATGCACAACCTCTGAGGCAATTGGTTTTGAAACTCAAGGCTTTGTCAATTATTGTTAGCATTGGCCCTACAGCTCACTTCAGCTCATGACCAGTTAGAGAAAAGCAATCTTGAGTGATTCCTCTTAGTTTCCTTCCCGTTGCAACATGTAAAATGACCCCCGTTTCCTTTTCCTTTTTTTAAGTTAGCATTTCCTATTCACCATCCCAATAATATTATTTTAATACCTGCTGACAATTTATTAGATATGATTATGGTGTTTTCCGATGACATGTATCTTCACAGCCCCTTGGTGCTCTTCCTTTCCCTTTCTCACTCCCATCTCCCTTCCTATCCTATTTTCCTCTTTCATGATCACTGTGCAATTCTTCTCACCTTTTATCATTATTTGTCGCATATTTTAATTTCTTGTGGGCTATTTTCTAGTTTTAATAAGCTTTACTTGTGAGTACACACAAATATATAGACATTAGGCTAAAATCCAAGAGTATGAGGAAGAACAGATAGTTTTTTTTTCTTTCTGAAATTACATCATCTTGCTTCAATGAACACATTCTAGATCAACCCATTTTCCCACAAATTTCTTAACTTTATTTGTCAGTAGAAGTGAATAAAAATCATTCTGTATATGTAGATGGTCTGTTCATCAGTGAACATAGAGGCAGATTTTGTTTGTTATAATGAAAAGAAACAAAATAACTTGTATGTGAAGGTATGCAGGTGACAGAGTATGGAGACCTTTATACATATGCTCAGGGATGGTATGCCTCAGTCATATGGTAGTCTATTGTAAATCTTTCCACAATTATTTCTGTAATGGCTGTTCTAATTTGCACTCCCACAGGAAGGAAGGAAGAATTTCTCTTTCACCATATTCTCATTAACATCTGTTGTCTGACTTCTTTAAGCTAGTTGTTCTGACTCAGACCAGATAGTCTTTCAAAGTACATTTAATTGGCATTTCCACAATGCGTAGAATTTAAAATATGAATTGGCCATTGTGATTCTTCCTTTGAGAACTGCCTGCTTACTAATACACCTCGTGATTGGCATTTGGGGTGTCATGCGTAATTTTCAATTCTCTGTAAATTTTGCCTATCAGCCCCATTTGACATGTAACTGCTGAAGATTTTCTCAAACTTTGTGGGTGTCACTTTCATCAGCTGATTGTTTCTTTTTTAGCTAAAAAAGTATATAGTCCCATCTGTCAAATCTCAGGGCTTATTTCTGTGCTACTGAAGTTCTGTTCAGAAAACTCTCAACTAAACCCAGATCTTGAAGTTCATTGCCTGTGTTTTCCTCTCAGGTGTCAACTTGAAGAGATCGATACTCTCCTGACTTAAGGGCTTCCTGTATTCCCATAGACAATGATCTTGATCAGGTTGAATGGGGGGGGGGGGGAGGAGAGGCAAGTTCTATACATTGTGGCTAAGACAATTCCAGGGTATGGGATTCTGGACAGTGTGAAAAGGGGAAATGGAATTGAACACAAACACTTACACTCTTAAGTTTGTGACTACAGTTGCATGTGAAAATGCTTTCTTACTTCCAGGACCTCTCAGCCATCATGCACAGAGCCCTTGATCTGCAAGTAAAGATAAACTCTTTCTCTAATTGCATGCAGTGGATACCTTTCACCCAAAATAAGAAAAATAACTCAAACTCTGCATGTCTTCTGTCTCCATTATGTACGAGCAGTGGTGAATGAGAAGCTAATTCTCCTTCTCATTTGCGTGGTTTTATTTGTTTCAATAAATTATGATGGTACAGTAAAATGAGTGAAGAATATAGACCAATAGCATAGCATGTAAGACATTGATATAATTTAATTAATAGAACTATACCAGGCAGTAATAGTACTTTCAAATTACTAATAATTTGAAAAAAGAAGTTTGAAAAATTCATCAGAAACATTGCTATTTCACTTAACACAGATTTTGCTTTTTATTTATTAAATTTTATTATACAGATTTCATCCTCAATGTTATCACCTCATTGTATCTTCCCATTTCCCTCTCCCTCCGTCTTTCAACTTATTCTTCTCCCCTTGACCTGTAACAGAAAGAGACTTCCTCCCCCACGATAGGATCACAGCCTATCAGGTCTCATCCAGATAATCTGCTTCCTTTTCCTCTGAGTGCCACCAGCTCTCCCCACCAAGGGGAAGTGGTCAAATAGGGAGCACTAGAGTTCATGTCAGAGGCAGTCCTCACTCTCCACACAACTGTAGAGAATGTGGTGTCCATTGGCTAGATATGAACATGGAGTCTACGTTTACTGCATGCATTGTGCCTGGTTGGTACAGCAGTTTGTTCAGGCTTCCCTGGGTCTAGATCTGCCAGCCTTGATGGTCTTCTTGTAGGATTCCTGGACCCTCTGGTTCCTTCTATCTCTCCATTCTCCCATACCACTCTCACCTGGAGTCCTAATAGCAAGTCTCAGTATCTGTCCAATCCCCTACTTGAGTGAAGACTCTCAGAGGACATCCATGTTGGGTTAGTGTCCAATTATAAGTGAATATATAAAATGTGTAAGTACAAGCTCCATACATAGCAAAGAGGTAAATGATGGACAAATCTCTTCTGCAACCCAACACAGAGTCTATTAGATTCTCTAACTCAGCAACCTAGAAAAGAATCTTAGTCCATTTTTTTAACAAGCATAAAACATGGTAGTATTGGCTCCACATACCATCACACTGCATTATGGGAAATACATTATACATACATTATCAATCAATGATATAGATTAAGTTGATGAACAAAAAGGATTTTAAAAATTTATTGTGAAAATTCTTTACCATAAACTGCTTTGTGTGTTACATTTCCAGTAGCAAAATTTGGGTTATGGCAGATATTGCGGTGTACAGACTTACATTTCTACACTCCTTAAATTTTGTTTTCTGGAAAATTGTGTAAGCTACCTCTCTCCTTTTCCATAAAGAAATAATGATCATTTGAGAGTCAAAATAGTAGAGATGAGGGGAGAGAGGAACACTCCTTCATTGCTGGTGGGAATGCAAACAAGTACAGCCACTTTGGAAATCTATCTGGTGCTATCTCAGAAAAATGGGAATAGGACTTCCTCAAGACCTACCTATTCCACTCCTTGGAATATACCCAGAAGATGCTCCAGCACACAACAAGAAAATTTAGGCAACCATGTTCATAGCAGCCTTATTCATAATAACCAGAACATGGAAACAGCCTAAGTGTCCCTCAGTAAAAGAATGGATAAAGAAACTGTGGTACATTTACACTATGGAATACTACTCAGCTATTAAAAACAAGGACTTCTCGAAATTTGTGGACAAATAGATTGAGCTAGAAATGATCATAGTCAGTGAGTTAACCCAGAAGCAGAAAGACTCAAATGGTATATACTCACTTATATCTGCATATTAGCCCAAGGGGAATGTCCCATGAAAGCCTTCACTTACCAGGAAACTGTGACAGAGGAGAGGACATCCTATTGAGACTCTAGATGAGAGAATCATGGGAGAATAGCAAAGTAGAAGGAACCAGAGTGTCCTAGAAACCTACAAGTAGAACATTTTGATAGGCAGATTTGTGCCCAGGGGTCCCGCTTAAATAAAGGCACCAGCCAAGGACAATATAGGCGGTAAACTTTAACCCCTACCCAGATCTAGCCAATGGGCAGAACATTCTCCACAGTAGAGTGGAGAGTGGGGTATGACTTTCACACATACTCTGGTGCCTCATATTTGACCATGTCCCCTGGAGGGGGAGACCTGGTGGCACTCAGAGGAAGGACAGCAGGTTACCTAGAAGAGACTTGATACCCTATGATCATATACAGGGGGAGGTAATCCCCCTCAGGAACAGTCATAGGGGAGGGGAATAAGGGGAAAATGGGAGGGAGGGAAGAATGGGAGGAGACAAGGGATGGGATAACCATTGAGATGTAACAAGAATAAATTAATAAAAAATTAAAAAAAGAACTTACATTCCTATTCATGTCTTTCACTACCATTATTTTTTTTTTTGCTTTTAAATTGGCAAAATAAAATTTGATTGTTTCACCTGAAAACAAAACAAAACAAAACAAACAAACAAACAAACAAAAAACAAAATAGTAGAGATGTTCCACATTAGCTTTCTTTTGGAGACTAGACACTTGTGTTCTATTCTGAAGGTTTCTGTGGTTAAGGACACTTTGCCAAAATATTGGTTCTTTAATTTTATCACTTTACATCTTGGCAGTATATTTATTTGTTGAACATGAATTTTAAGATTAATAAATCATTCAAAATATTATAAAATACACATAATGTCATGTTTCAGTTAACTGATTACAAACGTTTCAAATAAAATATTATTTCTAATAATTAAGCTAGGAGTGGAAATTTGGAGAGAACAGTAATCGTAAGATTTGCTCTTCATATCTAGAATGCATAAAATAAAAAATTATCCAGTTTCTAATCACTTAAAAAATGTGACTATGGTGTATATAACGAATACTTTTGGAATTCAGAGAATTTTAAGGATTTCATAATCAAATATTACTTTTAATGATGAGAAACTAAGGTCTTATAAAGTATAAAACTCCTCTGTCATTTAGCATCTTTCAGTGTTTTACTGCCCCCCAAAAAACTTTTAAATCCTTACACAACTTAAAAGCTTTTTATCATTGCATTCATTTTTAAAATATTCTAAGTGTCTATAATTATGTGTCTGTGTATTGATGTGTGCCACGTGAACACAGTTGCCAGAAGATGCCAGAAGAGGACAGTGAGTTCCCTGTAGCTGGGCTTACAGGAGGTTGTAAGTCACTCAACGTGGGTAGTTGGAATTGAAATTTGGTTTTCTATTAAAGCGTCAAGTGTTCTCAACCACTGAGCCATCTTTTCAGTACTGTTCTTGTTTCTGATTTGAAGGATTGGCAGAAAAGTGATGATATATAAATATGTTAACACTTACAGTAATATTTAATTAATTTAGTATTACTAGTCACTGGTTATAAGTAATAAGAGAATATTGTTGTGCAGAATAGTCTCTATGTTGGAGAACATATTAGGTGCATGTACATTAATAAGTTGAAATAGAAAAACAATCTTGGTTTTGGACTATTTTTGTGGTATTTATCTTTGAGATTCCAAAAGAGAAGCTCTCTTAAATATATCATGGACATTAACCAGATTCATCTTCTCACTTTTTTTTTACCACATTCCTCATTCTTCTAATCTTCCTTTCCCATTTACCTTCTGTTTTCATGTCATATACTGCAGGTATGCATAAATATGGTTTTAGTAACTATAAATGTACATTATCTACAGATTTTTTTATCTACAGATTTTAATTTAATGAAATCCCACTTGTGAATCAGTGTTATTTCTTGAGGTATTGCTTTTTATTATTTTTCTTTTTTTACATATATACTTATATTATTACACATATATACAGTAAGCTACACACAGTAAGAAGAACCATGATCTCTAAAAAATCAAGTGCTTCCTTTATCTCAGCATTTCAGAGCTTCTCTGGGAATGTGATCAGTTTTGTTTTGACTCATGTAAAGAGTATAGGATAGTAATATGTAATGTTGAGTTTTGAATGAGAATACTTCAGAAAGCTCATTAATCTCCAGTTGGTGGAACTCTTTGGGATGGGGAGTTATGACTTTGAAGAGCTATGTCCCACGAGAGGGTGTTGAGGACTCAGAAGTCCTGCCTTTGCCTGTGAGCTTTTCTCTGCCTCCTACATGCAGATAAGGATGTCAGCTCTCAATCATTATTCCACCTTCATGCTTGCCTGCTTCCTGCTATCATGGTCATGAGGACTTCCTTCTGGGCCTCTAAGCCCTCAGTGAAGTTATGTGGGTTTTTTTTCATCCATAAAAATGTAACAAACAGCTTTGTTCATCATTTACATGTGGATATGCAGCTTTCCTAGCATCAGCTGGTAAATATCTGTCTCCCCATTGAGTACCATTATCATTTTTATGAAACATTATTTATATGCACTTGTGTGTTTATTTCTTGAAATTCATTCTGTTGTTTAGGTCTTTTGAAATATTTCTCTTTACTTGTGAAACTTTTATACATTTATACAATGTATTATGATCATATACCTCTTCTACTACATCTCACCAATGTCCTCCAATGCCCTACATCCTACCTCACTCTCAACTCCATGCCTTTTT